>NC_090261.1:51178545-51348545 GCF_037325665.1 Littorina saxatilis | reverse complement strand
ATAGATATCATTATCACTTACTGACAGTCGACTCAACAATGTGCAAAGAACCACCTCAGAGATCTATAGACAATGAAGTACTAGATGATTCATCAGTAAAGTTTACAAATATGCATATAAAATAAGTTCAAATAAACACCGCAACACTCTGCATTGTTTACCTAGTACATCACTTCTGCTAGCACCTTTGCATAAAATGACGAATCTTACTTTCAGATCTGCAAACATTTTCTTTTGAGATATAAATGCAATATCACACCAAAAACAAAACAAAACTTCGAACAACAAAAAATTCCAGACCCACAAATCTGATATATCGTTATTCTACCATTCTTTTTGCAAATGCAGTGTTCATCTATAACAAGTTCTGCACAACAGGAACACATTCACTGATATTTACAACAACAAAAACCCCATTAATATCACGAATTCAAAGTAGTGATCTTTTTCAGCAGCGTGAAACCTTTCACTGTTATAAACAAGTGTGGCAGAGTGCTAATAAACAGACCCGATAGCGAAGGGAAGTATCGGCACTCTAAACATAGGCAAAAGGTAAGAGTTCAGGGTTCGGTCTAATAACGCGCATTGTTCCATTGGCACATACAATGTGAAAATAACCATACGCTTTCCCTTCAGTTGTCGTGAAATGAAGAGAAAACATGAACCACACAGGCACTCTTTGCATGACGGTGCACAAGTCAATCAATTATCAGCATCATGCTTCCTTTTTACACAGCAAAAACAATAGTTCACACAGACACACTCACATTCAGGGTGAAACATTTCAGCTGCCACATCACACTCATAATCAGCAAGGGTGAAAAACGCACTTCACCAATGATACAATTATCCACTCAAAAAGCCAAACTGTACTCTGACACTGCAGTGTACGTGGATCTCCCATCCCCACTAGCACTCCTTGATCCTCTCCCACCTCGAGCTTTGGGTGACTTTCTGACAAGTTGCATCCATCTGAAAATTGCACATGTAGCCCATTTTTCATGCATTTCATAATTTAGTACAACTCTCACACTTCTTTTGCACTCAGTGCAGATAAAAACAGACACAAAAAAAAGTTTGACATGCTATTTTCAACAAGCAAAAATAAAATTGTACACTACAAATCACAACACTCTTTGAAAATCAAAGCAAATTTCAAATCACTCACACTCAATGTTTTTCAGCTCTGTCAATTTAACATAACTAAATAAGTTCAGAAACAATCCTTCACACTTCACTTGGGACTATAACTGTGTTCTAAAATGGAATCAAATGGCAGGGTCAGGAGTAAAAGCACCTCAACACAATTCTTAGGCAAAGTAATGCAAACAGTCCATGCACAACCGACGACAGCAGTAGACTTTCACGTGTCACTATCGTGGAGCTGACTGTAGCTAGTGCCTGCGCCACCTCGACGCCACTGCGGTGGCTTGCTTCGATCACGAGCGTACAACGCCATCACAGACAGACACAACACCAACGCCACGCCACCGAAAATGATGGCAAAGCCATACACAGCCGGGACGTAGAAGTCATAGGTGATGGTGGCGGAGACGTCGATAAACCAAAGGTCGCTAAGATAGCCATCATGCTGCACCCCATCATGCCCCAGGCCGCCGAACAGGAAGAACGCTTCGCTGTTTGCTTCTTTCCACGTTGCAGCATCCAGCCTTCCGCCTGGCAACCCTGTGTGCATCAGTCTTCCTTTCTTCTTGAAGGACGCAGGGGTGTCTCCTTTCTTGCTACCCCCCATCCACTCCCACTCCCCTGTCATCGGGTGGAAGCGCCACAAGTCTGACAAAAGTTTGGCGGAACGGACAGTAGAAGGAGTTTCTTCATCCGCCCCTTCCCCGCCAACCAGCCACAACAAGTGTTTAGTGTCACTCCACGCTGCACCCCCACGTCGACATCCTGGAACGCTGCTGGAACTCATCTCACCCAGACGCCCGTATGCCGCAGGTTGCCCTGGCTGGGTGCTGCCTGACATGTAACGCCACGAGTCGGTGCTGACCGTGTACTCCCACATGTCTGACGTGTAGCCGGAAGCAATGTGTCTATCCCGGGGGTACTTGCTCAACACGTTACCTCCAAACATATACAACGTTCTGCTGGTTTCCATCTCAGAAAGCCAGGTCATGGCTCCGTTTCTGCCCTGTGGATAGTCAGCAGTTTGGTGGTTTCTGAGCGAAGTCGGGGCCTCCTGAGAGCTCTTTAGCTCTTCCCACGTGAAATCCTTGAGGTTCAGACGCCACATGTCACTGAAGAGAAAACTGGAAGAGTTAGTTCCGCCAAAGATGTAGAGATGGCTGCTGGTGCACCAGTTAGCCGAGTCCCCTCTCGGAGCAGGACCCACGTCTCTGGTGGTGTCATGGTCCGTCTCGTTACGTATCTCCAATCCGCCGCTGTAGGAATCTACCAGCAGGCGCCACACCTGCACATCATTAACAACACTAGAAACGTTCCTCCTCTTTGTCTCAAAGTTTTAGAATTGACATCCTTTATCAACATAGCTGTTTTGCAAAAAATTCTCTGGAGCTCAAGTTTTTAAGCCTGGTTGAAAGCATCTGGAGAGAAAGGGGATGACAAGCTCAACTGGACTAACGAGTGACTACAAATGAAAAACAAATGCAGAGTATGGTTATAAAACTCTTCTTCCTCACCCAATTGCAGCCCCCTGTATTGCAGCACTCTCTCTTCTTTCCTACTTCTCCTTCTTTCTTAGAATTTAGATTCCCCATATAATCACTTCTCTCTTAATCCTTCTTTGCTGTTCCCAAAAGATACTCTGTCATTGTCAAGCAGTACATTATCTGACAAGTTTCAAATCAAGCATACATGTATACCTTCTTCCCAGTGTCAAAAACCCACAGGTCTCCGAGAGCTTCATCATCTTCCGCAAGCCCTCCAAACAGCACCATCACATGACCAGTCCCGCACACCGCAGGTAGCTGCCTGGGGCGGGGAATCTGAGGGGAGCGTGATGTGGCTACTGTCAGGTTGGACACAGTCCCTGGGTGCAGCTGACGCCACGTCTGGTTGGAGAGAGCGAAGCGCCACAAATCGTTAAGCATCACAGAGCCTCCTGTGGTCGTGGCAACGCTTGTCATTCCCACACCACCGAACATCCAGACCGTGTTGTTGCTGTCTTGCCAAACCCCGGTGCCGCTGCGACCTCCAGGCAAGTCGATCACAGACGGTTTGTCTGATAACTTGTTGCCACCCAGCCAGGCAAAGTCTGCAAGCATTTAGGAATTAAGTTATCAAATTTCAAAGTTAAAACAAAAATGTTAAATATTGTGTAAGTACATGAAGCCCATAGCTTATGTCCCTTCATCTAACTCTAAGACACATACTACTTTAAAGATAATGGTGAGAATAATTAATTAAGCTAATATCTTCCCGCATTTGGAAATAATCAAAAGTGGAGGTCTTTGTATATATACATGTATACTTGTCTACTTGGGTCTAATTCAACCACTTTTGACCATAATGGGCTTCATCTGTGGTTCGAGAAGAGAGAGAAGACAATCATATATATATGCTACTCGACCCATTCAACTTGTATAAGTGGGTAATCCATCCTGAAAAAAATGCACTGATATGCAAGATTTGGTTATTGTTGTTTAAAGTATATTTGGCTATATCAGTCACCATGCCATATATGTATAGGTTACAACACGAGTGGTTTTTTATATGGCTTGTATTTCAGTCAAGACCCAGCGGATGAATATCATCGGGAGACACGAGCCTCTGGCGAGTGGCTCTCGATTGATATTCCCGCTGGGTCTTGACTGAAATACAAGCCATATAAAAAACCACGAGTGTTGTAATCTGTATATCCCATTCTACCATCAAACACAAAGTGTAGACTACTAGCGGCACTGTTGCGATCTGTGCAGGGTAAAACTGTTGCCAGCGAGACTTAGCCCTTTTGCAACCTTAAACTAAGTGACCGTCGCTGAAAAAATAAAACGAATGAGTGCATCGATAAGTACGCGGTAACACTACTTTCAGACCATTTAAAAGCTTTAAGTAAAGGTTCATAAGTTGCAAGAAAGTAATGAAGTCGAATAGAAATTAATTTAGTTGAAGCGCACAATTCTTTTGTTTTGCGTTTCAGGTCGGCAGAACGGGCGAAACGGGTTTGGGACCCATTTGGCTTACTCGATTCAGAATCGATTCCACGTTGTTTTTCTCGAACGTGTGTAATTAGGCTTATTGACAGAGAAGCAAATTTTAGGGAACAAATATGTAGGTTTAGATTTAACCATTTGCTCCCTATTTGAAATGTATCTACGTGATAAACTGTTTTGCGAGTGTGTTTGCATGGATGAACTTAAACTGGTATGGGTGTCAGGAAAACGCGACCGACACGTCTGTCACCGCCGATTGATTGCATTTTGAAGGAATATGACTGGATTACGGAAAAATATGTGGACTTACTGCAGAGCCAGGCAAAAGAGTAGACTTGCTCGCAAAACACGTGAAACAGCCGATGTTTGATAGCTGAAGGCGCACACCAAAACACACTACCGAAAGATTCTCAAAAGTCGTCTGCTAACGATGCAAGGGGAGGGTACTCGTGTTTTTGTTTTGGTTCGCTAGCATCTGGTTATCTTGTAAGTTGAATGTTCGTTTTTTTCGACCTGCATTGCTTTCATAATGAAAGAAACTTTTGCTTATTGCATCTCATACATCAGATCAGTTCTGAGATTCATTTTTGCGTGCAACTGATATGGTTTTCTGAGCCGTGCAATACGATTTTAGAACTTCATACAAATGTGTCACATTGTTCGGCGCGAGGTCAAAGGTCGGGAGGAAAGTAGTCCTTTGCCCAAATCGGAATCTGCACTATCATATATTTTTTGGAGTCCATGATGTATTTATTGAGCTATAAAAATACAACATATATACCCATACTGAAGTAACAGAGACAAAGAAGGGAGGTCATGGGATATATATATATATATATATATGGCTATATCAGTCACTGTGCCATATATATATGGCTATATCAGTCACTGTGCCATATATATATATACTAGAGGAATACCCGGCTTTGCCGGGTGGATCGCAAGACAGAGTATGCAGCGTGGCGGTTCGCCGGCTTAGAGCACGTGTTGAAAATGTTCATCCACCAGTTTGTGCCCAGGGTCCACCTGAATATGCCCACCAAACTTGATGCAGAATATTTACGATGGGAGGGGTAGTATTAGTGGCAATATTTTGAAGATGGGAGGGATTTTGTACACGAATTGCAATACTTATGTAACCGAGTGCCGAAACACCACAATCACCTTTGGAGGCGAAGTCCAATCAAACAGGATTGAGAATTTTAGAGCTTATTTCAAAGCCCTATAAAAACTGTTACGGCTTCACAAAGGAAGGCAAGAACATACAGAGAGACAAAAGCCGCCAGACTCCATCACAAACAGAATTGTACAATCCACAGGTGTTGCCGTGAGAACTAGCTATAAATAGCTCACAACTTCTAAGGCGAACAACTCTGCAGAGTCTGCTGTGAAGGGCGACGGTAGTCTCCCTGTCACACTCGACCCCGTTGAATGAACTTTTTCCCCAAAGTTCCGAACCATGGACCCGCCAAGCTTAGGTCCCTCCCAGGTTCGTGGAATGGGAACAGCACGAAAATGATTCAGTGGCCATAATGCCATTCCTGAACATATCATGTCGAGTCCCATCGCTGTCCACGACGCCAAATGTAACTGAGTGCCGAAACACCACAATCACCAATAGAGGCGAAGTCCACTCAAACGGGATTGAGAATGTTAGAGCTTATTTCTAAGCCCTATAATAACTGTTATGGCTTCTCAAAGGAAGACCAGAACATACAGAGAGACAAAAGCCGCCAGACCCCATCACAAACAGAACTCTACAATCCACAGGTGTTGCCTACACACACACACACACACACACACACACACACACACACACACACACACACACACACACACACACACACACACACACAGAGAGAAGCCGTATATATACTAGAGGAATAAGAGACAGACAGCGTGGCGGTTCGCCGTCTTAGAGCACGTGTGAACATTTTCATCCACCAGTTTGTGCCCACTCAAAGGAAGGCAAGAACATACAGACAGACAAAAGCCGCCAGACCCCATCACAAACAGAACTCTACAATCCACAGGTGTTGCCTCCACACACACACACACACACACACACACACACACACACACACAAACACACACACACACAGAGACACAGAAGCCGTATGTAGAGGTTACATGCCGAGTCTCAGTGATTATCAAAAATAATGGTCGAAGTTCGCGGATCATGAAAAATGCGAGCTTCAGCGAGCTTTTTCATGACCGCGAACTGAGACCATTATTTTTGATAATCACTGAGACGAGGTATGTAACCTCTTTATTCCTCCTTTCTTCAGTTATTCAAAGAAAACAGGAGTTTTTGTTCGAAAGTTTGATCGAATCATATTCACCCAACCAGTCTACCTGCGCAGGCGATCGATTAATGCGCGGTTGTATAGTTCCGTGCAAATCATTCAATTCTGTTAACACTTCTTGTCAGTTTCCATGTTTTGAACTAAAATCAAGTACACAGTTATGTTGTCATTCTGCTGTGGCGGTAAAGGCAGATAGTGTGTGTTCTGTTCATGTTTTGGTATCGCTCAGGAAATGTTCTTTCCTCGAATGTGACTAGCAGACGAAGTTTTACACCAGTGTTCCAACGTTAAAAACTGTATGAAGTTCAGTTTTCTGGGGCAAAATAGTGTATGAAACCGCTGCATATTCTTTAAGTTGATTAAATGTTTGCAATTGATTGCGTGTGATCTGTTTATAAAATGAAATATTGTTGAAAACTGACCGTCGGATTGCAGTCTTGTCGATGCAGCCGAAATCTGGAAGGGGAACTACTCGTGTCGCAAGACAAAATATGAGAGTTACTTTTCCTTGGAATCTTGCTAGCGATAAACGATTGTGCACGGCAGATCTGAATTCAGAAAACAACCAAACTCATGGATTTTATATTGAGATTCATGTGTTCAAGCCTGTAGTTGCTGGTTTGAATGCGGTATGGTTGTTTTGTTTGCTCCAGAAATGTATATTTTGTACATTAGAGTGTTCTGAACTTTTGAGTCGCAAAAAGTAGATCCACAATGTGTACAGTCTCTACCCATGAGCTATCGAGGATTCAGGCCCGTTGTTGGGTAAGTGATTTTGGTTGTTGGGTAAGTTACCAAAAAATAACTAGCCCTACAAGTTTACAGAGAGAAAGAAGCAGAGGTGGGAATCTTTTGTTTGTTTGTTTGTTTGCTTAACGCCCAGCCGACCACGAAGGGCCATATCAGGGCGGTGCTGCTTTGACATATAACGTGCGCCACACACAAGACAGAAGTCGCAGCACAGGCTTCATGTCTCACCCAGTCACATTATTCTGACACCGGACCAACCAGTCCTAGCACTAACCCCATAATGCCAGACGCCAGGCGGAGCAGCCACTAGATTGCCAATTTTAAAGTCTTAGGTATGACCCGGCCGGGGTTCGAACCCACGACCTCCCGATCACGGGGCGGACGCCTTACCACTAGGCCAACCGTGCCGGTAGAGGGGGGAATAAATATCTATCTATATATATAAATACTAGATGAATAACCGCTTCGCCGGGTAACTGTCTTCTCCGGGAAGAAGTAGAGCCGAATACCCGGCTGCGCCGGGGACCCGGCTTTGCCAGGTGTACGCCGGCTTTGCCGGCGCACGAAGGAAGGGAGATAAACGCGCCAAACACTGGAGAAGATAAGGGAGAGTAATACCCGGCTTCGCCGGGATGAAAGCGTTGTGGACAGTGACCTTCTAAAAATAGTAACGGGAATATGGATTGAGCGTTGTGGACAGTGACCTTCTAAAAATAGTAACGGGAATATGGATTGACGCCACACGAAGGAAGGGAGATAAACCCAAAACACTGGAGAAGATAAGGAAGAGTTACTGGGAATGGATCTGGAAAGATGAACAGAAAAACCAAAATCGGTTCAGCGCTGCGCGCTGAGAGCACGTGTTGAAAATTCTCATCGACCAGGTTGTGTCCGGGGTCTACCTGAATATGCCCACCAAATTTGAAGCAGATCCATCGAGAACTTTGGCCGTGCATCGCGAACACACACACAGACACACAGACAGACACAAGCCGTATATATATATAGATAGATAGATATAGAGATAGATGACAGTGTATTTTTCGATAAATAGATTCGACCTTTGCACTTTTACGGTGAGGACAACTTACGGGTACATGCAAGGAAAGCCCACAACTTCTAAGGCGAACAACTCTACAGAGTCTGCTGTGAAGGGCGACGGTAGTCTCCCTGTCACACTCGACCCCCTTTGAATGAACTTTGTCCCCAAAGTTCCGAACCATGGACCCGCCAAGCTTAGGTCCCTCCCAGGTGGAATAGGAACAGCACGAAAATGTTTCAGTGGCCTGAACATTTTATGTCGAGTCCCATCGACGACGCCATATGTAACCGAGTGCCGAAACACCACAATCACCTTTGAAACCGAAGTCGACTCAAACGGGATTGAGAATAACTGTTATGGCTTCTCAAAGGAAGGCCCGAACATACAGACACACCAAAGCCGCCAGACCACATCACAAACAGAACTCTACAATCCACAGGTGTTGCCCACACACACACACACACACACACACACACACAGAGAAGCCGTATATATATGGGTCATTCTCAGAAATGGTGGTCCAAAGTGTTACATACAAAGTAAAAAATAAAGTGTCAAGAAATACAAAATAATTGTTTTTACTATGAAGTCTATTGTTTGCTATACATAATAATGCAAAAACAAGAGGCGAAGCCTTCAAGGCTCACGTAAGAAATCGACAAACAGTAACACAAACTCAATCACTCCGTCACACACACACACACACACACACACACACACACACACACACACACACACACACACACACACACACACACACACACACACACACACACAGTAAGCATAGGTGAAACTATGCAAGAAAGCGAGACCCTGGATCTGCCAAGAAGTCTCGGCCCGCTCACAATAACAATGACCGAGACTTTCAGTAATTCCTTTGCGTGACGTCTAACCCTCTTACGTCATAATGTGACGTCTTCAAATAGTTTCTATCACACACGTCGAACACTTTTGACCGAGACTGACGTAATCCATAGACTCGGAAATGTTAAAGTTTCTACCACAGACATACATACATACATACATACATACGCACGCACGCACGCACGCACGCACAGACAGACAAAGTTTATCATCGCATAGGCTACACTTACGTGAGCCAATTAGACAAAAAGAGTAATTGGTTGCTGAATAAGAGACGTTTTAAAGTGTTGTATTTACGTGATGAATGTTGTAACATGGAAACCAAATTCCAACTTTAAACCACCTAAGCCTTCAATCCTTTGTGCATTTTTTATCAGTTCTGCAGTATTTTTGTGTTCTACCCAGCACATTCTAGTTATGAAAGGTAAGGACTTCAACTAATATTGGTAAAAAAAATGACATTTGGAACAAAACTAAGGTGACTGTCGCAACACAGAAACGAAATGCTTGAACCACTTTCGGTTCCTGTGCGACAGACATGAATCTGCACTGTTAGGCCTTTCCTGCCGGCAAAACCCGTCTGACCCAAAATAACTACACAAAACACAATTCGTCAGAGTTTGCTGTATTTGTTGAAAGTTCCTGTTGCGTTCAGATTACCCATTTTAAGTACCGTACTTTTCGGACTATAAGGCGCTGCCGTGTATAGGGCGCACCCCCTACTTTTAAAAATAAAACTGAAAAAATCCTAGAATAAGGCGATGCCATGGATAAGGCGATGGTGTCGTGCATAAGGCGACGGCATAAAAGAAAAAAAAAGAAAGAAAAAAATGAGGAAAAACATCGTACGTAGGAAAAAAAACCAAAAACATCAATGATCAAACATGGCGACCGCTCATAATTGGCATGAAACACTGTTTCAAACAGAAAGTCAGGGAAGAAGATCAGCGGTACCTCAATCGTCACTCGTTGTCGTCGTCGTCGTCACTCTCACTCCCAGAAAATCCAGAGAAATCTGAACCCTCAGAGTCTGAACAAAAGAAGTTCATGAAAGCCGCTGCTGATATGGCACCTGAGCGGTCCCCACCCGTCAAAGTCGAGGCTCCAGCTTAAATGGTTGTTAGTTGCTCATTGATTTCAAGTTCACAGTGCTCGTGAAACCTATTTTATCCGAGAATAAGGCGACGTCGTGTATAAGGCGACCCCACGATTTTAAGTGAAAAAAAAAAGAAAAAGTATCGCCTTATAGTCCGAAAAGTACGGTACTTGATGAATGTCGAACATCGACGATCAGAGGATACGAAAACTTCTTGGCTGCTTTGTTCCGCTAAACTTCGCGCTTTGAGAGACTGTTTGCACTCGATATCCTTCCGACACTACGTTGTCGCCATCCGCGGTGTGTAAGTTTGTGACAAAGCTTTGCAGGCTCGACAATTAAGTAACAAGAAGAGCAAACGCTCGATCGAGTCACTTTCGCAGTTCTGAATATTATATGAGGCATCAGATGGACAGGAAGAAATTGCTATTCACAACACAATGAGTCACGTTCACATAAAATTTGAGCCCGGTCACTTTTATAGTTTCCGAGAAAAGCCCAACGTTAAGTTGTGTGTTGCCGAACAGAAAAGGCTAGTTATCTCCCTTGTTTTTCTGATAACGTTCGTAAAAGGCTACAGATGTAAATACTTTGATGTAAAGAATAATCCTACAAAGTTTCAATCACATCCGATGAACTTTGTCAAAGATATAAAATGTCTAATTTTTCCTTTGACGCTGACCTGTGACCTTGAAAAAGGTCAAAGGTCAACGAAACCATCGTTAAAGTGTAGAGGTCATTGGAGGTCACGACTAAACAAAATATGAGCCCGATCGCTTTGATAGTTTCCGAGAAAAGATATAAAATGTCTAATTTTTCCTTTGACGCTGACCTGTGACCTTGAAAAAGGTCAAAGGTCAACGAAACCATCGTTAAAGTGTAGAGGTCATTGGAGGTCACGACTAAACAAAATATGAGCCCGATCGCTTTGATAGTTTCCGAGAAAAGTCCAACGTTAAGGTGGTGTCTACGGACGGACGGCCGGCCGGCCGGACAGACTAACACTGACCGATTACATAGAGTCACTTTTTCTCAAGTGACTCAAAAACCATCTTCAGTCGTAACGTAGGTCAGGAAACGACGCCATGAGTTTCAGCAAATGATATGATTCTGGTGTTTTCTGTGAATATTTGGCTGTGATTCAAAGGACTATTTTCTTGTTCGAACTTCCTGTGCGCCAAAGAGCTAAAAATAGCCGTGATGTGGCAAAGTCATGGAGCACATTGC
Organism: Littorina saxatilis; assembly: GCF_037325665.1. Taxonomy (NCBI): domain Eukaryota; kingdom Metazoa; phylum Mollusca; class Gastropoda; order Littorinimorpha; family Littorinidae; genus Littorina; species Littorina saxatilis. The sequence goes on along the minus strand of NC_090261.1, from coordinate 51,337,127 downwards.
TGTCCGATGTTCGCGCGTCGAGTCCGGATGCGATGCGTTACGACATTCATAATTTTTTGTTCGAAGCCCGTAACTTCAAATTCAGCGTGAGTTTTTGCAAAGATGTGTTGCTACGTCCAAGACTGAACTCCTGACTGTCGATTGCAGTAATTTGTTGGTGTTTGAATGTTTGCATTTAGCCATGAGACTGAACATATTGTTGATCACGAAAGTCGTGTAACACTTCGGCGATTCGGAAACGGCCGAACTTCGCAATTGAAAAGCACACAAAAACAACACCAACGTATAGAAACCATTTTTATTGACATACAACAATGCTTTAATGTCTCAGGAATAGATTCAGATGAAAAAAGTCGTGGTAGAAATAATTTTAATTTACTTTTTCATGATTTCAAATGTGTCACCCCTACTCACTCTCACTGGACCACCATTTCTGAGAATGACCCTTATATGTATATCTATATCTATAAATATATAGAGATAGATGACAGTGTATTTTTCGCGTGGCTATAAATTGATTCGACCTTTTCACTTTTACGGTAAGGACAACTTACGAGTGCAAGGAAAGCGTTCTGGACAGTGCAGTGACATTCTAAAAATAGTAACGTAGTAACGGAAATATGGATTGACGCCACACGAAGGAAGGGAGATAAACGCTGAAAACACTGGAGAAGATAAGGAAGAGTTACTGGGAATGGATCCAGAGAAAAACCAAAATCGGTTCAGCGCTGCGCGCTGAGAGCACGTGTTGAAATATCTCATCGACCAGGTTGTGTCCGGGGTGTACCTGAATATGGCCACCAAATATATGGCATATCAGTCACTGTGCCATATATATATATGGCTATATCAGTCACTGTGCCATATATATGTATATGGCTATATCAGTCACTGTGCCATATTGATTAACTCATGCATTCAGCATCGCGCCTGTCATGCATGCATGCTATATATGCGTTACACTTTAGCTACTTTTGGGTACATACCGGACTGCGGGTAGGGGTAAATTGGTTGAATAAAACGTATCTGCTAACTGGTCGAATAAGACCTATCTATATAACATGCAGTGCGGAAAACCTGCTCATTACATATAGGCTATAATTAATAATACTAATAGCTCTCACAATCCTCGTAAGTGATATTCTTCCAGTTCCAGTGTCTACCTTTAGTGTACAAAACAACTGTAAAACATGTCATCCATTATATTCAACTTTCACAATGAAAGTATTTCTTTAAAATCAAGCCAAGTCTTTACATTTAAAGGCACAGTAAGCCTCCCGTAAACCATCACAGATACGGTCAGGCTTTTACACACAGTACAAACACCCTTTCATTTAAACACTCACCGATTGAGAACATCCTAGGTGCCCTCCGTAAACAGCGAACAATTTTCAAAGAATTTATTTTTGCGTGGTTTATCTTACCCCTGAGCCATCGTGAACCCGTGTGATCCAATTTCCCTTTTTCACAATGTAGTCGTCAGTTAGTCATTTGAATGCGACTCGATGTGAGCTTATCTACAATAGCACGTTTTTATGCACGAAACAAACGGCTGTGGTTCACAAGAACTCTAGCGATGGCTTTTGACTGTTGAGAGGAACGGCGATATGCATAAACCGTCGTCTGCTACGACCCTTGCGTGACCCTGCTTCCGGGCTTTTCTTTTTTCAAACTTTCACAACTTCGAATTGTACTGATCTTGTCTTGATGAAAAAAGAATTCTTTTGTAAGAATGTTTGTGTAACAAGCTGTCAATTTATTATTTACATTTTAAAAGTTAGGTCTAGCGCAATAACACACCACGGTCCAAAAACATTCTGATAATCATCGATCCACGGCTATTGCCAGTTTACATCGATAGAAGGGAAGTAACTCATTTTTGACCTGAGTTCAGGATGGGTCCAAAAAGTGTTAAAGACAATCTGCAAAATTAATTCTTTAAAAATTGCTCGCTCTTTACGTAGGGCACCTAGGATGTTCCCGTTTGGTGAGCGTTCAAATGGAAGGGTGTTTGTACTGTGTGTAAAAGCCTGACAGTATCTGTGATGGTTTACGGGAGGCTTGCATTGTTGTAGAGGAACAAGTCCACGAAAATAAATTCTTTGAAAATTTCTCACGCTCGACAGAAAGCAGCCAGGATGTTCCCGTTCGGTGAGCGTTCACTTCAAATGGAAGTATGCTTGTTATGTACTGTATGTAGACGCTCGGGGAGCTCTGTGATGGTTTACGGGAGGCTTACTGTGCCTTTAATCTACTGTCTTCGAGTAGACTTAATAACAATTAGAAATGTTTGGTTGGCGTTGCCCATCATATTTAAAAATAACATTATAGCTTCTTTTCTAAAAAGGAGATCAATCAATCAATGCAAAACCAGTTCACCATTCATTCATCGCTGAAAGTTCGTCATTAGACGGCAATGTTTTTACTTTTGGTGTAAAGACAGCTGGTCACAGCAATAACAAGCAAACATTGAACAAGGAATGAGGATGCAACAACAAAACAGTGAGAGGTTACGCTACAAACCTTGGCCTTGCACTTTCACGACGCTGACAAGAAACAGTATATACGCCCACGGATACATGTTGCAGGACAGGATGATTGAATGACAGGAGCGAAGTAATTTCGGTGCGAGTCAATGCTTAGAGCGCCGAGAATGTTTTCCTTCTTCCTCTGCAGCAGTCGCCATGACTGAGGTTGTTCATCGGAAGCAGACGGAAACGCACGAAGCCGTGACGTCACCTCACAGAAAATATGGCGTCCACGGGAGAGAAAAAACTAGTGAGGTCCAAAAGTGGCCTGAGAATGGTCACAGTTGACGATCGAGTACACAGTCCATTCATATTGTCAGAACCGGAATGGACTCCAGACAGCACTGTAAGTTGTTGTTAAACTTTTGCGCAGCATTTATTTCGTTTACTTCGATCCGCTTGTAATGCCGTTTGTCTGAGGAAAGGCGGTGCCTGCTATGTCTTTGGGTGGGTGTGTGGGTTTGTAAACAGATCCAGGTAGTAAACAACTTGACGTGCAAGTGCATCAGAAGGAAAATGACGCGAACAAGATTTACTGTGTTTTTCTTGTGGACGAATGTTTTGTCCTGACTGTCTTTCTCGTTAGTACACTTGCCAGAAGAAACAACAGACCAAAACTTTGTTCCTAGACTGAAGAAGCATCCTACAGTTCCATAGGCAGGCAGACACGGAACATAACTAGTTCATCCATTAGGGCTTCTACATAATAGAGCAGTCATTGAATTGCCTGGTTCTTTTGCGAAGATCCCTCTTGGGCGCTAGAGTATCATCTGCCTTATCAGCTACTCATTTTGGTGCCAGAGAAAGTTCAACTTATGTCTCTGCATTGTGCAATGCACTCTAGTAATACAGATTTAGTTCAACTTGGGTGATTACAGCAACGAAGTGTGCTTAAAATGAAAATAATCAGAAATGTTGTGTAAACCTTGCACAGACAAAAAGAAAAAGCTTCACATATACTGACGTCCAAAAGAAACGCGAACAATATTATTTATCTTACAAATAATTTTTTTCTGGATTAACAAAAGTAGCGTTATTTTTGGCAGCCAGTATATCAAGACCGATGTCTGAGGAAGGTGTATTGTGAATTTTACCGCATCAGCGCACTTGCAATCCACGTAAAGCCCGAGTTAGCTGAGACATTTTTCTTAAGCAGTTCAGCTGCACGTGCAAGAAAAGCACAAAAGCTGATCAGTGAGTTGTGTTCACTGTCACTAGAGGATAAAAATGGCACAAAGTTACAGGTTTCATCAGTCCCTAATTCGACGCTATCACCATGCCAAGACCCACTTCTGCTGAACGCGAGAGAGCCATTGGACGTCTGGAGGCTGGGGACACGCCGGAAGCCGTGGCTGCGACTTTCCAATGTCACATATCCATCATTTATCGTCTCCTGCAGCGGTTTGTGATAACTGGCTCTACTGCTGATGCCGAGCGAAGCGGCAGACCCCGAGTGACGACGCCAAGGCAAGATCGGCACATTTTCCGCAGCCATGTTGCACATCCCTTCAGAACAGCTGCAGAAACAACCAGAACTGTTATGGGGACACACCAGGCACCCATTTCTAGGCAAACGGCCAGCCGGCGACTGCGCTTCAGGGGGCTGAGGAACTGCCGTCCAGCCAGGGGACCCGTCCTCACCGTGCGCCCTAGACAGGCACGCCTGCATTGGGCGCAAGGCCACCTCAATTGGAACAATGTTCACTGGCAGAACGTGCTTTTCAGCGATGAAAGCCGTTTCTGCTTTGACCATGCCGACGGGCGTGTTCGGGTATGGAGAAGAAGTGGTTACCGCTATGCTGACAACTGTGTCGTGGAGAACAACGCCTGGGGTGGGCCCAGCCTCATGTTGTGGGGCGCCATCGGCCACAACCAGGTGCTAGCTAGGTCCCGTCATCTTCCAAGGCCTGGGTCCTGGACCCGGCAACGGCGTAACAGCGTAGCGCTATATGGACCAGGAGCTGCACCCTCATGTGCTGCCCTTTTTTCAAGCCCATGGAAACTGGGTTTTCCAGCACGACAACGCGCGCCCCCACACCGCCAGGGCCACTCAGGATCTCCTGCACCGCTCAGGCATCCAGGTGATGCCTTGGCCAGCGTTATCTCCTGACATGAACCCTATTGAGCAATTTTGGGACTTGCTCCAGACACAGCTCAACAGGGTGGTCCCAAGGCCCACAACTGTCGCTGATCTTGATCGGGCCGTCCGGCAGGCCTGGACCAACATTCCCAGGCAAGCCAGCAACACGTTGGTCCGCTCAATGCACCGCCGATGCCAGGCCGTCATCGATGCTAATGGGGGCCACACACGCTATTGACTGTTCTGTTAAGCGCTAATAACGCATCGTCTCCGCAACGTTACTGTGTTATGGACCATAAGTCAGTGTTCTACTCTACTAAAAATTGGACATTAATAATGAAATTTGAATTTGTGTACGATTTTTTTATTAGGCAATAAATGACACTAGACACTGTTTTTCGCGTTTCTTTTGGACGTCAGTATAGTTGACGGTTATAAAGCGTTGTAAATTCAGGAATAGTTTTTGTACTGCAGTCTAAATATAGAAGCATCTAATGACGGTTATAAGGTTATAAAGCGTTGTAAATTCAGGAACTGTTTTTGTACTGCAGTCTATATATAGAAGCATCTAATTTTGCAGAGCGTATCGGCTCTTGTAAGCATAAAAGTCTTATAAGTCTTTTAAGATACCATTAAAGTTACGGAATGAACTGTAAAGATGCCTTTCATTTATAATAATATATAATATAAATACATGGGGTTTAGAAGGCACACGAAGGAAGGGAGACAACTATGTCAATATTAAGTCTGCGTTTTCTCTACAGGAAGATGTTATATCCATGGCAGTTATTTTTCTTGATCAAAGGACCAAAATAATTGATTATGCCCAAATATGAAGCTCAATCCGTCAATTAATTTCTTTGGTTTGATGAAAGCGACTTAAAATGAATCAAAAACAAGTCAATGAAATGAATATTAAATATAATGCCACTAGATGTGAGCTCTAAATTTACACGGCTAAAGTTCAAGATTACACAGTTGAACTTGATATACAAAAAAATCTTTCAAATTAGGGAGGGTACAGAACAGAATTTAAGATATATCAGGATTTTTTCCCTTCTATTATGTGGACACTTAATCTTACCTCCAAGGTAAAACAAGTAAAAGTTTAATTCATACTTGCAAACTACCGTAACCGTACATAGTGTTTCTTTCATGGTGTCTTTTGCAACAATACAGTGATCAATCTTTGATTCCTTCAGTGTTCTTGAAGAGAAAAAGGGGTTACTTTAGTTTGTTATACTTAGAGGAAAGAATAGGTCAATGTCTAGTATAATCAGTTTCTTCCTTTATCTGCAGTGCAAAGTATGTCAGAATCCAGAGTGCCAGGCCAAGTTTGACCTCTTCAATAGAAAGGTAAGTTTAATGGTCAAAATTAAATTGAAAATGGATCTTGTATAGTTCACAATGAAACTGTCAGTGTATAAAAACATAAATACGTGCATGCTTACAAAAAAAAGAAGAAAACTGAATAGTGCCATACTGTATTTCAGTTCGCTTTTCCGAGTGAGAAAGCAGCCCGAATTTCCATGAGAGTAACTTCACAGGATATGATACCTTATTTTTTTCTTTATCCTGTGTTACTGTGTTTCAGCACCACTGCAGAAGATGTGGCAAATGTTTCTGCACCAAATGCACTTCAGGCCTGATGATTCTGCCTCGCATGTGTTTTGTGGATCCAGTACGCCACTGTGAAATCTGCATCAACATCACAAAGAAGGAAAACGAGTTCTTCGACAGGCACCTCAAGGCTCTTTTAAATGGTAATCATGCTAAAACTATGCTGAATCATATGATTGGTAGTCATGCTGAATTTGTACAGAGTTTATAGCGTTTGTGTGTTGTGCAAAGGGATCGACTGGTCGCTTTATTTTCTTGCTTATAGAACCGTGGCTTTCGTATGCTGAAGTGATGAAAGTATAGGGCTCTTAGTTATTAGTCTTGCAGTTACCATGTCTTTGGTTGTTGAGTGATAGCTTGAGAGAAACAGAGTTTTACTGAAAACTTAAAACTTAGTTAACCTATTTGCAGTGCCTTCAGGTCAAGTAAAACTACTTAACCGCTTGACTGCCAGAAGCATTAAGTTTTTAAATAATCAATGAAAAAACATAACACACATACTGTACCGTGTATGACAATTAGACAAAAACAGAGAAAATCGTCTCCATGGGAGGCAACCAACTTGCTGCAATTCAAAGGACAATATACAGCGGTTGTTTCCCTTGTCAGAGTATTGATTTTTATGATAGCAAAGTTCATATTTCATAGGATTAAATGGCAGTCAAGGGGTTGAAGGTCTACTTTTCGGGAGTCTTGGACGTGTACATAATTTATGACAACATGTTGTCTACATATTTTTAATTGACAACTCAATCATGGTTGAAGACATTGGATGAAAGATGTATACATTACTTTTATTTGCTGGGATAAATTTGTCACAGATAAATTAAATTGTCCTTTACTTTGCAGGAAGTGTTTTCAACATACTTGACAGCAACAGCAATCCTGAACAGGGAGAGTTATTTACCTGCAGGTTGTCACAAGACCACAGGTAGGTATCACACTTTCTAACAATCCGTGTAATGGTTGGTATCAATTACTGCCTGTAAAACTTCTTTTACCTACACTAGAGTATTGAGTCAAAACTTGACTGTTTTACTCATAAACAATAAAGTTTAGTTCTTTTTTTTCTTGCTTGTTTGTTTAGCTGTTATTCTTTGAAGTATATGTATCTATTACTTCAATTAATTATTAAATGGCCAAGGAATGAAATTGTCCTGCTAAATTTTCACTGGTATACTGTCAAAATGCTGCTTTGAAGATATTTAATCAGGAAATATGTGTCTAAAAATACCTGTATGCTTTCACATTCAGAAATTATTTATAGACAAAAAAACATGAGGTTAGCTTGATACAGTAAAACCTGCGAGCAAAGGACACCCTTGGGGAACCTTGCCACTGTCCTTTGTACAAAGGTGTCCTTTCTTTTGAATATGAATGCGCAGACATTTTTTGGGAAGAAAAAACCCAGCCAAATAGTTTTATTCTAAACTGTGCATTACATGTAGTCATACAGAAAGTGACAAAGAAAACAAGTTCAACATGCAACATGTATGTACAAAACCAGAATCAGTCTGACTTGGTTCAGACGCACATCTTCAGAATGCTACTCAAGTTCATGACAGCTGTCAGCATTTCAGGGTGAACGGAGAACGAGCGAGAGAGAGAACGAGCGAGAGAGAGAGAGAGAGAGAGAGAAAGAGAGAAAGAGAGGAGAGAGAGAGAGAGAGAGAGAGAGAGAGAGAGAGAGAGAGAGAGAGAGAGAGAGAGAGAGAGAGAGAGAGAGAACGACTGAGCGAGAGAGAGAGAGAGAGAGAACGGAGAACGAGCGATAGCGAGAACGAGCGAGAGAGAGAGAGAGAGAACGACTAAGCGAGAGAGAGAGAACGACTGAGCGAGAGAGAGAGAGGACGAGCGAGAGAGAGAACGAGCGAGAGAGAGAAAGAGGTGCAATCGGTTTCTTATCTGAAGCAATGGGCCATTCACGGGAATATTCTTTGATCGAGCTCTCGAAAACCACTCGAAGAGTTCGCCGTTCAATTTCTTTATCACATCGACTCTTTCTTCTAAAGTCAGAAATTTCCGTTTTGACATGATGAGACCGCGATCAACGAAGGATGAGACGAAGATGCATCACAGTACAGAAAGTAGAAACCCTAACTTGTTTTTGTTTGTGAGTTCAGTTCAATTCACGGCATCGACCAATGAGCGTGCACCATACAAAAAATCAATCTTTCAAGTGCTGTCGTTGGCTTACAAAATAAGCTTCTCGCGCGTTCACATCGCGTCGCCAGCGAGATTGTATTTGCAGAACCAAGATGGCGGACCGTTGTTGACAGGTAACGAACCAAATCGGGACCAAAAAAGAGTGTCCGCGTCCGCGCCTTTGAGGTGTCCGCTCTTTTAAGGTGTTTTTGAGTGTAAAATACATCCGTCCTCACTTGAAGTGTCCGTTATGCAAAGGTGTCCGCCGAATTAAGGGTCCGCTGGATGCAGGTTTTACTGTATAACGTTTGAAAAAGCCGTCCAGTTATGTCAGTGAAAAAGAGCGTTGTGTTGACTGTTGTATGCAGAGCTGATGAAATATATATATGGTTAACATTGGTGGATTTTATTAAAAATAAGATTAATCAACAACAAAATTGAGCAGAAACATCAGCAGAAAGTGCTTGCAGTTGCAGTGAACATGAATTAAGCCTGGGCAGATGTGTAAGAGTGTGTAGTAGAGGAAGAGGGTATACATGTATCTGAAAAAGTGTTTTGCTTGCCTGCGCATGTACATCTCATGTATGCATTCTTTTCCAGAAAGCTGGAGTTTGTTGGGGAACAGTCCAAACGAGAGAGCATCCCAGTGGACAAGATGGAGAGTGTGCAGATCGTGGCCTCAGAGACAGACCAACAAGGTGAGCTTGTTACTTCTGGAATGTGCTGTGGTCCTGGCAGCTTCCAGTTCCAGCACTACCAACATGGCCGATTTATTTTAAGAAAATTCCCCCTGTAGCAGAGAATTATTTAAATAATGCTTTTAGACTGCCTGATGTATTTGTATACTTTTTCAAAGCCAAAACTAATCAATACCTGTATTGTTGTAAGATTTGGGCTCAGAATCTTACAAATACTCTTGAGATTCTGGAAAATGAGGTCATTTTTTGTGTGCACCTTATCATAATCACCTGTGCTTTTCTCTCAGTCTTCTGATTGTAAGCTTACTCTTGTGATAGAATGACCAAAGCCAATGGCAAATCCAGTAGGAACGTTTTATCCTCCCTGGTCAGGTTACTTCACTGAGATAAAACTGTTTTACATGTACTACTTAACATAATTATTCGCCTCGGTGCTACTGCTACTTGAAGACGACATCATGCTGCCCATGTGGTAGAGGTAAAAAAAAAAACCAGTGTGGCATGCAAACCTTACCAAAAGGTTACCATGCCTGAGAGTAAAAACCTCGGAAACAAAGATGAAGAAGAGTCTTCAGTAATGTCAGTTTCCCCCCAGGCATTTGACAGACAGCAAAGTGTTACTACCCAAATACACTTGGATATATGGTTTGTCATTTCCCCACTGCTAACAGAAAGTTGTCAGCAGATATGAAAGTAAGCTTTATATTTTTTATATTCTGCAGCTATGGATCAAGGTTTGTTTGGTGCAAAATCACACTGTTCTTCACTTTCTGTCGGTGTAAATTCAGCAGCGTACATCTGATTTAACTGCTTTTGTGCTTTTGCTGTCTTTGTGCATCTTACCTTTTTGAATTTTGTTACCTTAAATGATTGTAACAGGATATCACAGTTTTCTTTTTTCTTCTTTTTCCCCTCCTGTATTTCCAACAAATTGGCATTTTGCATCAACGGTTTTGTAAACATGGATTTTTTTCTACTTTGATTTTTTGTGGGTGGTTTTTTTATAACATGAGCACATACATGTGTGTTGTGTGTGTGTGGGGGGGGGGCTTTTAGTGAATTTCTTCTTTGTGTGTGTATATTTTAGATTTGGGGGGGGGGGAGAGAGGGGGGGGGGGGGGGCTTTTAGTGAATTTCTTCTTTGTGTGTGTATATTTTAGATTTCTAAAAGATTAATCTGTTCATAAAGTTTTTCCATAATTTTATTATTTCAATTCTAAATGGGAAATCATGAGAAAGAAGGAGGGGATTGTTTGTTCGTTCATGGGCTGAAACTCCCACGGCTTTTACGTGTATGACCGTTTTTACCCCGCCATTTAGGCAGCCATACGCCGCTTTCGGAGGAAGCATGCTGGGTATTTTCGTGTTTCTATAACCCACCGAACTCTGACATGGATTACAAGATCTTTTTCGTGCGCACACAGGGGTGTTCGGACACCGAGGAGAGTCTGCACACAAAGTTGACTCTGAGAAATAAATCTCTCGCCGTACGTGGGGCCGGGGACGAACTCACCCTGACAGCGGCCAACTGGATACAAATCCAGCGCCGCGCTACCGACTGAGCTACAGGGTGACCCAAAAAAAAGAGTACCCAAACAAAACGTCATAAATTGACCAAAAATAAAACAATTTTCATAAAATTTATTTACACACACAAGTAGCCTCTGCATGATTTGCACAGAAAATTTTAGTGTTCTAGCTTGTCTTTCAGGAAAGTTATGCTCATTCTACAGAACATGCTCCAAATGGCCTCCGCGCCGCTGCAGGCAAACTTGAACTCGCCGCGCAAAGTTATCAATCACCCGCACACACTCCTGTTGCGAGATTCCGCGAATGGTTGTTGTGATGGCTCTCTTGAGTTCTGTGATTGTCTGTGGGTTGTTCCTGTAGACGTTGTCTTTCAGGAACCCCCAAAGATAGAAATCTGAGGGATTTAAATCCGGGGGAGGCCATTTGGAGCATGTTCTGTAGAATGAGCATAACTTTCCTGAAAGACAAGCTAGAACGCTAAAATTTTCTGTGCAAATCATGCAGAGGCTACTTGTGTGTGTAAATAAATTTTATGAAGATTGCTTTATTTTTGTTCAATTTAAGACGTTTTGTTTGGGTACTCTTTTTTTTGGGTCATCCTGTACATCCCCGCCCCAGAAGGAGGGGATGCACTGGGACACAAAGTTTGCTTGTAGTTGTAGGGGTTGGCCATGTAATTGCGGGGTTGGTACAGTGCCCTTCTTACTTTATCCTTGTTTAATTTTTGTAGCTACAATTCTGATAGTTATACCTTCCTTCCTGTGTAAATCATAATGTACATGTATACCACCATAGATCTTGTCCAGGCTTTTACGTTGGTTGAGAGCATCCTTCCACGTGGACACATTCTAAAAATCAACAGCCTATATCAGCAAAAATATCGCAAGCAAGCGTACTTAACAGTTGCACTGATCTGCGGTAGTTTGCTTGTAGCGTAGTGGCTTGCATGGGAAGCAAGTTATCCATAACATAATGTAGTGGTAATCCAACTAATTGATTCCCTGCTGGGTACCCCGCAACTTTCCATGGAGACAAGTGGGACACTGTAATTTTTGTTTAACATTTCAGTACCTTTAGTAGTCTGTTCTCTTTAGTGTTTAAAAGACAATGAAAAGACACTTCACGTGTGTGACGCACTAATGAAGTTATGTACTTTACCACAACATAACAAAATGTAGGAGTGAGTGTGTGTGTGTGTGTGTGTGTGTTTTCTTTTGACATACAAAAACGTTCACAGTTTTCCAAAATCACTGTGCTACAATAATTTTACTTCTTTTTATTCACTTTCTTGTGTGTGTGTGTGTGTGTGTGTGTGTGTGTGTGTGTTTGTTTATCTTCCTGTGGTGTAGTTGTTTTGGAGGTGTAGCAGTTGTTTGCAGCTTCTGTTCTTAATTTGTACATGTATGTGAATAGCTTCATTCCCTCCGTGGGTGAAGTTTAGTTTTGAAGATGATTTTTCTGCTCCGTACCGATGTGACAGACTGTGAAGTTACACATTTGAAAACAAAATTAGCATGGGATTTTTGCCTGCAGCACACCTCATTTGTGTTATGTACTGAACTTGAATTTTGATCTTTTTATATTTAGTCAAGTTTTGACTAAATATTTTAACGTAGAGGGGGGAATCGAGACGAGGGTCGTGGTGTATGTGTGTGTGTGTGTGTGTCTGTGTGTGTGTGTAGAGCGATTCAGACTAAACTACTGGACCGATCTTTATGAAATTTGACATGAGAGTTCCTGGGTATGAAATCCCCGAACGTTTTTTTCATTTTTTTGATAAATGTCTTTGATGACGTCATATCCGGCTTTTCGTGAAAGTTGAGGCGGCACTGTCACGCCCTCATTTTTCAACCAAATTGGTTCAAATTTTGGTCAAGTAATCTTCGACGAAGCCCGGGGTTCGGTATTGCATTTCAGCTTGGTGGCATAAAAATTAATTAATGACTTTGGTCATTAAAAATCGGAAAATTGTAAAAAAAAATAAAAATTTATAAATCGCTCCAAATTTACATTTATCTTATTCTCCATCATTTGCTGATTCCAAAAACATATAAATATGTTATATTCGGATTAAAAACAAGCTCTGAAAATTAAATATATAAAAATTATTATCAAAATTAAATTGTCCAAATCAATTTAAAAACACTTTCATCTTATTCCTTGTCGGTTCCTGATTGCAAAAACATATAGATATGATATGTTCGGATTAAAAACACGCTCAGAAAGTTAAAACAAAGAGAGGTACAGAAAAGCGTGCTATCCTTCTTAGCGCAACTACGAGTAAAATGGCATTGCGTTCAGTTTCATTCTGTGAGTTCGACAGCTACTTGACTAAATATTGTATTTTCGCCTTACGCGACTTGTTACCCATTTCTTCTTTTTATTGTTGTTGTGCATACAGCGGGGCATAATTCTTGTGTATAGTTTGTAGCAGGACTTGATCCAGTGTTTTATTGTGTTCATAAACTGCTAATTAAAAAAAAATTTTTTTATAAAACTATCCAAATTTACGTTCATCTTATTCTCCATCATTTGCTGATTCCAAAAACATATAAATATGTTATATTTGGATTAAAAACAAGCTCTGAAAATTAAATATATACAAATTATTATCAAAATTAAATTTTCGAAATCAATTTAAAAACACTTTCATCTTATTCCTTGTCGGTTCCTGATTCCAAAAACATATAGATATGATATGTTTGGATTGAAAACACGCTCAGAAAGTTAAAACGAAGAGAGGTACAGAAAAGCGTGCTATCCTTCTCAGCGCAACTACTACCCCGCTCTTCTTGTCAAAAATTTATAAATCGCTCCAAATTTACATTTATCTTATTCTCCATCATTTGCTGATTCCAAAAACATATAAATATGTTATATTCGGATTAAAAACAAGCTCTGAAAATTAAATATATAAAAATTATTATCAAAATTAAATTGTCCAAATCAATTTAAAAACACTTTCATCTTATTCCTTGTCGGTTCCTGATTGCAAAAACATATAGATATGATATGTTCGGATTAAAAACACGCTCAGAAAGTTAAAACAAAGAGAGGTACAGAAAAGCGTGCTATCCTTCTTAGCGCAACTACGAGTAAAATGGCATTGCGTTCAGTTTCATTCTGTGAGTTCGACAGCTACTTGACTAAATATTGTATTTTCGCCTTACGCGACTTGTTACCCATTTCTTCTTTTTATTGTTGTTGTGCATACAGCGGGGCATAATTCTTGTGTATAGTTTGTAGCAGGACTTGATCCAGTGTTTTATTGTGTTCATAAACTGCTAATTAAAAAAAAAAGTAAAGTAAAACAAATTCTGTCGATGTAGATGAGGTGAAATGGTATGTGTTTTACATACTGTCAACGAATTTACATGATCATTTAATTAAATCTGTTTTGTTTTGATTCTTTCGCAACTTTCTATAATTCATGTCTTCCGAAGGATGAGTTATACCAAACCTTGCATGGGGACCTTGATTTTGTATTTATCTGTGTGTTTACATATGTTTGCTCGTCATTCTTTCTTTTTTTACAATTTATGAGACATCCACATTCAGAGTTACATGTACTTCAATTTTGTAATTTATTGGTGAAAGCTTAGCAAAAATTCTGTTCAGATGGAGCTACATTTATGAGTTTTTTTAAGTGGAGTTATAAAGTGTGTAGGAATATAATGGTCCTATCCACTCAATAGGCAAGCGTCAGCCGTGTAAGCGAAGTTCCTAACTTATAGCTACAGCTAGTGTAAATTTCTGCATTTGTTACGGTTTTGATCATTTCTGGTTATGAAAGCCAGTGTCACATCTTGAACAACAGAAAAGACGATATAGATTGGCGTAATGAAACAAAGAAGACCACAAAAAGTTATCAAAATTTCTTTTAACAAGTTGAAGCCATTGGACCAAATTTGATTTGCCCTAAACTGGTCCACATGGTTGACCCAAAAAGGGGAGCGGTAATGAGTGGATATGTGAATTATACATGCACAACTATGAGCAATTAAGTTAACCTAAGTAATTACTGTTACTGTACTTTAAAAAATGTGTACACGATTCTGTGTTGTTGGTGTGCTTTTTTTCTCGTTTTTTGACTCACATGCGAAGCAAAAGTGAGTCTATGTACTCACCCGAGTCGTCCGTCCGTCCGTCCGTCCGGAAAACTTTAACGTTGGATATTTCTTGGACACTATTCAGTCTATCAGTACCAAATTTGGCAAGATGGTGTATGATGACAAGGCCCCAAAAAACATACATAGCATCTTGACCTTGCTTCAAGGTCAAGGTCGCAGGGGCCATAAATGTTGCCTAAAAAACAGCTATTTTTCACATTTTTCCCATTTTCTCTGAAGTTTTTGAGATTCAATACCTCACCTATATATGATATATAGGGCAAAGTAAGCCCCATCTTTTGATACCAGTTTGGTTTACCTTGCTTCAAGGTCAAGGTCACAGGAGCTCTTCAAAGTTGGATTGTATACATATTTTGAAGTGACCTTGACCCTGAACTATGGAAGATAACTGTTTCAAACTTAAAAATTATGTGGGGCACATGTTATGCTTTCATCATGAGACACATTTGGTCACATATGATCAAGGTCAAGGTCACTTTGACCCTTATGAAATGTGACCAAAATAAGGTAGTGAACCACTAAAAGTGACCATATCTCATGGTAGAAAGAGCCAATAAGCACCATTGTACTTCCTATGTCTTGAATTAACAGCTTTGTGTTGCATGACCTTGGATGACCTTGACCTTGGGTCAAGGTCACATGTATTTTGGTAGGAAAAATGTGTAAAGCATGTGAGTCGTATGGGCTTTTGCCCTTCTTGTTCCTTTGTTACATTTAGTCAAGTTATGACTAAATGTTTTAACATAGAGGGGGGAATTGGTGTAGAGCGATTCAGACCAAACTACTGGACCGATCTTTATGAAATTTGACATGACAGTTCCTGGGTATGAAATCCCCATAGGTTTTTTTCATTTTTTTGATAAATGTCTTTGATGACGTCATGTCCGGCTTTTCGTGAAAGTTGGGGCGGCACTGTCACGCCCTCATTTTTTAACCAAATTGGTTGAAATTTTGGTCAAGTAATGTTCGACGAAGCCCGGACTTCGGTATTGCATTTCAGCTTGGTGGCTTAAAATTTAATTAATGACTTTGGTCATTAAAAATCTGAAAATTGTAAAAAAAAAAATTTTTTTATAAAACTATCCAAATTTACGTTCATCTTATTCTCCATCATTTGCTGATTCCAAAAACATATAAATATGTTATATTTGGATTAAAAACAAGCTCTGAAAATTAAATATATACAAATTATTATCAAAATTAAATTTTCGAAATCAATTTAAAAACACTTTCATCTTATTCCTTGTCGGTTCCTGATTCCAAAAACATATAGATATGATATGTTTGGATTGAAAACACGCTCAGAAAGTTAAAACGAAGAGAGGTACAGAAAAGCGTGCTATCCTTCTCAGCGCAACTACTACCCCGCTCTTCTTGTCAATTTCACTGCCTTTGCCATGAGCGGTGGACTGACGATGCTACGAGTATACGGTCTTGCTGCGTTGCATTGCGTTCAGTTTCATTCTGTGAGTTCGACAGCTACTTGACTAAATGTTGTATTTTCGCCTTACGCGACTTGTTTTGCTTTCTGTGTTTTTACATTTAGTCAAGTTTTGACTAAATGTTTTAGAGGGGGAATCGAGACGAGGGTCATGGTGTATGGGTGTGTGTGTGTGTGCGTGTTTGTGTGTAGAGCGATTCAGAGTAAACTACTGGACCGATCTTTATGAAATTTGACATGAGAGTTCCTGGGTATGATATCCCCGGATGTTTTTTTCTTTTTTTCGATAAATGTCTTTGATGACGTCATATCCGGCTTTTTGTAAAAGTTGAGGCGGCACTGTCACACCCTCATTTTTCAATCAAATTGATTGAAATTTTGGCCAAGCAATCTTCGACGAAGGCCGGACTTCGGTATTGCATTTCAGCTTGGTGGCTTAAAAATTAATTAATGACTTTGGTCATTAAAAATCTGAAAATTGTAAAAAAAAATAAAAAAAAAGGTTTTTTAAAACGACCGAAATTTACGTTCATCTTATTCTTCATGATTGTCTGATTCCAAAAACATAAATATGTTATATTTGGATTAAAAACAAGCTCTGAAAATTAAAAAAATTAAAAATTATGATCAAAATTAAATTTTCGAAATCAATTTAAAAACACTTTCATCTTATTCCTTGTCGGTTCCTGATTCCAAAAACATATAGATATGATATGCTTGGATTAAAAACACGCTCAGAAAGTTAAAACGAAGAGAGCTACAGTAAAGCGTGCTATGAAGCACAGCGCAACCGCTACAAACAGGCTCGTCACTTTCACTGCCTTTTGCACTAGCGGCGGACTACGTTCAATTTCATTCTGTGAGTTCCACAGCTTGACTAAATGTAGTAATTTCGCCTTACGCGACTTGTTTTTCTTTCACGTGACGGCTGACTGCATTGACCGTTTTCTTCTTGTACAGGAAATCGACTGGGCACAGGAATTGCCATCCGCTACTTGGCGGGGATACCCAGCACTGGAGAGACGGAGATTGTGAAAATGACGGTGGACGAAGGAGGCTTGGCCAAAAAAACTGGAATGGCCTGGATCGCTGCCATGCAGAAAGTGAGTGCTGACTAGCAACCTTGGTTGAATCTAGACAAAAATCCTGACCAGCACTCTCCCCCACCCCCCACCCCCCTCCCCACACACACGCACGCACACAAACACATTGACCATTTGATTGAAACATGTTTCAGTTTTGTTTGAGATACAAAATATCGTGTGCACAATTTACTGAGAACTTCTTAATTGCTTGAAAGAAATGGACAACAAATGAACAGTGTGGCTTGCATTGAAATCCTTTTTGACTTTTCTCCATTTAACTTGGACTGGTGTTTATGTCCCCTTTCAATCTGTTTTAGGCGTTCAAGATGGTTTACGAGTCAAAGAACCCGTGATGGACAAAACAGTACTTCGCTGGGGAATGAAAACGGGGGAAAGTTGTCCTCTACACTCACTGCACAAGGAAAAAATGCTGATGCACATTTGATTTTATCCAGTGATTCTGTTACTGTAATGTCTGACTGCAGGTGGATGATCAACTATTCTGTTGGTTTTATCGGTCCCTCCGTTTCCTATCATTTATAGTCTTGATCAAACATGTTTTGTGCTACTGAAACAAACTACCACAAAATTAGACTTTAATTCAGTAAAATGAAGGTGCAGGGGTCGCACTGACTTCGAGTGATTTGCATAGGTTGAAGCAAAACGAGACTTTTTTGTGCTGTGACATGGCTAAAATGTGTATAGGAGTTCAAAAGTGCAATATTTTTGCAAAATTTTGCATTGAACAGTACCCTTAAGTTGTTTGAGAATGTTGAGTCTACTTTCCCGAAGCAAAGCGTGGAGATTCTCTTTTTCTTGCATGATTGCCATGCTTTTACGAGCTTCCATATGTTGAATAACTGTTATGAATGGCAAAAACAATCAGATGATGGTCGAGGCATGCGACACAGGGTAGGATTTTATACTCAAGACGACACATGGTGCTGTAGGTAGGTTTGTTCAACCTGGTGCATCACATGCAAATTACAACGAGTTGTTTTCAACAGGCAATCCTAATCTCTGCGATATCGCAGATATCCACAAAAGCAAAATAAAATTTTTAAAAATCAATTTTTTTTTTTTGCATGCACAATTTATCCTTCTCCAAATGGGGTTATATTCATATTTACAAGGCCAAAATGATTCAGCTTCACCTTCTGTGGGCACCACCCCCGCCAGGGACTCTGCCTTTGTACCCCGCCAGGGGACCTTCGCGGCTGTCTTGACCCGCTGCGTTATTTATTTCCTTGAAACTCATTCTTCTGTGTATGGATTGCCTGTTTCAACCTCAAAGCAAATTAGGACAGGTTTTGTAGCTATTTTGGATTAACTTGCCAATCAAAATAGGATGTTGAACACAAAGTTCTACGCAAAGCTCTGCAAGTCCGCAAAGTCCTTTTCCCAGGCGGGTCTAAATGTAAATGTTCTGTGCTGCCTTTGGTGTTTATCTTAGGCCTAAACTGTTGACAGTTTGATCTGCTTCGATAACTTTGATCTACTCGACATGAGATATCTCACTTTTGGGGGGTCTTTTTTTTTATTTGTTCAACTTTTCTTTTGCTAAATAAATTCATCCCCTAAAATAAATCATTTTTGCTTCTTGCCAACAACAGCCTTTAATATGTTGCTTCTTAACATGATGACACATGTGCGTATTCTTGTAATCCTGTTAAACTTGCCTAAAGTGTCTTTGGTGCGTTAATCACATGTATTCACAAAAGCACAGAAATGGTTTGGAGACATACTGTATAATCTACTATCTTATTTCTTTTTTTTCTATCACAAAATTTCACTGCACTCGGCTGTTTGTAAAAGCTGGCCAGTGGTAAAGAGGAACGGAATCTAACTGGGCTGTAAGATGTTTGCAGCTGTCATTGAAAAATCTGATTTTGCAGATCTGTGTGAATGTACATGGATATGTTCTAGCATGTCTTTCTGCATTTCTTTGTGGTGTGTGTGTGTGTGTGTGTGTGGGTGTGTGTGTGTGTGTGTGTGTGTGTGTGTGTGTGTGTGTGCAGGCATGGGAATTCTCCTTGAATCCGAGGATTTCTGAGAAAAACTACAAATTTCAGAGAAAAAAATTCCTCTTCCGAGAAAAAAACCAGAACAGATGTTGCTGTTTACATGTGTGTGCAAGAGCAAGTGTGTTCAAGTAATATTAATTCAGTTAAAGGATTAAGATAATCGTTGGTTACTGGCAATACAAAACATTTATTAAATTTGGTCAGTTTTTTTGCTGTGTAAAATTCATGAAACATACTAGTGTGAATGTGCTAGATTGCACAGATTTTTTAAAAAAAGTTCCCAGACCCCCCTACTTTTTAGAGATTTTTCCTTAAATCGTTTTCCATGCCTGGTGTGTGTGTGTGTGTGTGTGTGTGTGTGTGTGTGTGTGTGTGTGTGTGTGTGTGTGTGAGAGGGGTGGTTGAACTTGATGTCTTTTTTTTCTTCTAGTTCTACTAAGCAGAAATGTACACCACGAGTGGTAAAATCAGAAAATTGACTCAATTACTGCCCCTCTTTCATTCAATGTTTTTGTTTTTATCTCTGTTAATAATTTCACATTGCATAGAATCATTTTGAACGAGACTCTGTAGGTAGTGAAGTCTGTTCAACTTCTGCCATTGCCATTTTTGGCTCACGTAAGTGTAGCCTATGCGATGATAAACTTTGTCTGTCTGTGCGTGTGTGTGTGTGTGTGTGTGTGTGTGTGTGTGTGTGATAGAAACTTTAACATTTCCGAGTCTATGGATAAAGCTCGCATAGAAGATTACCTCTCGGTCAAAAGTGTTTGACGTGTGTGATAGAAACTTTAACATTTGAAGACGTCACATTATGACGTAAGAGGGTTAGACGTCACGCAAAGGAATTACTGAAAGTCTCGGTCATTGTTATTGTGAGCGAGCCGAGACTAGTTGGCAGATCCAGTGTCTCGCTTTCTTACACAGTTTCACCTATGCTTACTGTGTGTGTGTGTGTGTGTGTGTGTATGTGTGACGGAGTGATTGAGTTTGTGTTACTGTTTGTCGATTTCTTACGTGAGCCTTGAAGGCTTCGCCTCTTGTTTTTTAAGAGATAGTTGCTGACAGAACAGCTGAGGAGAGTTTCTGATTGAAGATAAGTAGGAATATCTTGCCAATAAGGTTCCTTTGCTTTTAAGTTTTTAATTATTCAATTTCCATAGTTTTTACTTGGTATTCAGGTATACATTTGTATGGGTCTATATGTGTGCTTGAAGGCTAAAAATCATTATTATATTTTTTCACATATTGCAGTGTACATTAATGGGAGTCTGTTTTTTTTTGTTCTCTGTACAGTATTCTTGCCTAGAATTGATGGTTGTGATTCTGTCAACGACAAGCAATTTCAACATTTTTGAAAGCAAATTGGTAAAGTTCCACAGTAGGAGCTGTCAAGTTAATGTTCTTATGTTTTTTCTTTGGCTTTTTGTAAAAATACTCTGATAATTCACTCAAATGTCCAGACTGGAAAGTCATCAGCTGGGCAATTGAAGTGTCTGCTATGGCAGATTTTTCCTGCATTGCTGGTTGTTTCAAAATGAGTTTGTACATGCAAAATGGCTGTGATAGGGCAAGGAATAAGTAAGGATCTCTTTGAGTGTGTTTCTTTCTTCCTTTCTCCTTTTCTTTTCTCTGCTCCGTCGTCTTCTTTTTTCAGTGTAAAGTTTGTAATACATGGCATATGCTATTGTAAGGATCATCTTGTTTTGCTTGAAGTCTAAGTGGGCTTTTTTTCTTTAGCATTCATTCTTAACACACACACACACACACACACACACACACACACACACACACACACACACACACACACACACCTCAAATGTAAAAAAGTGCAGACACCTATTGAACTCTCAACATCTGCATGTCAGCATGTAACTAAGACACTGTGTTTGATTTGATCTTTCTTGCACATTTGTTTGTTGGTTATTTTATTGGAATTCTGCTGGGTAATGTACAGCTGTTTAACTTAAAAATCTGTACCATAAATCTGATAGATGCTGTGTCAGACCTGTTCTATTACATGGAGTCATCTTTGTTAGAATACAAATATATATATATAGGGTTACTGTCAAACCAGTACTGAGATTGAATTTGAAGGAAAATGTGACAGCTTAATCTTTTAAGTAATCAAAATGGATTAAGCCTCTTAATCTTGTTATGCTAAAAATATGCTGAAAACTCAGGAGTGAGCCTACAATTCATTTTGATGGGGTTTTTTTATTTTATTTTTTTATTTTATTTTTTATTTATTTTTTTGGTGTTGTTCAGATTATGTGTTTTTTGCTTGTTATTTTAATGGTGAGGGACCTAAAATGCGGAGATTATTATGTACTTATGTTTGACTTGTAAATATGTTTATAAAGAAAGTTTCTTGTACAAAGCTATTTTTTCTGTGTTTGGTCAAAGAGCACCTTTCTGCTGGAAAAAATCAACACATTTTGAGTCACTGGTTGATCTAGATTGTTTCACAGTTTCAAAGTCTGTTAGCATTTTTTTTTTAAATTCAAGATTCAAAACCTGCCTGCTTGGCGCAAGCAAGGGACATAATATCAAACAAATTGTACTGCAATGGCTGTACATAATGCTCAACATTAATTTATGCAGGGCTCCTGGTAACATTCTTGAATGCTGTCATTATCATTAACTTTGAATCACAAAGGTTCTTCCATTATAATACAAAAGGAGGAGGAGAAAAAAGTTGCTCCTTATATAGTCCTGAAAATACTGTATGTGGTTGCTGGGATCATTACAACAGAAAGAGGCAAAGCAAGAAACTATCATACAAACATGTAGTAACTATTTCGCCAATATGCTTGTTTTCTCTCCGATGGCAGAGAAGACGTACGTAGCTTGTGAATCAGAGCCATGAAGCTATAACAAACAAACAAATAGTGGCCTTGTAGCTTGACCTATGACAAACCTTCAAGTGGTACAAAGGCTTGGACTGGTGAAATAATCTGGATTGATAGATTGGAATAAATCAACTTGTACGGCGGTAAGAGTGCCTTGTTCGGTGCTATATCATGCTTGTATCTTCTCTGCACATCTTTATTAAGCCAAATGTAGGCATTTTACCACAGTAGCCAAAAGAAATTGGTAGCATACTAGACAGACCACTAATTTGTTAATATAATTTTCTTTCAAGTGGGAAGTTTGTGTTGTTTTCATTGCCCAAGTATTCAGTGTGAGAATGGCATTGGCATTTTGTAATGCCACTGTTCCTATGATGCATATTAGCAACTTCAGGGTTTGGAATATCAGGTTAATTTTCGTTTTTATTTTATTTTTTAAAAGGCAGAAAAGGGATTAGCACTCATCATGGTGTACATACAGGAGATGAATCCTTTGCAATATGTTTTCTTTTAATTTAACTTATTTTGTGAAGCATCCATGTTCTGTTTTCTCTGAAAATATGGCGTGGCTGGGTTTCTTGTTGGAACAGGAATATGGTACATATGATGCACATGTAATTATTAAAACTGAAATAAACTTGGTTTTTTGTATGTGTATATATAAACCCTTTTGTTTTGTGGATTTATTTAGAAAAAAGAAAGAGTTTCACATTCATGTAAATGCACTGCCAAAAACCATGAGTTTTACTTTGTACAGTGGTACCTGCGATGTGTGGCCCCTCCGATGAGAAGACACGTCCCACAGGAAATACCAGTCTGCTTGACTACTCAACACGTTACCATATTACTCAGGTTTTAGCCCAAAATAAAACAAAAGCAACAAAGCAAAATTAGTCAAAACCAAAACAAACAATTTATAACAACATTTTATAATGTAAACAATCAAGCTGAAACAAACTTTTATAATATTATCTTAATACAACAGTTTCGGGAACAGAAAGGTTCTAAAGATGGCTTAGGAGGAACGGTAGCAAAGAGGTTAAAGATAACGAAGCTTATTCACACTCAGACAAATTCTTCCTTAAATATTATTCTACTTAGTTGCACTATGCTATAACATTCAAACCGCACTCATTTACTCGCTTTAAATTCCCAGAAAAAAAAAAGATCACTAAGCCCGCGTGCGTCACGAAATACACGTACAAGTTATAGCCGCACCCCTTAACGCTGGAGAAGGGTACACTCAAGACGATTACAGTACATTCACAAGTTATGTAGGTCTTTCAAAATAAATTACTGTCCCGGTACTTAGTTAGTAAACCTATTTTCTTGTCAAACCAAATTTAAAAAAAAAAAAATTACATTATTTAAACAACTTTATCAACTTTACTTCTTCGATAAACTATAAACACAATAAAATGTAAACCAGAACAATAGGTAAATCAAAACAACCACAACCGCAAAATTTCAACCCGTCCCAATATGAAACACAGGAGAGGTAGAAAAGCAGAAAAAAATCTATCTACTTCTGATCTGGAAATAACTTCCACAATACATACCTATATGACGATGGACAAAAGGCAAAATTGGTTAAGTTATTATTTTAAGTTTAACTCAATTTGAGTTAGGAACTCATTATCGACTCCTTCAAAAGAAGGTTAGCATTTACGGCCTTATGAAAGGCACAAACTTGGGGTCACCATTGTGAATGAATGCAAATGAGCTAATATGCTGTCATACAGGAATCAAACACAACTCCAAATGTAGGTTCCCCCCACTGTATTATTCAGCTATGACAACATACACACCAACATAAATGTTAGGTATTCAAAAATCCGGTACTCACAGTTTTGTAGGCAAAAACAACTCGAGATTTCAATCTCGTACGCAATTGCACTATCAAAACTCTCTACCCTTCACTTAGGTAGAGAAATACACAAACAGTCCATGAACTCACAGGCACACGATATCTATTTTACGGGTATCGACTCACGGCTCGTGTGTAGTCAAATAAACAGTTATAGTTCCTATTCCGGCAGACTTAAATCACTGTCTGCTCTGCCTACTAAACATTCCTTATATCTTAAGTAATTAAGATCTTGTAGACATATTTTAACTCTGTTCATACACAGAATTACACAGCGTCTATGGCCGTTCACTAGGAAATGTATAAGCTCATACGAATGCATGTGTCTCTCACAAGCATTGCAATACATGTATCTCACAAAACAACCAAATTTCTCAGTCGCACAGAGATCAATGAAGCAAAATACCAATGCATGTCCCTAATAGACGATTTTCGGAAATCAGTAACTCTGTGAAGTTTTTATGGGTTGTGAAAGCCGAGTGAATACCCTTGCTTTTAGTAAGAGAAACGATCTACACACGCTCCCTGTCCTATTGTTTCCCACACATTTGCTAGTGACTGGCCTGTGGATTGTTTGTCTCACTAAAAGTAAGGGTATTCACTCTTTCACAACCCATATAAACCCAACAGAGTTATTTCCGGAGTTCGTCTATTGGCCACTAGCTGCTGCCACTGAATAGGTTACAATTCTTACATATTGAATTCATATCATCGTGAGCACAGCCAAAAGCATTGCTAAAGAAAGATACGTACTGCCCTCTATATGATTGTGCTTTCAGGAGTCTACCAAATACGTTCTCAGGCAAGTTAATTATTGCTTGCCGAATGATATCAAAATTGTTTCATCAGTCTTGAATACGAAATGCAGCAGTGTGTGAAAATGTCATCATGGCATTGAATGCACTGCTTGTTAAGCATATTAAATATAAAGCTGCCAATTCAAACTGTCTTCAAAAAGTCTTCCATTTTTATCAAAAACGTATTACACAAGAATATTTTTCTTGGAACAAGAGTTTCTGTCCAACATGTCTGCATTTCAACTTTTTGGAAGCTCTGACACACAGTTAGATAGCCTTTTCATCCGAACCGTTGGGACGTACAATGGCTCTCCAGCCAAAAAGGTCCATTTCAACCAATGCCACGCCGGGGGAAGCTGTATGTCAAATTAAAATGCTGTTGTGTACGGCACAGTCCGGTGTCACGAACTAAAACCTCTGCTGAACAATCCTTCTCATTGCGGTCAATGCGCATGCGCCAATCTTGGACTTAAAAATGCGACCCTTTGACCGAACGAACCATGGGTTAGAATAAGGGTTAGGGTAAGGGCCAGTTAGGGTTAGGTTGTTCACGACCTGATTAATCTCCCCATGTTAGCGCATGCGCATTGACCGCAATGAGAAGGATTGTTCAGGCAGAGTTTTCAGTTCGTGGCACCGGCAGTCATAAAGGTCAGCCAGAAGTTGTCACTTAGTTTAGCATAAAAAAAAACCTGTATAACAACGCTGGGGAAAGCCGAAACTGGTTCGTTCACTCCTTGTAAATCCCCCAATGTCGACCCCTTGATCCCCAGAAGAGTCTGCCAAACCTACGAAGCCGGCTACGAAATTGAACGGCTAACAATACATGACAACCCCCGTGTGGTCGTGCATGAGTGTCAAAATCCAAACGATATTACCTGAGGCTGAGTTCCATAATAACGACGCAAAACTATTTAGTTTGGGAGATGCATTCATTCGTGCTAAACAACTCCCGGACGGCCTGTACATGGGACTGGAGGACTGCCAAACAGCGTTTTTATTTGCCGTACAGCTTTCCTCGGCGTGAACATGCTATTTTCAAAACAAATATTTCCACAAATTTGCAACTGCCTTGGACCGTGCGGTTTCGTGTAGCTCCCCACAGTTCACCATCCGTTCTTTTAAACTCTTAAAGACTAGTATAACTTGCAACTAATGCACGTTGGAGAAAAATGCACCTACACTCTTGAGTGTAGTCTTCTTTTCTCCCCCTGTTCATTACTGAAACTCCGTTTGAATTGTTTGTTTGATTTTGCTGACACGCCCTATACAACACAAACTGTGCACTTATTTCTCAGCGTCTGTTCAAACACCGTTTTGTTACATTTCGTTGGGGTTAAAGGTGCAGTAGTTGAGTTTCCCAACAGCCGAGCTGATTTTTAGATATGATGTATGAAATTCGACTGTCACTGACGGATCAAAGTTGGTTCCAGCATTTTATATAGGAGTCACACTATTGAAAGTAATTTCAAAATTTAACGACGCCAGATTTTGGTGAGTCTGTGTCTGTTGGCATTCGGGAGGCGAGGCGGGATACTAGCAGAGATGACGTCCGTTCCTCGCGTATTGAGCAAGGGCTTTGAATTTTCATAGATGTATTTTTTTCTCTCTCCCCCCCCCCCCCCCCTTTCAGAGCTGTGCATAACAAAAGTAAAAATTCAATTGTAAATACTTGTCATGCATGTATATTAAAGAGTTACTTGGTCTAGTCGTGCACATGCAGCACTGCCAGAATAAAATAGCTACATCAAGTAGAACTTGGCCGCTTTCAATAAGGGCGTTTCATTAATACGTGCTTCTTGTTAAATCAGTAAATATCTGAATGCAAGCAAACAGACGAGACACTGCTAAGTTAGAATGTTTGGTCAGAGTAAAACAAAGTGTCACTATGTATGGTGCAAGATGAGGCAATTCTGCGGTATTGCTGTTCGATGAAATTTCAAAGAAGCAGACACGCACTGACATAAAACCAACAGAAACAAAACAAAGCAAAATCAACGGGACGGTTGAAAGTTTAAAGACACTGTACGACCGAAATTCGATTTACATCAAATTCTTCCACGAGTTTGTCCCCCTTTCGGGTATGATGCCATTTGAAGCTTTTCGGACGTTTTATGGTAATTGATTTTACAGGAAGTTTGTAAGCGAGATTCGCTTTGGCGTTGGTTTCGGAATATCTCAAACAGAAACAGTGGAATTTTTCAGCATTATTTTGCTAGTTTCAAGATTTGATTTCCCGAGAGCTAACCGACTTTGTCCTCTAGACGTATGTGTCACCGACAGCGCCGGGAAAAGAATATGACGATGAAGGAAGAAAATGTAGACACACGCTCCGTCAGGCCAAATCCACCGTTCATTTTCATTTTGTTAAATTATCATAGGTAGGAAGCATTTTCGAGTAAATCATTACAAGTTCACCAGAAAACGTTTCCCGAAGAGTGCAACGGGCAAACAAGCTTTAAACATTGATAGACAAAACATTAATTTCGTTACAATACAGCACTGAATGTCTTTTAGACTTCTTGATGGCAGATTTGTCAGAAAACGTTTCTTTTTAAAATTGCAACGAGCAAACAAGCTTTAAACGTCGATACACAAAACCTTCTTTTTTTTTTTAAACGTAAGTTGTTCTTTAAAGGGATATTGTCCAGCTGCAGGAGCCTGCTTCTTTCCAACAAACTGCCAGTTCGATTTTGCAGAGTAATGTAGTTCGTATTAAAAACCGTTCAGTGTTAATTAAGGCGTTTGGTTTATGTAATGCTCCGTCTTTTATGAATGGAGCAAAGAAGAGAGTCCCCGTTTAAGGATTTTTCTACCGGAGGAGCGCCGAATTTGAAGTTTTATTTTCTATGAGTTGAAAGCATGTTTTCTAAACTCGTGACTTTACGCTGTCTCAGTCAAAGCATTTAAAATACGCCTCTTAGTTTCAATGTTGCGACTAACACTTGGCGGACAATACTGCAACTAGTGGAACACCCCTTTAACTGTAAGACACGATAGCTGCTTTTTGACATTTCTATCAAGTCAATATATTTACCTCCATGTCCCTCTCTTTAACATCTGATTTTCCCAGATTGTTTTGCACGGTCCTCTGAAGGCGGGGGGGGGGGGGGGGGGGTACAACTGTATAGTTCACCAGTTGCGTGTGGTGTGTGTATGTCTGTATGCTTGGCAACAATTACTTCCAGCACAAAGGCAATTGCACGAGCCATGTGACTCGGCAATTTACAGAACATGTTTGAACAGCCATCCATGTTTTTTGTATTGTTGATTTTACGTTCTCAGAAAATGTTCTATCGTTTTTGTTTTTGCCTTTTGCCGAGTTTTCTATATGCCTTGGGGTTTGGGAGTTGCCGGGACAGACATTTTAAAAGGGTTACATTATATAAAATCAGCTCAATCTTCAGTGCTGAATCATTTCAAAACCTTGTTTTGTCAGAGAATCTGAAATCGTAACTTCTAATTCAGTCAGAAATATTGCTGTCACAGTCAACCTGAAATCGTATTTCTTGAGTCAGTCAATGATCCTTTGTCTTGAGTACAAACTGAAGTCTTATATAAGTCCAGAATCTCATTGTAGTTCTGGGTCAGTTTCGAGTCAGTTCTGCGTAAGTCTGACATCTAAAGTTCTGGTTCTGTCTAAAAGTTTTGCCTCTGACGCCCCGCACCAGACGAAGGCCTAACTACGCTACCCTATTTAGAGCCTTACATCCTACGTCAACCTGAGAGTGTAGTACTCGAATGAGTTATACCGACATCTTGTGTCTCTCGTCAGACTGAGATCCTATACCCTGTTTAAGACTGAAACCTGAAGTCTCGAGTCAGCCTATTGAGATTTGTATCCTCCGTTATCAGTGATGGAGAATAGCAGCTTTACGCCATTCAACGCCAGTAGTTTGGACACTCTCCAGAACGTCACATCATCTTCAATCCTATCGAGAAGGTTTACCTTGGCCTTCATTTTAGAATACATTTCTATTATGGTCTACGCCAGGAGAACCATCCTCTCCCTCGCCTTGTTCTTAGGATTGTTTGGAAACGTGATGTCGATCATTGTCTTCTCTCGAGGATTGCGAACCAAAATGTCCTCCGCGATAGACCGTTATTTCCTTGCTCTGGCAGTGCTGGATCTGTGTGTGAACCTAACGGGTCCACTAACTGTCTGGCTTGGGTTTGAGTTCGGTATCAAGTGGCCTCTGATAAACACGGCGACTTGCAAACTGTCGGCGTTTCTGATGAATGCTTGCGCCACCGCTTCAAACTGGATCCTTCTGGCCATGGTGACCCAGCGAACAGTGTCTGTCATTTGGCCTCACCGTGTGAATGTTCTCTGTACAGTCCGAAGGACGAACTTCGCTTGTCTGGTTATTATCTTCTTCGCTTTCGTGTCTCCAATATACTATCTGATTGATTTAGAACTTCAACAAGCGCGGTATGGTTACCCGAACTGCGACATACCCCACGAACATCGTTGGATCAACCTGCTTTTGCATCGCATATTCGCTGCTCTGCGTGCCCTTGTGATGTGTGTGTGCTTGCCGCTGTGCAATGTTATCCTCATATGGAAGCTGCGAGTTTCGGCTAAAGAGATGGCCCTTAGCATAACCTCTGGAAACACACAGCAGGCTGACAGAGAGAGAAAAACACGGTCAATCACATTAACTGCAGTGGTCACCTCCATGGCCGCCGTAGTATTCACTCTTCCGTCTGTGATTTACAATTTAATTTACTTGCTTACCGACAAAGAACGTGAAGCGAAGGGCCTCTTCGAGAGCGTTTACTTGGCCTACATCCAAGCTATTATTGTCGACATCGCCTATTTGAACTACTCCGTTAACTTTTACATTTACTGTCTCACCGGACGACGATTCAGACAGGAGTTTAAAGCCATCATATGGGGTTTCCTGCAAAAAATCTCTCACCTGATCCAAACAAGGAAGTGACAGACCCAGAACAAGCCCAACATTTATGTCTCGGAGTGCAGCATACATTTTGTTTATTCTTCGTTCAATTCTCAGTTAACCATGGCTTCAATTTACATTGTCCACCAACAGGAGTCTTTTCGATCATCACAACTTTAGAGCTGATTAGGCGCTTAATGATAATTGTATATCGCGTGTGAAAACTCTTAATGTTGCTGTGTGCTTGAGTTTAACACTACTCTTTAATCGGTGCCACAGAGAGGTACGAGACTTGCGACTGGACTGATCTGTTTCAGACGACCATCATCGACTTTGAACCGTCAGATCTTCTTGTTCGAAACTAGTGTGAATAATTTAGGTTATATACGTATATAACAACATCACTGCAGCAAAGGCTGTCAGTTTCAAAGCAAAAGGGGCCGTTTCTAATCGCGGTTGATCCTCCGTGGACAATGTTCCTTTAAACACTGCATGTTGGCAAACTAGACTGCGGTTCTGAGAAAAATGTTGCCGAGTTACCCAAAAGCTCGTCCCTTGAAAGGGACACTATTAATCTGACCTTCTTTTTCTTTTCTTCTTCTTCTTTTTTGGTCTAGGGGAGGGGGGGGGGGGGGGGGGATTTGACGAATCTGAAGAATCTGGGAAATCCACTGTAAATCCAGACTCACACGGCACGATTTGGTCCTTCGGTATTATCCGTTTAAGCCAGCTGCAGATGGCCAAATGCGTGTTCCCTCAGGCACTGCTGCAGATGACCAAAGGCGTGTTCCCTCAGGCACTGCTGCAGATGGCCAAAGGCGTGTTTCATCAGACACTGCTTCGGATGGCCAAAGGCGTGTTACCTCAGGCACTGCGTGCAGATGGCCAAAGGCGTGTTCCCTCAGGCACTGCTGCAGATGGCCAAAGGCGTGTTCCCTCAGGCACTGCTGCAGATGCATGGCCAAAGGCATGTTCCATCAGGCACTGCTGCAGATGGCCAAAGGCGTGTTCCCTCAGACACTGCTTTAGATGGCCAAAGGCGTGTTCCATCAGGCACTGCTGCGGATGGTCAAAGGCGTGTTCCATCAGGCACTGCTGCAGATGACCAAAGGCGTGTTCTCTTAGACACTGCTTCGGATGGCCAAAGGCGTGTTCCATCAGGCACTGCTGCAGATGGCCAAAGGCGTGCTCCATCCAAGGCACTGCTGCAGATGGCCAACAGCGTATTGTTCCCTCGGGCATTTCCACAGGATGTGTGGTTCGGCATCAAAGTCTTGCATTTCTCTCGTCAAGTGTGTCTATCTGTTCTCTGGACAGTGGGAGTGGTACGCATGCATAGGCCATGTTTCCACAGTCCGTGTTATAGCTGTATTTCGGCTTACTATACGCGCTCAAGTTGTGACTTTGTTCCCTTCATCCCCTCCTCATCATGCCGTATATTGGGCTGTATCGACAGCGCGCCGCCGCCACGTGTAAACAAAGCGTTGCTGCCAACATCACGGTAAGTGTCCCCCATTCAAAGCAAAATGTGTCTCTTTGAAACCACGTACAGCTTAAAGTTATGGTTGTGAGAATGAGTAAGGTTTGTATGTAGTACACGTGACGTGTGGTTTTTAACGAGAAATATACACGTAAACGAACATACGAACCGATTTGCTGTAGATCTGTCCTCATTCAAGCATATTCGCCCTTTTTCATCCCATCCTACACGCATCTTTGTCAGTAAATTGAATGAAAAGCCACACTATCATGTTCATTGATATGTCCTGCGTTGATATGTGAAGTATCGTCATTCAAAACGGTCTGTATTGCGCACAAATTCAACAAGTCGCGTAAGGCGAAATTACTACATTTAGTCAAGCTGTGGAACTCACAGAATGAAACTGAAAGCACTGCATTTTTTCACAATGACCGTACTCCGCCGCTTGTGCAAAACGGAGTGAAACTGACGAGCCTGTTCAGCGCGGTAGTGGTTTCGCTGTGCTGCATAGCACGCTTTTCTGTACCTCTCTTCGTTTTAACTTTCTGAGCGTGTTTTTAATCCAAACATATCATATCTATATGTTTTTGGAATCAGGAACCGACAAGGAATAAGATGAAATTGTTTTTAAATCGATTTCGGAAATTTAATTTTGATCATAATTTTTATAATTTTAATTTTCAGAGCTTGTTTTGAATCCAAATATAACATATTTATATGTTTTTGGAATCAGGAAATGATGTAGAATAAGATGAACGTAAATTTGGATCGTTTTATATAAAAACAAAATTATTACAATTTTCAGATTTTTAATGACCAAAGTCATTAATTAATCTTTAAGCCACCAAGCTGAAATGCAATACCAAAATCCGGCCTACGTCGAAGATTGCTTTACAAAAATTTCAATCAATTTGGTGTGACAGTGCCGCCTCAACTTTTACAAAAAGCCGGATATGACGTCATCAAAAGTATTTATCGCAAAAATGAGAAGAAAAAAAAAACGTCCGGGGATATCATTCCCAGAAACTCATGTCAAATTTCATAAAGATCGGTCCAGTAGTTTGGTCTGAATCGCTCTACACACACACACACGCACAGACAGACAGACAGACACACACACATACACCACGACCCTCGTCTCGGTTCCCCCTCTATGTTAAAACATTCAGTCAAAACTTGACTAAATGTAACAAGTCGCGTAAGGCGAAAAATACAACATTTAGTCAAGTAGCTGTCGAACTCACAGAATGAAACTGAACGCAATGCCATTTTTCAGCAAGACCGTATACTCGTAGCATCGTCAGTCCACCGCTCATGGCAAAGGCAGTGAAATTGACAAGAAGAGCGGGGTAGTAGTTGCGCTAAGAAGGATAGCACGCTTTTCTGTACCTCTCTTTGTTTTAACTTTCTGAGCGTGTTTTTAATCCAAACATATCATATCTATATGTTTTTGGAATCAGGAACCGACAAGGAATAAGATGAAAGTGTTTTTAAATTGATTTCGACAATTTAATTTTGATAATAATTTTTATATATTTAATTTTCAGAGCTTGTTTTTAATCCAAATATAACATATTTATATGTTTTTGGAATCAGAAAATGATGGAGAATAAGATGAACGTAAATTTGGATCGTTTTATAAATTTTTAATTTTTTTTACAATTTTCAGATTTGTAATGACCAAAGTCATTAATTAATTTTTAAGCCACCAAGCTGAAATGCAATACCGAAGTCCGGGCTTCGTCGAAGATTACTTGACCAAAATTTCAACCAATTTGGTTGAAAAATGAGGGCGTGACAGTGCCGCCTCAACTTTCACGAAAAGCCGGATATGACGTCATCAAAGACATTTATCAAAAAAATGAAAAAAACGTTCGGGGATTTCATACCCAGAAACTCTCATGTCAAATTTCATAAAGATCGGTCCAGTAGTTTAGTCTGAATCGCTCTACACACACACACAGACAGACAGACACACACAGACAGACAGACACACACACACACACACACACACACGTACACACACACGCACGCACATACACCACGACCCTCGTCTCGATTCCCCCCTCTACGTTAAAACATTTAGTCAAAACTTGACTAAATGTAAAAAGAAATGAAGCAGTCGAAGCTGTGCGGAAGAGAGCCGCCGCGGCGTCTGGTTGGGAATAAAATTGCCTCCGCGCGGTGGAAACCACACAGCTACACAAACGATGATTTAGCTATGATTAGTTTCATAACCTACTTTGTCCCTAAAAACTGTCAGGCAAAGTTGCCCCCCAGAACCCCCAACGGGCCATTGCCCCTATACCCCACCAGGCTTAACTGCTCCGCCCCTGAAATGTGAATATATTTTTGTTTTCCAAGCAAGGTGAACTCGAGGGATATAAAAATAACAAGTCGCGTAAGGCGAAAATACAACATTTAGTCAAGTAGCTGTCGAACTCACAGAATGAAACTGAACGCAATGCCATTTTTCAGCAAGACCGTATACTCGTAGCATCGTCAGTCCACCGCTCATGGCAAAGGCAGTGAAATTGACAAGAAGAGCGGGGTAGTAGTTGCGCTAAGAAGGATAGCACGCTTTTCTGTACCTCTCTTTGTTTTAACTTTCTGAGCGTGTTTTTAATCCAAACATATCATATCTATATGTTTTTGGAATCAGGAACCGACAAGGAATAAGATGAAAGTGTTTTTAAATTCGGATTTCGACAATTTAATTTTGATAATAATTTTTATACATTTAATTTTCAGAGCTTGTTTTTAATCCAAATATAACATATTTATATGTTTTTGGAATCAGAAAATGATGGAGAATAAGATGAACGTAAATTTGGATCGTTTTATAAATTTTTATTTTATTTTACAATTTTCAGATTTTTAATGACCAAAGTCATTAATTAATTTTTAAGCCACCAAGCTGAAATGCAATACCGAAGTCCGGGCTTCGTCGAAGATTACTTGACCAAAATTGAAAAATGAGGGCGTGACAGTGCCGCCTCAACTTTCACGAAAAGCCGGATATGACGTCATCAAAGACATTTATCAAAAAAATGAAAAAAACATTCGGGGATTTCATACCCAGGAACTCTCATGTCAAATTTCATAAAGATCGGTCCAGTAGTTTAGTCTGAATCGCTCTACACACACACACACACACAGACACACAGACACACACACGCACATACACCACGACCCTCGTCTCGATTCCCCCCTCAACGTTAAAACATTTAGTCAAAACTTGACTAAATGTAAAAATGGAAATGACTTCTCATGCTGTACCTCTTGGCGTGGTTGTGGCATCTGTGGTTGCTGCGTTTTTGCTCAAGTAAGTTACTCATTTTTAATTCATGATGCATTAGATAAATTTGCAGATGGATCAGTCTTCAATATTAGAGCTTTCGGCAGTGACGGAACTGAACACTTCCGGCATCGGCCTGTCCTTTGAGCCAGGGGACATGTCTGTGCTACGAATTTGGCAAGATCTACGTCCATGAACGCTCTTTGGTGCTGCACATGCGACACGTCCTTGGATTTGGATTCATCAGTGCAACGAGCCTGGATAATCAAAAACATTCACGCATGGCAATGAACTCGAATCACACACAAATGTTGTGCATTACCTTGCAAAACATTTTTTTGTTTTTGTAATGTTAATAACAGAGCTTGCAAATGTTTGCAACTTGAGGCCCCACATTTGCAGAATAAGCTCTCCACATCCGGCTCATGTTTGCCTGACGTGTTTGAAGGAATTAAAAAAGCCATGTTTTCAGATATTCATGTGAAGCACGCTTTGCAAGATTTAGACATCATACAAGCTTGAAGCGACATGAGAAATCAAGATGCCCTATGAAACAGAACAATCACCAGTAAAGAACTGTGTGAAAGGAAATGCCAACAACAACAACAACAACAACAACAACAACACAGATCTTTGAGTATTGTTTAAAACACAACATGATTCATTTGTTACCAAAACGTTTTATGTCATTGACAAAATCATCTTCTTTGTATCAATGTATGATGAAAACAAAATAAAAACAAGATCGTTTTAAAGACATAACTATCTGCGGTCCAGGCAATTTTGTTTTGGTGTAACATATGGTTACGTTGTGGACACATCACATGTGCATAAGTCATGTTTTATGTTTTAAATCATTATTCTTGAACCCAATTTACGCACAACAATTTCGATCATAATTATTGCTGCCAAAACGCAAGGGCTTTATGTGGCTTCTGTTTGTTTAGGAAGACGTTTCTGTTTTGAATAAAAACAAAAATGTGTATAATTAGGGTTTGAGTTTCATTACTGATTGGCATATGAACATGTATTTACACACACACACACACACACACACACACACACACACACACACACACACACACACACACACACACACACACACACACACACAAACACACGGCGGCCGAATTCGCAAAATAGGCGAGAAGTTGGTCATACGAACAAGCCTTGTGCTGGCGACGCAAATCGCCGCTGGCTGGCAACCGGGGGGGGGGGGGGGGGGATGGCGGATGGCTGAGCGACGAAAATCGTGCTAAAGGTTAATTTTTTTTTTCTTTCTTATTTTTGTTAAATTCCATGACTTTCCATGGCTTGAATTGAAATTCCATGACTTTCCAGGCCTGGAAAATTAAAAATCAAATTCCATGACTTTCCAGGTTTTCCATGACCTTTACGAACCCTGTCTATCAAACATTTCCTCCATTGACAACAGAAATTAGTAGCTTCAGAGAGAACATATTCAAGTGTGTTATGGCAGTTACATTTTTCACTCAAAAGGATTCAGTGTGAAGAAGCAAGCATTTAAAGTCAAAAGTTTACCGCGGGAAGACAAAAATCAGCGTTCAATTAACCATACAAAAGAAATTCTGCATTAAAGGCACAATAAGCCTCCTGTAAACCATCACAGATACTGTCAGGCTTTTACACACACTACAAACACCCTTCCATTTGAACGCTCACCGAACGGGAACATCCAAGGTGCCCTAAGTAAAGAGCTAGCCATTTTCAAAGAATTAATTTTGCGGATTGTCTGTCAGACAATCGGACGGTGCTTTTTTGCGCTTCTGACCTAACTTTTGAAATCTAAATAATAAATTGACAGCTTGTTACACAAACATTCTTAAATCATAAAAGAAATCTTTTTTCATCAAGACAAGATCAGAACAATACGAACTTTTGAAAGTTTTGAAAAAATATAGCCCGGAAGCAGGGTCACGCAAGGTCGTGGTTCTCGTAGCACTGACGACGCCGCCTGGTGCCAGTTTCTCTGAACCGTTAACCGCCACTGCTCTAGTTCGCAGCCGTTTCAATGTTGCATTTGAGATTCAAAGGTACACAATAACGTGCTATTGCAGATAAGCTTACAGAGATTTGCATTGAAATGACAAACTGGCGGCTAAATTGTGAAAAAAGGGAAACTGGATTACACGGGTTCACGATGGCTCAGAGGTAAGATAAACCACGTAAAAATAAATTCTTTGAAAATTGCTCGCTCTTTACGGAGGGCACCTAGAATGTTCTCAAGCGGTGAGTGTTTAAATGTAATGTGTTCCCGTAAAAGCATGACCTGTGATGGTTTACGGGAGGCTTACTGTGCCTTTAATCAACTCATTGGTACCTTTGTTGCACAAGTCTAACGTCTTATGCACTCGTATAAACAAGAACCAGTCAGATAAGCGTTCGATTTACCTCAAATGAAGGCTCAACCTTGAGACGCCAACTGTCCGCTGCACTAAGATCTGTCGCATCTTGAACACGCGGCCAGTACCGTGTAACTGGCCTTGAGACCGATCGATTAAAGCGGCAATCTCAGTCATCTGAAAGAGGGAAATCCAAACGCAGTCCGCCTTGTTCGATTTTATGGGTTTGGACGATAGAGAAAAATAAGAAAAGCAAAAGCTGGAGTCCAGTCTGGACGAAACTGCTATCAAGAACGCAGAATTGATTTTTTCTGAGTTTTTTTAGCCGTAAGCGCCATGTTTACGCGGAGCAGGAAACTCTTCCAGAGTGAGGCCCCTTTGTTGGTTTCACTGCAGCCGCCAGCAGTTATGAGAAATTCGAAATGAGAAATGGCGCTTACGGCTAAAAAAAAAACTCGGACAAAATAATTCTGCGTTCTTGATAGCAGTTTCGTCCAGACTGGACTCCAGCTTTTGCTTTTCTTATTTTTCTCTATCGTCCAAGCCCATAAAATCGAACAAGGCGGATTGCGTTTGGATTTCCCTCTTTCAGATGACTGAGATTGCCCCCCTTGAATCGATCGGTCTCAAGGCCAGTTACACGGTACTGGCCGCGTGTTCAAGATGAGATCTGTCGCTGCGCGAAGCGGCGAGTACGCGCCGTCTTTTGTTTCCGGCGATTCTCCGGTGTGACTATACTAATCACACGTTTGACAGATACTCCATATTACTGCATGCTCCCCCCCCCCCCCCCCAACAACAACAACAAAATGCACCCCATAAGAATGCTAATAACTTCCACATCTGTTGACCAAATCGAGTCACTTCTTATTTGAAGTACATTAACGTCAGATCATGTATAACCAGTTCACAAAGTAACACGTATTTGTAGGTCACATGGTCTGACTTTTGTGCTCTTTCCGGCGGGGAAAAAAATCTGAATTCGGAGATTGTCTCGACTGACGGTACGAGGGTTGAGCGGTTGCAAAATAACCCAATTTAAGCCCTCCAGATTATTACCTTTGGGGTTACTTGAAGGACCTAGTAATAAGTATGCAATAACCAACCTTAAACACGGCCCAGTGACTTAAAATTAATTTAAGTTAAATATAACAATTCCGGACAGCCTTATAGATCAGTGCATTTCCCATGGAGGAATGACGCGTTCATGTCAAGTTATTAATGCGCAAGTGTGACTTAACAATAAGTTAGGGTCGTTTTTCCAGTCATTTGAGATCAACAAATATCTTCATAGTTGTTGTGCATGAACTTCAGTTTGTTCACGAACATTCCACTAACTTGTAAGTTTCCTGTCTGTAGGTAAAATGGTCCGACTTTCACCTTCTCTGCAAAATGTGTTCCAACTATACCCGTCCGAAAAATACAATGACAGGAACGCATTCCTAGCTTAACTGCTGTCCTGTTTCTATTCAGGTTACCGATGATGTGGGCCCGGGCATTCAGGTGTCCGAACACCCCCGTGTGCACACATGCGCACGAAAAAGATCCCACGTTCACAGCGAAAGTCCGAGTCAGGGCTTGGAAAACACGAAGACACGCATGCATTATCTCTCGTCTCTGATTATCATGATCGTATTTCGATACTTTGACAAGACAAACCCAATGCTGGTGTGTCGAAGAAGACAGCCACAGCGGGCTTGTTCGAATCAAAGTACCACACCATATCTTCAGCGTATTACCAATACCTGTCCCAATATAGACCAGTTGGTCTAAGAGGACGTTAAACCCTAATAGTCACATTCAGGTAACCCGAAAGGTAAACCCTGGAGGGTTTAACACATTTTCAAGTTTACAAGTGCATAAAACTGAGTCGGACCGTACGCCGAGCGGGCTGTTATCGCCACGCGTGACACGGCCTTGCTCCCCCGCCCCTCTCCTTTTGATTTTTCTGCTAACTTAACCTTGTATACAATATCAATATCAATCAATATGAGGCTTATATCGCGCGTATTCCGTGGGTACAGTTCTAAGCGCAGGGATTTATTTATTTACTAGCAGTCTGACCCGGCTTTGCCCGGGTGTTGGCAAAGCCCTCAAAGAAAAACTCCAAATCAAACATTTGGGGGAAATGAGAATGACAGGAAATGCTGGCTGGTATGATAAGAGTTACCTCCCTTCCATGGGTAACAAAGCATGACTTACCTCCCTTGCACTATTATAGTCTGTATTCATTAATGAGGAGGGTCATTATCGGAGGAAGGAAACAATGAATTAAGAAACTAAAACCCAGGTGCACATCTGCGGCACCTAGGGAGTGTGCATGCACACTATCTTGTTCCTGCCTCTTGCCATCTCTGAGGTATGGCGACCACAGACAGACAGACACACACACACACACAGACAGACAGACACTCTCTTTTATTTATATGTATAGATTTATTTATTTGTTTAAATTTTTTTTTATATATAATTATACCGCATGATGAATTCTAAAAGATTGTCAAAATGTCCACATTTTTTACTTCAAAACAAACGAATGCACTCCCTTTTCCCCAACCGTATCAGTCTTTCTTTCACTCTATAATAATCTGTAGTCATACCTTGTCCGTAGTTTCGAGTGGAAGTATTTCTTGAATATGAGTGCGTGCGCATTCGTTGCCGTTTCGTATGTGTGCAAGTGATGTGCTAAATGTGAATATGCTGTTTAGCTTTTATTTAATTTTTATCTACCATAAATTATCTCAAGTTTCTGTCTGTCTACTCACATGCTCGCCGGTCATCCTAGTGTGTCCGTATAATACATCGTTTTCTTCCTTCTTATATATTACAGAACGGTTTTCTTTGATTACAAAAAAAAAGAAGAAAAAAGAATTATGTTATGTCGTATAAACGTTTACGCTTCATGATGATCATTAGGTCTAATTTATATTATATTCTATTCACACAGAGTGTAATACTTGTTCAAAACTCGCTGACACAACAAACTGACAGTAACTGACAGTCGTTTCTGAGTCGTCCGTCAGCAGTCATTATCAGACCTAAAAGACATAGTTCGGGTGCCTGTGAGTGGTTTGAAGAGGTGAAAGAGTTACTTCCCTTAATAAGGGACACAACTATCACAGAGCGATTGTTATTTTGCGACTGCGAATAACATGTTCGAAACGCTGTGTGAATAACTGTAGGTAAGTGAAGTACGTCTATTCCGCAACAACTTACTAATTTGCTGGTTTTTGCGTGGTACTTATGAAAATAAGTGTAAAAGGTCAAATTCACAATCTCTGACAGGCTGCGACACGAGCAAGTTAGATGCGGAAAACAATCTACTCTTTCTAGTGATGTTTTGGTTGCTAACATCAGTTTATCACTACGTACTCATATCTTTTCACAACATGACTGTGCAGTATTTGGGAACATTTCCGTCACAGAACCAGATGCAGGGGACATGTTTGTTTTTTAGGGTGAGAGGGGGGAGATTAAATTGGTAAGCTAGCTAGCTTGGATAACTTAGAAAGTCGGTCAAAGACATGTTAATTTCTGACTTTAAATGTGAATATATTTGTCTTTTCCAAGCAAGGTGAACTCGAGGGATATAAAAAATGGAAATGACTTCTCATGCTGTACCTCTTGGCGTGGTTGTGGCATCTGTGGTTGCTGCGTTATTGCTCAAGTAAGTTTCTTAGTTTTAAAAGCTACATCGCATGCGTATACAACTACTAGGCTTGCTTTCAAGTCCAGAGTGATGGAATTCAGTTATTAACACTTACGAAGATTATGGAAGACATGTATTTTGAACCTTTATAAGAAAGTGCATGCAGTACATGTTCAGTGATTATAATTCTCTGTAATGCGGGAGTCACACATACGCGACGCACGGCCCGCGCATTGAACATTAATTAAAAATGTAAAAAAAG
This sequence comes from Littorina saxatilis, assembly GCF_037325665.1. Classification (NCBI taxonomy): domain Eukaryota; kingdom Metazoa; phylum Mollusca; class Gastropoda; order Littorinimorpha; family Littorinidae; genus Littorina; species Littorina saxatilis. Next base: position 51,296,380 of record NC_090261.1, on the reverse strand, counting down.
ATTAGTGCGCCCAACTTTTGGCGCTGTTTGGTACAGCGCAACCCCTGTGTAAATTAAGACCCCCCCAATTTAAGACTTCCTCCCTTTTAAGACCTTTGTTTTTAAGATTTTCTGTTGAAATCCTCTGTAGATTTACCTCCATTTTAATACTCTGTCCTTTTAAGACCTGTTTTTGACTCACATGCGAAGCAAAAGTGAGTCTATGTACTCACCCGAGTCGTCCGTCCGTCCGTCCCCCCCGTCCGTCCGTCCGGAAAACTTTAACGTTGAATATTTCTTGGACACTATTCAGTCTATCAGTACCAAATTTGGCAAGATGGTGTATGATGACAAGGCCCCAAAAAACATACATAGCATCTTGACCTTGCTTCAAGGTCAAGGTCGCAGGGGCCATAAATGTTGTCTAAAAAACAGCTATTTTTCCCATTTTTCCCATTTTCTCTGAAGTTTTTGAGATTGAATACCTCACCTATATATGATATATAGGGCAAAGTAAGCCCCATCTTTGGATACCAGTTTGGTTTACCTTGCTTCAAGGTCAAGGTCACAGGAGCTCTTCAAAGTTGGATTGTATACATATTTTGAAGTGACCTTGACCCTGAACTATGGAAGATAACTGTTTCAAACTTAAAAATTATGTGGGGCACATGTTATGCTTTCATCATGAGACACATTTGGTCACATATGATCAAGGTCAAGGTCACTTTGACCCTTATGAAATGTGACCAAAATAAGGTAGTGAACCACTAAAAGTGACCATATCTCATGGTAGAAAGAGCCAATAGAGTCTGGTTTTCTCTTGTTTTCATTTTATGAACATTTTAAATGTTAGACTAACTTATTGTTTTGTACAGAATAATAACTGTGTGAATGGTGTTATACTGAATGAAAGAGTGTGACATGAAGTTCTTGTACATCATTGTAAAGAGTGTGAATGACGTTTTAGTTTAGATGTCAAGCGCTTAGAGCAAGCCTTTTTAACGAAAGTTTTTGATTTAGCGCTATATAAATGTTATTATTATTAGGCCAAAAAAAAAAAATTGTCTGTTTAGGGTAACCCGACCGACCCTATCGATTTGGCGCCGACCCAAAAACTTTTTTTTGATTTCCAAAAAAAAAAGAAAAAAAAAGAGGTAAAAATGCTAAAAAGAGACATTTGGCGTTTCTTTCTCTCCCTTTCTCTCTGTTTTATTTATACGTTAGTTTTGAAACATGTATTCATCAAATATAAGAAGTGAATGTTCAGCCAACATAGCATTTACAAAAAACAAAAACAAAAACAAAACTTTACCTACCTACCGACCCTACTTTTTTTGGTCATGTTACCCTTAACAGACAATTTTTTTTTTTTGGCCTTATTATTATTATTATTATTATTATTAATAAGCACCATTGTACTTCCTATGTCTTGAATTAACAGCTTTGTGTTGCATGACCTTGACCTGGGTCAAGGTCACATGTATTTTGGTAGGAAAAATGTGTAAAGCAGTTCTTAGTGTATGTCATTGCTAGGTTTAGTTATTTGACCTTGACCCTGAAGGTCAAGGTCATGTCAAGGTCAAGCATGTGAGTCGTATGGGCTTTGCCCTTCTTGTTTCAGATTTATTTAGATCGTAAAAGTGGGGTTCAATTGTAGAAGCTAGTGAGTTGACGACGAATACACTGCGTGTGCTCCGCATGTGTCTGGCGTTGGTCTAGCGCGCTCTGCGCGTGTTTGGCATCCTTCTGGCGTGTATATTCATGCGTCGAGCTCCGCGCACATTTTTGTACATGCTCAAAAATCCCAACGCACATAGCGAATGACAGCGAATGAATAGTGTTGGTCCAGCACGCTCGACAAACGAGTAACGAATATTGACGCACACCCAGCGAACGACAACGCACTGGCCAAAATTGCGTTTTTTCAGTGTGCTGGCCGTGCGTCGTGTATGGTGTGACTCCCCCCTAAAGGTGGTATATATATTTGATGATGACGAGCGCAATAGCTTGGTGGTTATCCGCCGGCCTCTAAAGCAGAAGGTCGTGAGTTTGAATCCCGGCCGCGCCTGGTGGGTTAAGGTGGAGATTTCAGACAACTGCACAAGAAAGGGTCCTTTTTTTTTTAACAAACTTTTAAAAATACTGCATCCCTGTCATTTACAAGTTTGCACTGTTTATTGACAACTTTATGACATTTTTAATAAACCTTGTTTCCATTTTACAGGAACTACATGTCAGGGGGCAGGTTTGAAGGCAAGGAGAAGATACCAGACAAAACAGTCATTGTAACCGGCGCTAACACTGGCATTGGCAAAGAAACTGCAAAAGAACTGGCCCGCAGAGGTATTGGCTTCCAATAAAATGTTGATTGTATTTCACATTGCATGATAGGATAGAGAATTACAAATAACACTGGTATCGTCAAAGTAACAGCAGAAGAACTAGCCCGTAGAGGTACGTATTGGCTAAATGAGGTCACAATAGATCGATGCCATGGAGATTTGTATTTTTCTTTGGGAAAGTTTTGAGTGAAAAGTGTTCTTTCATCTTTATACCATTTCTCAAAATGTTGATTGTACATGTATTTCACAGGATACAGAGAGAGAGAAAAAAGAGAAAAAAATCTACTGTCAGTGTAACAGACAAGAAGTGTTCTTGATGAATTAAGCTTTCACATTAGATAAAGTTGGCTAAAAATGCTCCAACAGTACTGTTATGTTAAAGGGGCTCCAAGTCGCATGATCAAGATGAGGGTGGGGAAGGGGAGAGGGAGCAAGGGGAATACTTTCAGGTCTACATAAATAAAATAAATTTCAAAATCTATTCTTTAGTCTGAACAATTCACAGGTGGCCGAGTGATACTGGCATGCCGGGACCTGAAGAGAGCAGAAAAAGCAAGGGAGGAGATCGTGTCTGAGACAGGCAACGAAAATGTTGTGGTCAAGCAACTGGACCTTGCATCCATGGCTTCCATAAGACAATTTGCCAAGGACGTCGTTGCCAGTAAGGCATACTAACCCTCTTCTTACTTTTAGCTTGGTCAATGTTTGTGAAGTTGATAACCTCTTCATGAGGCTGTTGATACACGCTAAAATTTCTGCACTCAAAATCTTGATTTAAAAAAAAAGATAAATGTATGCATAATCTCTGATGTGTGTGTGTCAACTTTCTCTCTCTCTCTCTCTCTCTTTCTCTCTACATGTATAAGCTCACACACATGTACATGCATAAAAAAAGCATTCATGCTCACACAGAACCATGCACACAAACACAGACACATGCTCTACTTTCATACAGTTTATCTTCATGTAAAACTCACAAGACACAAACGAAATGTACATATAGTTGTTAATGCTTGTGTTTACAGCGGAGCCGCGTGTTGACATCTTGATCAACAATGCCGGCATAATGTGGTGTCCTAAGATGCTGACAGAAGATGGCTTTGAGATGCAGCTTGGAGTCAACCACATGGGTAAGCTAACGTACTGATCTGCATTGCACTCAGATGGTTGTTGGAGTGCTGTTCACATGCTTGTGTGTCCATGTCTGTGTGTTTTTACATTTAGTCAAGTTTTGACTAAATGTTTTAACATAGAGGGGGGAATCGAGACGAGGGTCGTGGTGTATGTGTGTGTGTCTGTCTGTGCGTGTGTGTGTGTAGAGCGATTCAGACTAAACTACTGGACCGATCTTTATGAAATTTGACATGAGAGTTCCTGGGAATGATATCCCCGGACGTTTTTTTCATTTTTTCGATAAATACCTTTGATGACGTCATATCCGGCTTTTTGTAAGAGTTGAGGCGGCACTGTCACACCCTCATTTTTCAATCAAATTGATTGAAATTTTGGCAAAGTAATCTTCGACGAAGGCCGGACTTTGGTATTGCATTTCAGCTTGGTGGCTTAAAAACTAATGAATGATTTTGGTCATTAAAAATCGGAAACTTGTAATTAAAATTATTTTTTTATGAAACAATCCAAAAATAATTTCATCTTATTCTTTGTCATTTTCTAATTCCAAAAACATATACATATGTTATATTTGGATTACAAACAAGCTCTGAAAATTAAAAATATGAAAATTATTATTAAAATTAATTTTCCGAAATCGATTTAAAAACAATTTTATGTTATTCCTTGTCGGTCCCTGATTCCAAAAACATATAGATATGATATGTTTGGATTAAAAACAAACTCAGTAAGCTTAAAAGAATAGACATACAGAAAAGCGTGTTATCCTGCTCAGCTCGACCACTACCGCACTGTTCTGCATGGCTTGTCGATTTCACTGCCTTTGCCACGAGTGGTGGACTGACGAAACTACGAGTATGTGGTCTTGGTGAAAAAAGCAGTGCGTTCAGTTTCATTCTGTGAGTTCGACAGCTTGACTAAATGTTGTTATTTCGCCTTACGCGACTTGTTATATATATGTGTGTACATATCTTGTGTGTGTCTGTGCGTGTGGAGTCAACCGTATGGATAAGCTAAAATACTGATCTGCATTGCATTCATGTTTCTTCAAATGCTTTTCATGTGTGTGTGTCCATATGTCTGTGTAGCTCTTTTTTTCCAAGTTTGTGTCTGTGCATGCTCATGTGCTGTTCTCTGTCTGGTGTGAGTCTCTACACATGCAAGATATTATTTTGCTGTTTTACTGTGGTATTTTCGCGGGAATAGAACACTCTGTGGAGGTAAAATATTTAACCATGTTTCAGGTCATTTTCTTTTGACCATGCTGTTGCTGGACAAACTGAAGGCATCTGCTCCCAGTCGCATCATTAACGTTTCCAGCCTGGCCCACGTCCGAGGACAGATCAACTTTGACGACCTCAACAGCGACAAGTCCTACAGTGCACACATGGCCTATGGTCAGAGCAAACTTGCCAACGTTTTGTTCACCCGAGAGCTGGCAAAGAGACTAGAAAGTAAGCTATCAGTGTTAAATGGCGGGGTAAAAAACGGTCATACACGTAAAATTCCACTCGTGCAAAAAACACGAGTGTACGTGGGAGTTTCAGCCCACGAACGCAGAAGCAGAAGAAGAGCTATCAGTGTTGGTTGTTGTTGTTGTTGTTGTTGTTGTTGTTGTTGTTGAGGCAGTTCTGACTCTGGAAATTTAAATTCGTTGTGGAACCTGCATGAGGATGGAACTCTCAAATTAGCAACATGCAAGTTTGTACGCCATAGATTAAACACTGAACCTTGTCGTAGTGTGACATTTTCAGATTACAAAGGGAGACGTTTTGCCCATGAGCCGAACGTAGGTTCTGTAGCTGTTCACTCTTGTTGTAAGTGGAATTTATCGTCTCCTTATGTCCTCAGACACCGGTGTAACAGTGAACTCCCTGCACCCTGGAGCAGTGAATACAGAGCTAGCACGCCACATTTCCATCTTCAATTCTCCAGTGGTGAGAACGCTCTTCTCTCCAGTGATCTGGCTGCTGCTGAAGACATCTGAGCAAGGCGCACAAACCACCTTGTATTGTGCTCTCGCTTCCGAGCTTGAGGGGGTCACTGGCAAATACTTCAGGTACAATCATCGCTTGGAATGTGTTGTACATTTATGTTGATTAGTTTTGGACTGTTGTGTGCTGTTTCCCTTATAGTTGTTTGTTACCAGGGGAAAATGCCTTTGTCTGAGTGTTTTTTTCTGTGTCTGTATCTTTGTGTGTTTGTTGGGGAAAGAGGTGCCTGTTAGGGCACTTGTATGATAGAAGCAAATTTTTGGATGAAGAATGAAGAACAAATGACACCACAGACTACAGTAGAGCTTACGCAGGGAATGTTGTGGTATGTGACCCTAACCCTAAACTTGACATGTTGGGCAGTTACCTCAACTGTTATACAGCCCCAATATGTACTAGCTAGTATATTGGGTATAGTTTCCATGGTTAAATATTTGTGTCAATTTGTCATCACTTTCTCTTTTATTTTGGGGCTTCTTCAATTGTCATCTTATTTTTATTCAACAGTGTTTTGAAGTTGTTGCCCAGAAGAAGAAAACGTGAGCATTTTTGCCCATTCTCACCCCTTGTAACATTTATTTATGATGTGCTTTTCTGCTGCAGTGACTGCCACGAGAAGGAAGCTGCGCCACAAGCACAAGACGATGACGCTGCCAAGCGACTGTGGGATATCAGTGAAAAATGGACCAAGCTGGCCTGATTTTCTTCCTCTCACACATCTATGCCATTAGTTTAGCTAAATTCTTGTCGGTTATCCTTTTAGTGCTTGGGTTTACATTGCATCAGTGTTCTCCTTTGCATTTGCTTTAGACCACTTCACTTTTGATTCTTGCTGCACTGCAGTGAGTTTTCATTTGCATGTATTTCATGTTTACTAGTTACCTCATCAAAACTCTGCTAAATTTGTACTTTTTCAGCTCTTGTGATCAGCATTAAAACGGAGATGTTACTTTAACCTATTTAGAAGGTTTTCAAAAAAAGTTCATCATTATCATGGTAGTACAATGTATATGTACAGCCAGGTGATTTTGATTGCCCTTTAATTGTTATTTGCTTGAAAAAAATATCTAGCTCATTGTATACCTATTTTCTGCATTTAAACAGACCTTATACTGCTGTATCAATCCACCTACCTGGTTACTAGGGTTAGCTGAAAAGATATCAAATAAACAGATTTCTTGCTTGGTATTCAGCAGTTGAATTAGAATTGCAAATTTGAATTGGCTAGTTTGAAAATATGTTCAGACTTGCTTAATTTAAAGCAAAGTTCATTGCTACAGACGCAGTACAAATACAGTATACAAGTAGTGGAAACGTCTGGACTAGTGCGCAGGCATGTTGAATACACATGTATACATTTTTATCTGCAATATTACTGCACTTTGGAATAAATGAAATGGTCATTTTGTAACCTGAAGAAGATTAAACAGTTTCCTTACTTGTGAGAAGAAAGATGTACGGTTTTTGATGTTTCCATCAAATTTCTGTATTGAAAAACAACCATGCTATAACTTACCGTACACATAATTTCCCATCTCTTTTTTAGAGCAAAAAAAAAGTATTTAGTTGTTGGGATCATATACACCATCATACACTTCCAGCATTGAAGGCAAATTCTCCCAATATCATAACTCTTATTTATTTCACAAGCATTTCTCACAGCATTTGACAGTTTGCTCTAGACCTGGTGTCACGAACTGAAAACTCTGCCTGAACAATCCTTCTCATTGCTGTCAATGCGCATGCGCTGATATGGGGAGATTAATCAGGTCGTGAACAACCTTACCCTAACCCTTACCCTAACCCTAATCCTAACCCATGGTTCGTTCGGTCAAAGGGTCGCATTTTTTAAGTCCAAGATTGGCGCATGCGCATTGACCGCAATGAGAAGGATTGTTCAGCAGAGGTTTCAGTTCTAACATCGGACTGAGGTGCATAAGAAAGTTACCACCCCAACGGGAGCCAGCTGCAGAACCGGATTGGTTGAAATCACACACACACCTCAGGGCGGGGATGTAGCTCAGTCGGTAGCGCGCTGGATTTGTATCCAGTTGGCCGCTGTTCGCGTGAGTTCGTCCCCACGTTCGGCGAGAGATTTATTTCTCAGAGTCAACTTTGTGTGCAGACTCTCCTCAGTGTCCGAACACCCCCGTGTGTACACGCAAGCACAAGACCAAGTGCGCACGAAAAAGATCCTGTAATCCATGTCAGAGTTCGGTGGGTTATAGAAACACGAAAATACCCTGCATGCTTCCTCCGAAAGCGGCGTATGGCTGCCTAAATGCAGGGATCGCGCTAGCTTTTTAAAAAACGCGTAAGTCATACGCAACGAAACGAAAAAAACGCGTCACGGACCAATATTTTTGCGTACTACGAAAACACGTACAGACACAAACAAAACACGCACGAAAGACTTAAAGACACTCCTTACCTAAATACGGCGAGTTTTCCTGTCGAACTCCGCGCACGCCTGTCGAATAACACCCCTGCTGTCTCCAACCTTCGGGCCTTGCGAGTTTGTTTCCCGCTCTAATACGACTAGACACACTTTCCGCCTTTTGGAAGCGCGAGATGGGAGAGCAGCTAATGTCTGTTTCATTATCCGACAAGACATTATCTGGTAATACCCTCGTTACGTTCGTTTGCGATACTTCGATGCAAAAAGAAACGGACTTTAGTTTTGACGCGCAGATTTCATGTGTGTCGTCACTTCTCGAGCCCTATAGTCAGTTTCAGGATCGGGTGATTATTAAGTCAGAGCAAAAGCGCTGCGTGAAGACAAGAAAAAGTTACAATATTTTTGCGTATGGCTTACGCGGCGCGGCGAAAAAAACGCGTCAGCGACTTTTAAAATGCGTCAAATACGCAAAAATCGTGCGTAAACGCGATCCCTGTAAATGGCGGGGTAAAAACGGTCATACACGTAAAAGCCGTGGGAGTTTCAGCCCATGAACGAACGAACAAACAAACAAACAAACACACACCTCAGTTTCAATCAATTTGACATCGCGGCTGGCTCCCGTTGGGGTGGTAACTTTCTCGTGCACCTTAATCCATATGGACACAGCCTTCACCTCCTGACACAAGGTGCATGCTGATTTGGATTACTGTTAAACTGAAGCGTCAGGTATTCTCTTGACCTTTTTGCATACATGTATTGCGGGAAAAGTAGTGGTGTTTTACGGTTTTAGATTATTTGTACATTTCAATATGTATCGATTGAACACTGGATTTCCCTTCTTTGAGCCATGTGACGTCAGAGGCTGACAAAACTTCATATTTAGGCGGCCAGCCAAGACTACAGAATAGTGCATGTTTATGTGCCTTCAATCATAAATACTAAAAGGAATTATTACCATAATCGATCGATACATAAATGTTATTTGTATTTTTGACCAAAATATGACATTTTACACAGATCTTGACAGTCATTGTTCACCTCGAACGCTAGTGCGGTCTCGGAGGAACACTGACTGTCCCTATCTGTGTAAAATGTCATATTTTGGTCAAAAATACAAATAACGTATAATATTTCACTCCTACAGGCTAATTTCAGGGTAAATATAAAAAGGTACTGTATATGCCTAATAACTCAAGTTGACATGATTGTTGGCATATTTTGGAATGTACATGAAATTGTTTGCCTTTTGCTTTTTAAACGGAGGGGTACCGGGTGGCTAAAAACTGTCATGCAGTGAAAAATGTGTGTATTGAACAGACCAAATAAGCCACTCCTTAGTTTTGGCATGAGATCTCCCTCCTTTTGGAGCAGTATTCCTCCTTCTCTGGGTGTTCATGTGTGATATGGAATCAATCAATCAATCAATATGAGGCTTATATCGCGCGTATTCCATGGGTACAGTTCTAAGCGCAGGGATTTTAATTTTTTAATGTTTTAAAAATTTTTTTATGTAATTTATATCGCGCACATATTCAAGGCGCAGGGATTTATTTATGCCGTGTGAGATGGAATTTTTTTACACAATACATCACGCATTCACATCGGCCAGCAGATCGCAGCCATTTCGGCGCATATCCTACTTTTCACGGCCTATTATTCCAAGTCACACGGGTATTTTGGTGGACATTTTTATCTATGCCTATACAATTTTGTCAGGAAAGACCCTTTTGTCAATCGTGGGATCTTTAATGTGCACACCCCAATGTAGTGTACACGAAGGGACCTCGGTTTTTCGTCTCATCCGAAAGACTAGCACTTGAACCCACCACCTAGGTTAGGAAAGGGGGGAGAAAATTGCTAACGCCCTGACCCAGGGTCGAACTCGCAACCTCTCGCTTCCGAGCGCAAGTGCGTTACCACTCGGCCACCCAGTCCACATGGAAAATCAGCACATTAAATTGATTTTGAAGCTTTAAGCAACACTCCTCGTGTGTAAATCTGTTCCCTTCTTTTCTCACATCAGGGTTAAGAAAAAAATATTACATTATTAAATTGTCTAAATTTGTGTGTTATTTTAGATTTTGCAAAACTTATTTCCTACTTTTGGACTATTTTCTATTCTCAGGTCTGTAATATTTTCAGAAAAAAAATACGGTATATATATACTATAAATGCTGAGTTTACATGTTCAGTTGGTTTCTGTGTTTCACCTTGTTTGCCTTTGAAATAAAATTAAAAAAATAATCTGAACTTGCATTTTGTCATTTTGTATGTATCGAACTTCATGGGAGTATTTGAAAATAAAAAGATTCTTATGTGATGGGTGGAAAAGCAAAATGCCAAGGAGCATGCATGACCATCCCTTGCCTACAGCCATACATGTATCACCACCTGATGACCTTAACCTCAAAGTTTGAGTAAATGGCTTCATCTAAAAAGCTTGATGCAAAAAAAAAACCACTCTTGCATGCATCATGTCCAGTCCTCTGGTAACCCTTTCTGCAACAATGTCCAACATTTGATTTCAGGGCAAAGGAGAGAAAAGCATTCTAGATCGATGTTAGTTTCTTGGATACAAAAAAGTTTAAAATGAATTGCCCAATCCTGTAATTTTCCCCCTTTTACTTTGAGAGCCCTTGTTAACATCCTCTTTTTTTCAAGCTAGCGGTTCCGGACCCTGTTCTTGGTTTTGTCTTCGCATATGTCCAGAACTCAGAAGGCTTTGGTATCCGGCTTTTGATTAAATGTTTTGATTGTTCTCAAAATCACTCCAGCTCCCCCAAACACCCGCCCACCTACTAGCACCCGCTTCCGCTCTCACTCTCTTTGTGCTCTTTAACCCCTCTTCTTTCTAGTTTAAATTTTGTTTCCTTATCCTTAAAATTTTTGTTTCTTTTAAGTTGTCTGTGTTCCTTTCTTTTTTCTCTCAAAAGTACCAGCATTTAATAAATAAAATATTCTAAGTATACTATTGTCTAGATATATATATTGGCTAAGTGGCTTAATATACAAGCTCGGTTTATTTTGTATTTGTTGTTTATCCTACATATGTGAGAGAGACACCCGTGAGATAATAATCGTTCAAATCACACGTGTGTATATCATGTAAATGAGGTCATGTCAAGCAACTCTGGCAGGGACCTGTTTTTCCACTGCTTATGATGCAAAAGTCACCGAGACAAACGTCATTATAGAAACAAAAATCGCGCTCGCTAATTATACCCTCGATGAATCTTTAGAACTAACACATCACGCCGCACTTTCAGAGTGACGTTTCTTTGCTTTGACGTAATATATTGCACGAGACTTTAGAAAAGATCGAGGTTCCAAAACAAGCGTCTTCAATTTAGCTGCCTCGACTGCAGGACATTTTCAGTAAAATACACGTAAGTACAGTATGTAGGATAAACAGAATACTACATGGCTTGCTGTTTCGTACCAGAGTTTACACTCGTTGCTTTTTGGCTCACGAAGTGTAGCCCGTATGCGATGCTAACTTTTGTCTGTCTGTGCGTGCGTGCGTGCGTGCGTGCGTGCGTATGTATGTATGTATGTATGTATGTATGTATGTCTGTGGTAGAAACTTTAACATTTGAAGACGTCATATTACATTGACGTCACATTATGACGTACGAGGGTTAGACGTCACGCGATGGAATTACTGAAAGTCTCGGTGATTGTTATTTTGAGCGGGCCGAGACTATTTGGCAGTCGTGTCCATGTAAGTAGGCTACATGCAGACAGACAGATCTAGATCTAGTGTCTCGCTTTCTTGCACAGTTTCACCTATGCTCTTTCTGTGTGTGTGTGTGTGTGTGTGTGTGTGTGTGTGCGTGTGTGCGTGCGTGCGTGCGTGTGTGTGTGTGTGTGTGTGTGTGTGTGTGTGTACTGTGTGTGTGTGTGTGACGGAGTGATTGAATTTGTGTTACTGTTTGTCGATTTCTTACGTGAGCCTTGAAGGCTTCGCCTCTTGTTCAAATAGTCAACAGCTCGCTTTCGCTCGCAGTTCAATATTTAAAAAAGCAACTCGTGTAAATCTGGTACGACACAGCAAGCCATATGTAGTATTCTCTATTTATATTTGTTGTCCAAATCGACCCTTATCCAAACTGGAACAATGTGTAAGGAATAATCCCATCCGGAACAATGGGGTCAGGCAGACCAACCTACCTTCCCGCTCGATCCAGAGCAATTGAAGAAATAGCGACTATTCACAACCGGAACACGTCGCTCCCAACCAATATGGTGCGGAACAATTCCCCACCCATGGTGTACTCTACGGTCTCTGGCCCCAGGCGAAGGTATCGTTCACTGCACTGGTCAATACTATCATAATAAAACTTCAAGGTATGTCACTTTGTAGTTTTATTATGATAGTGTTGACCAGTGCAGTGAACGATACCTCCGCCTGTGCTCTGACTCAACTATCAGAGAGCGATTAATTGTTATCTTGCGACTGCGATTGAGATTGCTTTGTGAATCACTGCAGGTAAGGCTAATGCAATTTATCCTACATACGTGAGAGAGACACCCGTGAGATAATAATCGTTCAAATCACACGTGTGTATATCATGTAAATGAGGTCATGTCAAGCAGGGACCTATATCTAATATAGGTCTATGTGTCCAGCAAGTCTGGCAGGGACCTGTTTTTCCACTGCTTTTGATGCCAAAGTCACCAAGACAAACGTCATTATAGAAAAAAAATTGCGCTCGCTATAATTACCTTCGATGAATCTTTAGAACTAACACGTCACGCACCGGCACGGTTGGCCTAGTGGTAAGGCGTCCGCCCCGTGGCGTCTGGCATTATGGAGTGCTAGGACTGGTTGGTCCGGTGTCAGAATAATGTGACTGGGTGAGACATGAAGCCTGTGCTGCGACTTCTGTCTTGTGTGTGGCGCACGGCGTTATATGTCAAAGCAGCACCGCCCTGATATGGCCCCTCGTGGTCGGCTGGGCGTTAAGCAAACAAACAAAGAAACAAACAAACAAGCACGTCACGCCACACTTTCAGAGTGACGTTTCTTTGCTTTGACGTAATAGATTGCACGAGGCTTTAGAAGAGATCGAGGTTCCAAAACAAGCGTCTTAAATTTAGCTGCCTCGACTGCAAGACAGTTTCAGTAAAATACACGTAAGTACAGTATGTAGGATAAACAGAATACTACATGGCTTGCTGTGTCGTACCAGATTTACACTCGTTGCTTTTTCAAATAGTCAACAGCTCGCTTTCGCTCGCAGTTCAATATTTAAAAAAACAACTCGTGTAAATCTGGTACGACACAGCAAGCCATCAGTGTAGTATTCTCAATGAACGTCTTTACAGCAACAACTTACGGTAATGTGCAACTTACTTATTTGCTGATTTTTGCGTGATACGAATTTAAGCAAGTGTAAAATACATGTCTAAATAAACTCACAAGCTCTTGTCCAGCGACTATGGCATTCCGTTTGTCAAATAATTATTTGGATACTTTTTCATGTTTTTTTCACCAGTTTTAGCTAAATAATCATTATTTAGAAGCTCATGTGCTAAATAAGTAATTGTTTATAAACAATGTAAAAAAAATTCTAAATAATTTTTGTTTACGTAAACCATTCATTGTTTACCTAAACAATTCATTGTTTACGTAAATAATTCATTGTTTACCTAAACAACTCATTGTTTACGTAAATAATTCATTGTTTACACAAATAATCACTTATTTCACAAAATAATATTTTTTTGTGTGGATAAAGTCAGCAGTTGCTAAATAAATCATTGTTTACCTATATAATGCATTATTTAGCAGATTCGCCAAATAATGAAAACTGCTTTCCTTAAATTAGGGAAAGCAGTTTTCATTATTTAGGGGAATCAAGAATTGACTTCTAAGCTTCATTTTTTACATTTAGTCAAGTTTTGACTAAATGTTAACTTGACTAAATGTTTTAACGTAGAGGGGGGAATCGAGACGAGGGTGTGGTGTATGTGTGTGTCTGTCTGTCTGTCTGTCTGTCTGTCTGTCTGTCTGTCTGTCTGTGTGTGTGTGTGTAGAGCGATTCAGACTAAACTACTGGACCAATCTTTATGAAATTTTACATGAGAGTTCCTGGGAATGATATCCCCGGATATTTTTTTATTTTTTTCGATAAATGTCTTTGATGACGTCATATCCGGCTTTTTGTAAAAGTTGAGGCGGCACTGTCACACCCTCATTTTTCAATCAAATTGATTGAAATTTTGGCCAAGCAATCTTCGACGAAGGCCGGACTTCGGTATTGCATTTCAGCTTGGTGGCTTAAAAATTAATTAATGACTTTTGTCATTAAAAATCTGAAAATTGTAAAAAAAATATGTTTGTATAAAACGATCCAAATTTACGTTTATCTTATTCTTCATCATTTCCTGATTCCAAAAACATATACATATGTTATATTTGGATTAAAAACAAGCTCTGAAAATTAAAAATATAAAAATTATGATCAAAATTACATTTTCGAAATCAATTTAAAAACACTTTCATCTTATTCCTTGTCGGTTCCTGATTCCAAAAACATATAGATATGATATGTTTGGATTAAAAACACGCTCAGAAAGTTAAAACGAAGAGAGGTACAGAAAAGCGTGCTATCCTTCTCAGCGCAGCTACTACCCCGCTCTTCTTGTCAATTTCACTGCCTTTGCCACGAGCGGTGGACTGACGATGCAACGAGTCTTGCTGAAAAATTGCATTGCGTTCAGTTCATTCTGTGAGTTCGACAGCTTGACTAAATGTTGTATTTTCGCCTTACGCGACTTGTTTTCTTTGTGTATATACTATAATTCAATACCAGGTATCTCCAAACATTATTTATCAGAAAATGTTCGTAAATTTGTTTTATTTTAGACCTTGTATTCAATTATAGTAATCACTGAAAGACATAAAACTTAGTTCAGAAGCGAATCCTAGAAACCCCTAAATAATGGAAAATGTGTTGGCTAAACAATTCATTGTTTACGTAAATAATTCATTGTTCTATTCTATTTATTTATTTATTTTATTTATATAGCGCCTTATCCGAAGTTCAAAGCGCTTTATGCCGTGTGAGATGGAATTTTTTACACAATATATCACGCATTCACATCGACCAGCAAACCTCAAGCCTGTTAGGCGAATGTTCACCTTTCGCGGCCTTTATTCCAAGTCACACGGGTATTTGATGGACATTTTTATCTATGCCTATACAATTTTGCCAGTGAAAGACCCTTTTGTCAATCGTGGGATCTTTAACGTGCACACCCCAATATAGTGTGCACAAAGGGACCTCGGTTTTTCGTCTCATCCGAAAGACTAGCACTTGAACCCACCATCTAGGTTAGGAAAGGGGGGAGAAAATAGCGGCCCGACCCAGGGTCGAACACGCAACCTCTCGATTCCGAGCGCAAGTGCGTTACCACTCGGCCACCCAGTCCGTTGTTGCGACCCATCTCGTCATCGGCGCTTTTTCGGAAATGACCTGCGCTTTGTTGGAATTCCAACAATGGCCGCCATTGTAGGAATTCCAACTTTGCGCTACGCGATTCTAGAAATGTACTGCGCGCATAGTGAGAATTCTGCTCTTTCTTAGAATGCGATGTAAAAATGATACAAGTCATAATGGCCAATGATGATCCTTGTGTTTTAAAGTGATCCATGCTTAGTCTTGAAAAAGCAGATGCATTGTATAACGCACCAAACCAACCGAATTACAAAAAGCAAAAACACTTTTGATAACTTCGGCGGGCTGTAACAACACAGTTCAACGACCCATCCCACTCGACCAAAACGCACCAATTTTACGTAATTTTTAACGTTTCAGATCTTACATTTTACAACAACAAAAACACAACAAGAATGTTCCGATATAACTTTTCACAGGTAACTATCGATTGTAATAATTTTTTACTCAGTCTCTCCGAGTGGGCTCTTGTCACTGCATGGTAATCTAGGCTCATGAAACGTAATGTGGAAGTCTGTGCGCTATATTGATGTGATTGATTGTTGCAAAATGTTGATTCAAATTAAAGATGATTTCAGCCTGTTGTAACAAACTAACACTCTACTCTGAGAAAAAAATCATTGTGTTCAAAATAGATCGAGACAGCAGCAACTATAGCTAGCTTCATGCGCTGAGTGTCACTGAGACCCCAATTCAAGACTTCCCCTGTATAAGACCTTGCTTTTTCATATACCTTATTCATGACCTGTGAAAAGGGTATACTTTTTGTGCCAGTCGAAGGGTTGCCATTTCTAGAACGAGGCAGCTCGTTTCCGGAAATGCGGCGCTTTGTTGGAAATCAAATGAGGTTTCGGGAAATCCCGATTATTCCAACTCTGCCCCGGATTCTTACTTTGCGCCCAACAACACGATCCATCGTTCTCTCCCTTGGAACGGAGGGGGAATAACTCTCTATGAAATTGCGGGTTTCAAGGTGGATGTTTTGCGGCAGGTATGTACTTTACTGTACTCGAATGCTCTTTAAAAGCTGTGACAGCATAATCTGTTTGTCCAGAGTCTGTCAAAACAAGAAGAAGACTCTGTGTACATATAGATCTTATTCACGTTGAGGTTGGTGATGTACAAGTACTGAAATAGTCCCGCTAACCGTTGTTTACTGACAGTGACAGAAAACTGAAGAGCCTCGGCCTCTGCTGAGCTGTGCCTGTGACTGACTCGGACTCTCTCTCTCTCTCTCTGACACATTCACGTACATACACACACACACACACACACACACACACACACACACACACACACACACACACACACCAGGAATGCACACACATGCAGTACACACTTAAGGGGGGGAGGGCCGGGGAAGGCAATGATTTTTCAGAAAATTCTGATACAGCATATAGCAGGTAAACCGCTTATAGGTCTATGGTTAACTCACTCCCTACTGTGCGATTTTTCCTATGCTTTCCACTGTATACTGGCCATTTGTATTAGTTGGTAAAAAAAATCATTACTAAAGAAGTACTCAACACAGATATTTGAAACTTTCAGGGTTTACTGTTGATATGTTGATGCCCTTCAGTGCAAAGTTTCAAGTGTTTTACTTAGAAAATAGCTGATTTAGGTGGGGGGTATAAATAACCCTTTTTCTGGCATCAAAATTACGCTGAACGCAGGGCCATCACTTCAAATTCGCGTGGTTTACTCACTCACTACGAACCACTGCTATCGCAGTGGTCCCATGCACACCACTTCCCCACGAACCACTGCGATAGCAGTGTTTCAGCACGTGGCAGTGTTTCAGCACGTGTCGTACTGGTAGACGCCATTGTTGTTATGCAAATTTGCACAAAGCCAGCGAGTACGAAATCAAACCTTGCGTCATCGTTCTACAGCAGACAGAAGTGAAACTAGCTTGGTAATTTGCAGACGATTGGTTAAACTTGAGAGCCAGCCTCTCTATTTTCGTACAAAAATTGACGTCATTGAGCTAAAAAAAATCCAAAGGGGAAGTGGTGTGCATGGGACCACTGCGATAGCAGTGGTTCGTAGGGAGTGAGTTAGAGAAAGGAAGATCATTTACAAAGAACATGTTCATTTTTTCTTTGAATCTCTCTCTCTCTCTCTCTCTCTCTCTCTCTCTCTCTCTCTCTCTCTCTCTCTCTCTCTCTCTCTCTCTCTCTCTCTCTCTCTCTCTCTCAGTCTCACACACATTTTTTGTAATGCACTGAGTGATAACACTGATTTGAAAATTAAAAAAATTGCAATAACATTATATCTTTTCATTATTGATTGGTTCAGGATCTGCCAGTGAGCACAAACTTCAACAATGCCTCTGCCACGTTATGTAATCCCCCTGAGCATCTTTGGGACAACATTTGGTGGCATTGTACTACTCAAGTAAGTCTTCAGTCAGTCTTGACTTTTTAAAGATCCCCAATAATTGGTCGGTTAAAATGATGACAATATAATATTGCGGACAATAGTCAGACATAATAATATTGCGTTTGTGTGTGGAGGCATGCAAGTGTGTGTGCATGTTTGTGTGTGTGTGTGTGTCACAGTGTGTGTGTGTGTGTGTGTGTCACAGTGTGTGTGTGTGTGTGTGTACAAATGTGTGCATTTGTGTATGTCTTTGTACTTATTTACTCAATTATTTACTGCATCCTGCTTCTATAGTTACCTAGTACATTTAAAGTCAGCACATTTTCTATCATCAATGCAAGTGTGAACAAGTCTGGGAACTCTGATAAAGGTATTTATGGAGATTAATATTTTAACATTTCTTCAAGGCTATACAATCAAAACACAAAAAAACCACTTCAGATGTAAAAAAAACACTTGCATCAGCGATGAATTTGGGCAAAACTTAATGCTTTTTAAATTGTAATACAGATATACTATGCCATTTTGAAGGACTGTTAATTTTCAATGTACAGATACATTTTTAGCTCTTTACACCCGTTACACTGCATGACCCCGATTGTACGTATCACGAGAAAAAACTACAACAATTCCTGAATCAAATGTTCTTTGTTTGTTGTTTAGATTAAAGACGCTGTTATTTTTCCAGGGATTACATGTCAGGGGGTAGATTCTCTGGAAAGGAGAGGATACCTGGAAAGACAGTCATTGTCACGGGTGCCAACACTGGCATAGGCAAAGAAACTGCCAAGGAGCTTGCACGCAGAGGTAAAAACGGATTGCAGTTTGGATCTCACCTAGCAAAAAAAGACAAATTCAACTGTAAAATTTGTGTTATCCGGCAAACAGTAACACAGTGACTAGTACGATATGAGAAACAAAAGGACATAAGTTGTAAATATATTTAACATTTGCAACATGAGTAAGTGAGATACCCCCCGCGGGTTAGGGGGAAGAATTTACCCGATGCTCCCCAGCATGTCGTAAGAGGCGACTAACGGATTCTGTTTCTCCTTTTACCCTTGTTAAGTGTTTCTTGTATAGAATATAGTCCATTTTTGTACAGATTTTAGTCAAGCAGTATGTAAGAAATGTTAAGTCCTTTGTACTGGAAACTTGCATTCTCCCAGTAAGGTTAGGTCATATATTGTACTACGTTGCAAGCCCCTGGAGCAAATTTTTGATTAGTGCTTTTGTGAACAAGAAACAATTGATAAGTGGCTCTATCCCATCTCCCCCCTTTCCCCGTCGCGATATAACCTTCGTGGTTGAAAACGACGTTAAACACCAAATAAAGAAAGAAAGTAAGTGAGATCGAGTTATGCGGATCCAATCTCATGGCACATGTCATGAGAGAGCAACAAGCATTGAAATGAACAAGTCTTCTTCTTCTTCTTCTTCTGCGTTCGTGGGCTGAAACTCCCACGTACACTCGTGTTTTTTTGCGCGAGTGGAATTTTACGTGTATGACCGTTTTTTACCCCGCCATTTAGGCAGCCATACGCCGTTTTCGGAGGAAGCATGCTGGGTATTTTCGTGTTTCTATAACCCACCGAACTCAGACATGGATTACAGGATCTTTTTCGTGCGCACTTGGTCTTGTGCTTGTGTGTACACACGGGGGGTGTTCGGACACCGAGGAGAGTCTGCACACAAAGTTGACTCTGAGAAATAAATCTCTCGCCGAATGTGGGGACGAACTCACGCTGACAGCGGCCAACTGGATACAAATCCAGCGCGCTACCGACTGAGCTACATCACCGCCCGAAATGAACAAGTGACTTTTATCCTCTCATTACCACAAAGTGATCAGTAGTTTTTTTTACAAGCATGATCTGTAAAAGATATGAAAAAAGTTCTGTCGTTTCAGAGACTCATGGAAAGTCGCTTGTACATTTCAATGCTTCGTATTACTTGAACTTGAACTTGCGATGTTTAAGGCCTTAGGCCTGTTCATCGATCCTGTCGAATGGTACTCCAATAACACTTTTTGGTGGCATGCGCGGGCGGTTATTGGTAGCATGTTGGCGAGAATTTCTCTTG
This sequence comes from Littorina saxatilis, assembly GCF_037325665.1. Classification (NCBI taxonomy): domain Eukaryota; kingdom Metazoa; phylum Mollusca; class Gastropoda; order Littorinimorpha; family Littorinidae; genus Littorina; species Littorina saxatilis. Next base: position 51,276,606 of record NC_090261.1, on the reverse strand, counting down.
TCTGTCTGCCCAGAAATTGTCCAGCCTTCCTTTGAAACTGTTCACTGATGGTGCTGTCACAACTGTTTCTGGCAGACTGTTCCAGTGAGGAATCACCCTTTCTGCGAAGAAGCAGCTCCGAACGTTCAGCCTACAAAATGGTTTATACAACTTGAGGCTGTTTCCTCTAGTGTCTTTGGTTTCGGCCAGCTGGAAATTCGGGTTGCCTGTGTCGTAGATCCCATGCATGTACTTGTAGAGGTCGATCATGTCACCTCGGAGACGCCTGTGTTCGAGACTGGGTAGTTTGAGTATGGCTAGTCGTTCTGGGTAAGTTTTCTCACTGAGAGCCGATATCAGTTTGGTAGCCCTTCTCTGCACGTCCTCTATTTCCTTGCACAGCAGTTTATGCTGTGGTTGCCATACTGAATGTCCATATTCAAGGATTGGCCTGGGAAGACTCTTGTAGAGTTGTACAAACACCTCCCTATCCAGATGCTCAAACGATCTCCTGATGATGCCTATGGTTTTGTTTGCCTTCGCAGTTGCTTGTGCAACATGTCCCTTGAAACTCAGGCGATTGTCTACAAGTACACCAAGGTCTTTTTCCTTGTTGTTACAGTGTTCTAGATGGTCGAACGTGTAGCAAAGACCTGTACGCGTACGTGTAAATATTGCATCACCCGTGACTCACTTTTTTCTCCAAAGTTCTAAATGCATACGTTAATTGTTTTGCTACCACCAAGACTGCAGATCTTGGCAAAGCCGTGCGTGACGTAATAACTAGATTTGATGATGTTACCCGTACACGTCCCCGTACACGTCCTGAAAAGTGCTGATCTTGATCTTGCTATTCTCTCAGGTGCCAGGAGATTAGTTCCGCGTAACTGGCATACAATTGTTGTCATCTTTATCTGGGGAACTAATGCATTCTTTTGTGTCTCACATCAATCATTTATTTTCAATACTTTCTTTTGTTTATTTTTCAAATGCACCCCCAAAATAAATAATTCTGTGAGATTTGTGCATCTATGTTGTTTTGTTACTGCATGATCTTTACATTCTTGGGTTTTTTTTAAACATGAAAGATCAGTTCTTTGAAGTTATCTTCACCCTTTTTTTCTCTCCAAATTCATTTACAGTGGAACCCCCCCCCCCCCCCCCTTTTAAGACCCCACAATTTAAGACTTCCTCCTTTTTAAGTCCTTGCTGTTTCAGTTTTTGTGTTTTTAACCTCTGTAAATTTACCCCCATTTTAAAACTCCCTCCTTTTCAAGACCCAGTTTTCTCAGATTTTTGGAGGTCTTATATGTGGGGTTCCAATGTATCATCTTTGTCATGCATGTATCTTCAGCACATGTGAGTCATTTTTATCTTTTCCACAGGCGGCCGTGTGATTCTGGCTTGTCGGGATTTAGACAGAGCTGAACAAGCTAGGGCAGAAATTGTGCTGGAAACGGCCAATCGAAATGTTGTCGTCAAGAAGCTTGATCTGGCTTCAATGGGATCAATACGGGCCTTTGCAAAAGACATTAATGCAAGTAAGTTGTTGCTTCACATTTTGAGATGACGTTGTTTGGGAGCTTGCTTAGATTCCAGTGAGGAACATCTGACATGTCGGCGAGCCTAGAAGATCAGCACCCTAGTGCTCTCACTTTTCCATTCCTGCTAACAAGAACAAAAAGCCATCCCAACTCAACCATTCATATCATGACACTCCAGGTAGAAAGTTGGTGGGAAGGAAGAATGAAGGATAGACCTGTCATTTCTATTAGACATCTTGATGACTATACAGAAAATGAAGATGTAATTGTAAATAAATTTCAAACTGAACTGGTTCATGCATGGGTGAAAGAGAAAATGCAATATAAAAATCACTGTAAACTGAAGGGATTAATGCATGGGTTGAAAAGCTGCCTTAAAATGTTGAGATTGTAGGTGTAATTTTTGTTATATTCTATACTGTCTCACAGCGGAACCTCATGTCGACATCTTGATCAACAATGCCGGCATCATGAGGTGCCCTAAGATGCTGACAGAAGATGGATTCGAGATGCAGCTTGGAGTCAACCACATGGGTAATTCAGATCGCTTAGACTGTTTGGTTTTGGTTTTGGTATATATCTTATTGTCCTTAGGGAATTCCCTCAAGCAATATAATCGCGCGACCATTTTTATTTTTTGTTGCAGAAGTTATTTAACTCATGAGATGAAATTTGTCCTGTATGTTTTCTCCTGATCTCTCGAAATTTGTCCTGTCCTTTTTCTCCTTCTGATCTCTCTCAGACTCTTCACCTGAACCGTGCAGGAATGATGTGTGTGTCTGTGTGCATGCAAGTGTGTGCCTGCGTGCATGTGTGCGGACATCTGTGTCTGTGTACGTGTACATCATTATTTCATGTAAGAATGTAAGTGTATGTCAATCAATCAATCAACATGAGGCTTATATCGCGCGTATTCCGTGGGTACAGTTCTAAGCGCAGGGTTTTATTTTAATTTTTTTATTTTATGCAGTTTATATCGCGCACATATTCAAGGCGCAGGGATTTATTTATGCCGTGTGAGCTGGAATTTTTTTACACAATACATCACGCATTCACATCGGCCAGCAGATCGCAGCCATTTCGGCGCATATCCTACTTTTCACGGCCTATTATTCCAAGTCATAGGGGTATTTTGGTGGACATTTTTATCTATGCCTATACAATTTGGCCAGGAAAGACACTTTTGTCAATCGTAGGATCTTTAACGTGCACACCCCAATGAAGTGTACACGAAGGGACCTTGGTTTTTCGTCTCATCTGAAAGACTAGCACTTGAACCCACCACCTAGGTTAGGAAAGGGGGGAGAATATTGCTAACGCCCTGACCCAGGGTCGAACTCGCAACCTCTCGCTTCCGAGCGCAAGTGCGTTACCACTCGGCCACCCAGTCCACTATGTATGTATGTATGTATGTATGTATATAGATTTGTTCTAACGCAACAGTCCCACAGACACTAAATCAAGTTTTCTGTCTTGCAGGTCATTTTCTGTTGACCAACCTGTTGCTGGACAAGATCCAGGCATCCAAACCCAGCCGCATTGTCAACGTTTCCAGCCTGGCGCATGTACGAGGCAAGATCAACTTTGACGACTTAAACAGCTCTAAATCCTATGACCCAGGAGAAGCATATGCACAGAGCAAACTTGCCAACGTTCTTTTTACACAGGAGCTAGCAAACAAACTGGAGGGTATGTTTTCAGCTTCGGGTTTTTGTCCTTGTTTTTTCTTCAAGGTTTTAGTGATAATCAAGCTTGTGTTCTTTGTTGTGATTTTGGATAGCTAGCCATAATTTTTTTAATGTGTTTGTGCAAACACTTTTTTTTCTATAAGATTTTGAGTCTGGATTTATTTTCATTGACTTTTTGTGTGAATCAAACATAAGGCTTGATCTAAAGAGATCTAGTAGTGAAGTCAGATTATGTTGCCATATCCAACAAGGCCCAAGGTGACTGAAGAGTCTTCACTTTTGTCAGTGCTTTGAATGCAGATCGCAAACTTAATTAGCATATTCCCGGTATCATTCCTGCCCTGACCACCAAAAGATGGTGTGTTTTTTGTTCGCCACGAAAAACAGATTTTGCAAAAACATAGATGAGACATGAATCAATAAACAGATAGACTGCTTACTTTCCGAAATTCAGAATCCAAAAAACAAGAATGGTAGGTTATGGGAACATTTAATTTATGACAAAACAAAACGTCACATTTACGTACTGAATTTATTCGCTTCAGAAAAATCATGTACAGTCAAACCTGTCCAGAACAACAACCCAAGTGACCAACTGAAAGTGGTCGTTATAAACAGGTTTTATAGCAATGGAAAGGTGGGGTATATTTTATACACCAAAAAAATTGTCACGGTTCTTTTTGAGTGGTCCTAATGGGCAGGTGGTCGTTATGGAGAGAAATTGTTGCCAATGCAGGTTGGACTGTGTTATCATAATTATCATTCTCTTCACCGCGGGAAAATAGCTCAGTCGGTAGCGGCGCTGGCTTGAAAACCAGTTGTCGCTATCGGCGTGGGTTCGATCCCTACGTTCGGCGAGGGATTTATTTCCCAGAGTCAACTTTGTGCAGACTCTCCTCGGTGTCAGAACACCCCCGTGTGCACGCCTGCGCACGATAAAGAACCCAAGTTCACAGGGAAAGTCTCAGGGCTTGGAAACATGAATAAACGCATGCAGGGAAGAAAAGAAAAGGGTAGCGTCGTATAATGTATGGCAGCTCGCTTTCCCCAGGGAGAAAGCAGCCCGAATTTCCATGAGGGTAACCTCACAGGACTATATGAATCTTATCCTTATCCTTACCTTGTTCCGACAGGCACAGGAGTGACAGCCAACTCTCTCCACCCAGGAATCGTCAGTACAGAACTGGCACGCCACATGTCTATCAGCAAGTCCTACATATCCAGTTTCCTCTTGACACCAGTACGGTGGCTTATCCTCAAGTCGCCTGTTCAGGGGGCACAGACCACCCTGTGTTGTGCTCTCGCTTCGGAACTAGAGGGGGTCACTGGGAAATATTTCAGGTGAGCAGTACTAAAAAGTGAGAGCTATTATTCTTATGGTATGTTGCTGTCATTGCTTTTTTTTTCCCACCTGTTTTAGGGATGTTTTTTGTGATTTCTATTGCTGTATGCAGTTTATGGTCACTTAATGTTGGCACAACAAGCTCATTGCCTTGAACTTTTTAATGAGTTTGTCAGGTTTGTTTATTGGATGTTGCACATATCTCTAATTCTGTCTTACTCTTTCTGTCTTTCTTCCTTTCTTGTGTGCATGCAAGTGTATGTGTGTTTGAGCGTGTGTGTGTGTGTGTTTGAGCATGTGTGTGTGTTTGAGCATGTGTGTGTGTGTGTGTGAGAGAGAGAGAGCATGCACCTTACAAAAGTTGAAAATTTAACAAAATGGCTAAAGAGTCACTGATTGAGTTGAATCGTAGATAGTCAAGTTTTCAATTCTGTCTAGATATTTCTGGCTTTCCATGTTTCAGTGACTGTAAGGAGAAAGAAGTGGCGGAGCAAGGAAAAGATGATGAAGCAGCCAAGCGATTATGGGCCATCAGTGAAAAGTGGACAAGGCTTTCTTGATGTTTACTCTGCTTATTCTTTTCTTCTATTAATTATGTGTAAATAAATCAAAAGTAAAAAACACAAAAAGAGTGTTGCTTCGTTTACTTTGTATAGAAAAAGAAACGACGGCAATGATAAAAAAAAAAAGTTACAAATCAGTTACGTAATAGCACTGGAGAGTAATTGGTATAAAAGCAAGACATTGAAAACTGCTGTTTGTACAATAGTAGCAAAATTAACAAGTAATAGAAAAACTGAACACAAGTTTCAAGCAGTGCACCATTCATTTGGATTAATTAACCACATAACCTAAACTTAGCAAAAACATGATTGCAACAACTACACAAGATAGCTAAACAAAACAACCTGTTCTGGATAGATAATTGATTTGGCTTTCTCGCATGTCACAGTAGCCAAGTTGTACCTTACTTGAACTTTTGTAGATTTGTTATTTGCTACCTTACATTTTTGTAAGGTCGATTTTGCACCCTTATTTGAGCGGCGGCCACTCAATTGACCCCCGGAAAAGAAATCTTTATCTGAAAAGTGTGCCAGATACCCAAGTAAAGTGACTTTGATGGCATGTAAAGTTTGAATGAAATGACACAAAAATGTGGTTAATTTGTTGGGGTACAAATTTTGTCTCAATAAATTAGCAATAATGTGTAACAAATAAACGGTAAAAAGATAAATTCAATATGGGGAGGGGAAAGTTGGTAGGGTACAATCAGCATCAACATAATGGCACTTGAACAAAATCTACTGACTGTTTCTTTTCCATCCCATCTTTTGCAGGTAGCCCATATTCTCTCACACCTAAGAAAATTTATCACAAGAACAAATTCCAATTTGGAATTAAAGTTAACACTGAAAAAAATGGAGAAAAACTGGAAAGCTAAGTGGTTTGTTTGATCAACTTCTTGTCTGAAATGGACAGGAAAATAAATCTTTATCTTTTGCTTTACATAACAATCCACGTATCTGATATTTTATTAAACAATAAATGTTTTTAGGAACAAATTTATATGTTTCCAATCAAATACACTGTGATTCTCGCTGTTAGAAAAATATACATATTTCAAAACAAAAACACATTCTCTCTCTTTCTCTCCCATCACAACAAAAAGTATTCAAATGTTTGTTTGTTTGTTTAACGCCCAGCCGACCACGAAGGGCCATATCAGGGCGGTGCTGCTTTGACATATAACGTGCGCCACACACAAGACAGAAGTCGCAGCACAGGCTTCATGTCTCACCCAGTCACATTATTCTGACACCGGACCAACCAGTCCTAGCACTAACCCCATAATGCCAGACGCCAGGCGGAGCAGCCACTAGATTGCCAATTTTAAAGTCTTAGGTATGACCCGGCCGGGGTTCGAACCCACGCCCTCCCGATCACGGGGCGGACGCCTTACCACTAGGCCAACCGTGCCGGTCGTATTCAAATGTCAGCAGTGGCATTTTGAGCATGTGCAGGTCCAGAAAACAAATAGGTTTAACGTAGTTATCTTTTATGCAGTTGTGTAAAAATATTCTCTCTCTCTCTCTCTCTCTCTCTCTCTCTATTCACTTGCTACTTTAATGAAAATGTCGCTGGCTGCAAATCTGCTGAAAGAGGTGAGCCCAAAACCAGGTCAAAAGTCTTCATTTGCTTCATCAGAGTCAATCTGAGTGGCTTGCCTGCCTTCACCAGCGTAATATTCATCTGCTGGACATCATACACAATGTCCAGTGAGCTGCCCATGTAGTCCAGTCCCCGCACGGCCACAGCGGTCAGGGAAGGAGGGAGCTGGGGGTTGAGGTCCAGGTGGTCATCGTTCAGGTCCACACCCACGTAGCCGAACAGCAGGGACTGCAGGTAACCCCCCATACCTGTGTGGAAGTTGTACGCCCCACCGCCATCCGCAATCTCTGACCACACCTGCAGAATAAAGCCTTGTTATTGTACAAATCATTGTCTGGTAACAGGCCCTGTATTGCCGTTAGCATTTTTGTTTGACCGCTGATGTAGAACATGCATGTTAGCTTGTTCAGGTAGATCACATTCCATTTCTGCATAAAAAACAACAACTCCAAAAACAAAGAGACTGCCAACGTTCCAAAATTCAGAATCAAAAAACAAGAAAGGTAGGTTGTTGGAACGTTTGTTATTGACAAAACAATACATTCACAAATATATCGACCCAATGGTCTTTTAAGTGCACAGACAAACAATTAATATCGAAAACTTATCTGGCTGATTTTTTCTTCCGCCTGCCACGAAGCCGCAAGAGAATAATTTGTTTTGTCAATAAAAAACGTCACAACAACCTACCTTTCTTGGGTTTTTTTATTCTAAAAACAACAACATTTACCTGACTTGCAGTAGTTCATCAAGAATTTCTGACCAAAATGTAAAATGTATTGTCTCTACTTTCAACCAATACTTCCAAAGTGATGACAAGATCAGGCTTCTCAACATTCCAATTTCCCTCATGAAAGCACACATTGTCAGAACATGATCATCTGATGGTAACAACCTCTAATAACCACAAGTAAGATTGCCAACCTTGAAGGGTTCTTGAATATTCCATGTTCCCTTGTAGAAAGCTTCCTCGGCCTTGTCTCTGCGACCCAGACGTAACCAGCCAATGGCAAAGACTGACCACGTCATGGCTGGTCCTCCTGGGGTGACCTGTGGGCAAAACGTTGCAAGGTGCACACAACTTTCGCATCATTGATGATGTTGACTTTGTCAATGATTTTAAATGTCAGCAGCTGCTGCTTGAGAATTCACTGTCCTAAAATAACATTATGTGTGCTTGTACAAGTACATGATTACCTCTCACCTTATGCCCCTTTACAAGCAGAACGAAAATGAAGAGAATAACAACAAACATAAGAGTTGAATACTGACGGTAGCATAGTAGGTGAGGTCGTTTTCAAACACTGGATCCGTTCTGTTCCACTTGTGTGGAAAGCCCATGAGAACTGTGTCCGCTTGCTTCACTTGTGAACCTGTAAAACACACACACACACACACACACACACACACACACACACACACACACACACACACACACACACACACACACACACACACATCAATACGTAAATATTTCAAGGTACTGTTCGGATTACACTCCTGTCAGTCAGCTCGCGGGATTGTATTGTTTGTAAACGGGCTGTCATCCATTTCTGAGAGAAGGAAAACTACTAACATTGCGTTCATTGACAATACATTAAAGGTAAATAACCATGTAAAAACAACTCTCATCATGACTTAATTTGACAGACCTCTAAACAAACAAACACATTTTTTTAATGTAAACCAGTGAAAGATTAGTAGTTCTTTCACAGTTTACTAGTTAGCTGCTCTGAGAAACTTCTATATCAACTCAAGGGGAAGAACTGTGGCTGTTCTAAAATATTTGATGATTTGAATTACTTCCCTTGTTTGGTTCCAATTCGTTTTTTACCATTTTGTTTTGTAAGGTCTAAAGTTGTATTATTGTTTAGTTATGCTTTACTTGTACTATTTAGTAATGATTTAATGATGTTTTAGAATATTATTATTAGAAAATTTGTTTTAGTTTAAGAGTATAGACATGTCTTGGATCCCAGTTTTTAATAACCAGGAATGTTATAGTTTATAGTTTTTGGGAACTTTAAAAATATATTTAGTGTTTAGAAATTATTTGAAAGATGCTTAATTGAAGCTTGGTAATTTTAGTGAATATTTGGAAATGTTGTTTTATTTGTTAAGAGGTAAACTGTTCTAAATTAATAATTACCTTTGGGTTTCTACAAGACTTGAATCTTCCTTTCCTTGAGAATCTGACTGAACCAGCTGATCCAGCCCAAATTTGTCCTGAATTATAAAACGTTTTATTCCTAAACCAGGTAAGAAATGGCTTAAATATTAAGTTAGTTTGTTTCTAATATGTATTGTGTACTGTTTTGAAAAGTTATATGAGGTGGCACTTTTTATTCTTGAAGGATTCTTGGGATTGAAATTAATTATGAGATTCTGGGAAAGATGCCAGAAAGACCATGTGGTGTCTGAGCAAAGTGATGGTATGAAGTTGTAGAAGAAATGAATTGTGACATGATAGGTTAGTGTTTTTACTATAATGTTTTGATTATACAAGATGTCTTTTTATGTATTAGTTGTGAGTAATAGTTGATTATTATTTTAGGACTATATTTGATAAAACTTGATTTTCCTTTGTTGCATGATTTACTTACATGGTGCCTGGCCATGTGGTTTTCCTAAAAGTTTCAAGATGTTGTTTGTTCTTGTTTTGAGGCATAGAAATGATAAGTGTTAACAACTTATTCATTTCTGCAATTAATTCAAGTTGATTTGTCATTAATTTGGGTATTGCATAAATGTTGTTGTGCGGAGCACAGGAAGACTGAAGTATTTGTTTTGTGTGGATTGTTCATGGTTGTAAGAAATGGAACATAGGCACTGTATTGAGATAAGAGGAATCACCACGCGAACTGAGATTAAGTCTGCACAGTTGTTTTGTTAACTGTCGGCTTTATGAGAGATGTAATTTCGAGTGTGCACTGCAACTGGTTACATCAAGAATAATTTGAGACATCAAGTGAATGTCTTAGGTTTTCTGTAAGGGTGATTATGCTTATAGCTAATCACTAAATGGATGAAGTATAGTTTTGATTGACTCTGCTTGTAGCTGTGTCTGATATAGTCTTAACATAACTTCTATCTATTATGGAGGAATCATTGTTATCACAGACAAGTGGGGCTGTGGTTTAGACAATATTTCTGATTGGGTTGGATTCCATATATCATGTATTACATGATATGATATTCCTAGTGTATTCCATTCTTCAGTCATGACAATAACATTGTATTGTTTACGTATTGTGTTGTATCATGTGTTATGTTCTTTTTGTTTTGTTCTATGGTGTATAAAAAAGTGTTCTAGTGAAACTGAAATTTTATCTTGATGATTGTTGAATTATACTTATGCTGTGTTGTTTTATTTTCCAGGGGTAACCTTTTTGTTGTTGATCATCGATCAGCAAGCGTTTGATTCACGATGGATATTTTTTGGTCTAGTGGACCCCTGGTTGTGTCTGGTTTTTGATGAGAGAGTTTTAGATTTTTAGAGAGGAGATTTTGTATTTTTGAAACTAAGTAATTTAAACAGAAGAACTTTTATATTTTGTCGGTTGAACATATGATTGTAATCTGAAAACTGATTTAAAGGAAATGCTTTATCCAAAATAAATTTCTTAGAACACTACCTCATTTTTTGTTTGTTTATTGTGAAAGCAAGATTGTACCTCACCCCGAATCCTCCCTTTAACCATGCTAACACTGAAATAAAATATGTATTAGCAGTAGGTTTACATTTTGGCGCCCAATGTGGGGCTGAGGTTTTTTTGTTTCACAGAAAATTTTCAACTTAGTACATAAAAAAATAGAGAAAGGAAAAAGAAGTTATACAGTAGTAAGAAGAAGGAAAATTTTTGGATTTTTTGTAGGACATATTTTTTTTTAATTTGTAACACGCGGTACACAACCAGGGTGATACAGATTTAAAAAGATGGCTCGTGAGACGGCCCCAACCGCTGACGAGATGGCGGAGTTGCGGGACCAGGTCAAGGAGATGGCCAATGAGCTGGGGCGTCAGAAGGAGGAGGCCATCAAGCAGAAGCAAGAGGCGACTGACGCCGCCACAGCCGAGCTGAACGACCTGCGAGAGCGACTGGCTGGCGTCACAGAGGAACTGGGTCGTCAACGCCAGCAACCCATCACGGTCCAAGTGGACAACCCTCCCCAGCCTCAGAGGTTGAAGACTTTCACCGGCCTTGCCCCCGCTGGAGGGAACGAGTGTGATTTTAGGGCTTGGGCTCAGCAGATGGAATCATTTCTGCTGACACCCGACCTCAAGCCTTGCGACTCCCGCATCTTGGCCAGCTTGAGGGGAGTGGCCTTCAACGCCGTGAAGGAACTGACCACCAACGCGGACATTATTTCTAAAATCCGTAGTCTTTTTGGGTGTGTGGAGGACACTGAGGCCCAGCTCCTTGCCTTTGCCAGCAGAAGGCTCAAACCAAAAGAGAAGGCAGCTGATTTTCTGCTTCAGCTTTGGGGGGAGCTGCTGGAGATCAACACGATGGCCAAGCTCGGAAAAGAAGAACTCCAGACGAAACTCTACAGAACCTTCTGTACGGGTTTACAGTCGACCCTGCCTCTGCTGGCCCTGGAGATGCGCAACAAATTTGGTTTTCCAGGGACAGCAGCACCAGCCCTGGACGACTTACTGCTGATGGTCCGCCGGACGGCGGAGATGGCCCCAGCATCGGCAACGAAGGCCACAACACAGGCACACGCCCACCAGGTGGAGGCCCCTGCCATTGACTACGACAAGCTGGCCGACAAAGTGGCAGAGCGCCTTCGGCCTGCCCCAACAGAGGGCGTGAGACCTGCACCGAGGGGGGGCAAGAGACTGTGTTTCAATTGCGGGGTGTTTGGGGCACACATCGCGAGGGATTGCAGGAGTCCTCCAAATCCCAGGAGAGTCGCGGAGGAGCGGTCCAAGATGGGCAGCCCGTTAAACGGTCGTCAGTCAATGGCAACGGGCCGCCGTTGACTGAGCTTCCTGCCACGGAGAGAGCCCGGAGACTCAACAAGGCCGCCGACATCATCGACAGCGGTTTGTTGAGTCTCAATGCAGTTAGGCTGCAAAGTCCTCTCACAGTCAGTATCAATCCTGGGAAGACATTAGAACTACGGGGGAAAATACCTGATGAAACGACCAAGGATATTAACATTTTTCCCCGAGATCCTGATCTACTTCCACCAGGGTTGATAGTGCTCAGTGCACAGTGCACTGATCTGACTGTGAGAGTAGTAGTGAAGAACACCTCCAGGACGTCGGTTAATTTAAGCAGCACAGATATTATTGCCGAACTTAATACAGATGATTGTGACAGTAACATTGACTCTTTAGTGGGACCAGCCTGTGAGACACCTATCCAGATAGGTGATGTGCGTAGTACGTGTCTCATCGACACAGGGTCACAGGTGTCTACAGTCGGTGAATCTTTCTATCGAAAACATTTCCAGCATTTGGAACTGCGTGATCTGGAGACTGAACTCACTGTGAGAGGGGCGGGTGGAAGTATTGTACCATATTTGGGCTATGTTGTGATGAGTGTGTGTTTGCCATTGGATGTTGTTGGTGTGAGGGAGAGTGTGTCCACTATGGTTCTTGTTTGCCCCGATACTGAGTATTCTTCTAAAGTACCATTCATTATCGGCACAAACACCCTTAATCTGTTCGCGAAGAAGTGTGAGCAGAGAGTCGGGGGGCATTTCGCAACTGTGTTACCTCTCAGAAGTGAAGTAGCTTTTGCATACAAAGACTTAGCCAGAAATGAGACCGGACGGCTTGGTTCAGTGAGACTACTTGAAAAGGATGTCACTGTCCCGGCCGGTGAGACCGTTGAGGTCAAGGGTTTCAGCGGAGTTCACGTACCAAGTACGCGAAGTTCAGTTCTTGTTCAAGAGCCAGTTTTTCATACCCTACCTGAAGGTCTGAGGGTGATCAGTTGCAAGGTGCCTACCAGTGCTCTACCCCGTCTTAAAGTCTTTTTATGTAACAGTTCTGATTGTAACATTGTTGTTAGAAAACGTCAGATTGTTGCAGATTTGTTTGTTGTACATGCTGAGTATGACCTTCACAAACTATTGAGTACGTTGTCACCCAGTGAGAGTACTGACAGTGACAGTGACAGCAATACTGTACATGCTTGCAGTGCAACTACTACCACATCCTCAGAACCCTCAGGACTAAAGTTTCAGTTTGGTGAGAAAGCTCCGCCTGAGTGGTGTGATCGTTTTGGAAAACGACTGGACAGTTTTAGTGATGTTTTTATTAAAAGTGAGTTTGACATTGGTCGGGCTGAGACAGGACTTTTTGACATTGAGCTGCAGCCTGGACCTGACATCAGAGAAAGAGCAAGACCTCTTTCTCCAAGAGACTTTGAGGAATGCCGACAACATATTCAGGGGTTGTTGGATTCAAAGGTCATACGACCATCAAACTCTTCTTTTGCAAGTCCCATAGTCCTTGTGAGAAAGAAGACTGGTGCGCTCAGAATGTGTGTTGATTACAGAAAAGTTAATGCACGTACAGTGAGAGATAGCTACTCCATCCCAAAGGTTGAGGATCTGTTTTTGACACTAAGCGGAGCTAAGTATTTTTCCAGCATGGATCTGTGTAAAGCTTATTATCAGGTTCCCATGTCTGATCATGCCAGCAAAGTGTCAGCATTTATTACTCCTTTTGGTTTGTTTGAGTGGGATAGGTTATCCCAAGGACTAGTGAATGCTCCCGCTTGTTTTCAGAGACTCATGGAGACTGTTTTTAGTGACATGAATCTTGTTGAGCTGATAATATTTCTGGACGATATTTTGATTCATGCACAGTCGCTTGAAGAACTGGAGGAAAGAACAGTGAAAGTGCTCGAAAGACTGAGAAAATTCAATTTGAAGCTTGATCCGTCCAAATGTATTTTCGGAGCCACCGAGATCCGTCATCTGGGTTACATGATATCAGAAGGGACCATACGCCCTGACCCAGAGAAACTTGCGGCTGTCACTTCATGGCCAAGACCCTCCACCGTGAAAGAGGTCAAGTCTTTCCTTGGTTTTGCAGGGTTTTATCGCCGTTTTATCGAAGACTTCGCCAGTCTGGCAAAACCCCTGAATGACTTGACGATAGGATATGTTCCAGCTAAGTGCAAGAAGAAGACAGGATCAAAGAAGCCCACTCTGAGTCTCTCGTCAGATATTTCCCATCTGTGGGGTGAGAAACAACAAAAAGCATTCCAGTCGATCATTCAAGCGCTCACAAATTCACCTGTTCTGGGGATTGCCGACAAGAGAAAACCTTTTACTCTTCATTGCGACGCCAGTGGCACAGGTTTAGGCGCCGTACTGTACCAGGAACAGGACAAACAGTTGAAGGTGATAGCCTACGCAAGCCGGGGATTGAACAAGTCTGAGCAGAATTATCCGGCACACAAACGGGAATTTCTTGCACTGAAGTGGGCCATGAGCGACAAGTTCAGCGACTATCTTCTGGGCTCGCCAGTGACCGTCGTGACGGACAACAATCCGCTCTGCTACATTCTAAAAAATGCAAAACTTGACGCGACCAGTCACCGTTGGCTTTCATCACTATCAATCTTTGACTTTCAACTGAGGTATAAGAAGGGGACAACTCACGTCGATGCCGATGCTCTATCCCGACGTCCGCAGGAGCCGCCTGAAGAAGACCTAGAGTACCAGAAAATGATGGAGGAGACTGAGTTCCTGCGCGATAAGGCAAAAAGGTTTGAGGAAGAGGCCCAGGCAACCGTAGAATTGAACCGGGAAACTGTGTGTGCCATCCTCACCGCTAAGGGAGTCCGTCGTACTGCTACTCTTTGTCGCCAGTCAGTCCAGCATCGCGAACAGTTTCAAGACGACACAGAATTTCAGGATTCTGAGTCAGAGTGGTACCCAGCAGTTGAACATTTAGTCAAGAACCCGGAACTGATTAGTGATGACATTCTAGGCCCGCCTGAAGAACCAACACCGAGATCTGAGCGCTGCTGGCGAAAACTTCAGCTGGAAGACAAAAACTTAGCGATAGTGATAAAACACTTGGAACAGAGAGTGAAGTTGGATGCCAGCAAAACAGAACACTGTACCCCCGAGTTGAAGATGCTTGCCAAAGAACAGGGAAAATTAGAGGTGAAGGACGGTGTCTTATACAGAAGAGTGCTGGAAGAAGACAACATTAGGTGGCAGCTAGTTGTTCCTTCCTCCCATAGGGCTGAAGCCATGAGGGGAGTCCATGAGGATTTGTTCCATACACATGCTGAAGACGCAATCCGACAAGCCAGACTCCGTTTCTTTTGGCCGTACATGGCTCGAGACATTGAAACTAAGATCAAGAAATGCAGTCGCTGTATTCGAAGGGGGGCGCGTCAACAGAAAGCTCCTATGAACAGCATAGAGACATCATTCCCTCTTGAGCTACTCTCCATCGATTATCTTACTATTGATGTGAAGGGACAGAAGCAGAATATCTTAGTGGTAATGGATCATTTTACCAAGTTTGGTACTGCCATTTGTACTAAAGACCAGACTGCTAAGACTGTGGCTAAGGCTCTGTGGAACAATTTCTTCATGATCTATGGGTTTCCTAAACGCATTCTGTCAGATCAGGGACGTGATTTTGAGTCACAACTTCTGAAGGAAGTATGCGATCTGGCAGGCATAAAGAAGTGTAGGACGACACCTTACCACCCTTCTGGGAATCCGGTGGAGAGGTGGAACAGAACACTAATCCACATGTTGCGAAGTCTGGAAGATGAGCAAAAGGTTGACTGGAGGAAAAGCTTACCCGCAGCAGTCCACGCGTACAACTGCTGTATTCACCAAAGCACTTCTTTTAGTCCGTATTTCTTGTTTTTCGGGAGACAACCACGGCTGCCGATTGATCTAGCGTTTGGTATAGATCTGAGTAAAGACAAAAGAACCCCACGGCAGTACGTCAGAACACTGAAAGAGCAGCTGAAGAAATCGTACGACTTGGCCACAGCAAATATGACCAAGTCAGCAAACAGAAACAAGGCCAGATACGATTCTGCTGCTCATGCAGCTGAGTTGGAATGTGGAGACCGGGTCTTGGTTCGACGACTGGGACCCAGGATTGTCTCCAAGGTGACAGACAGGTGGGAGAAGGGAGTCTACATTGTTGTGTCAAAGTCGCCTAACGTTCCAGTATACACGGTTCAAGAGGAGACGGGCAGTGGTCCCAAGCGAACGCTGCACAGAAATCTTCTCCTTCCGATCGGTATGCTAGGAGGTGACACAATGGCAGTACGACCTACACCTGCACCCAGACGCAACATTCCCAAGAAGAACATCCCAGTCATCGAGTCAGATGATGAACAGGAGGAGACTGATATGGAACCTTTTCAAGTTTTAATCAAACTTGAGAGAGATGGGTTGAATGTTAATGCTCCAGCCTTTGTCCCCTCTACCCGAGATGACAGTGAAAAGGCTAAGTCTGAGTCAGAAGACAGTTCATCAGGAGAGCAAGCAGATGCATCGTCAGAAGAGACCGAGAGTGAGGAAGAAATTTCTGAGACTGAGGAAGAAACTTCTGGGAATGAGGAAGAAACTTCTGGGAGTGAGGAAGAAATTTCTGAGACTGAGGGAGAAACTTCTGCTAGATCACCCCCACGCAGGCGATCGACTCGAATAAGACGACCTGTAGAAAGGCTTAACCTGTGTCATCGTGTGGGTCTGGAACGTCTGGTAAATTGTCGACTATCCGAGGTAGTGACTCAGTCCTTGGTAACACTGCAGGACATACCCATGTCAGATGGTATGGCTAGGGACATAGAGGATGCTCTTCGGACAATCATACATTTGTGTTCATGATCATGTTCTGAGTTGTCATTTGATGCTTTGTTATTTTTTTGTCTGATCTTGTTTCTTTTGAAGTTCAGAATTTGGTTCTGAGGATTGTTTGCCTTGTTGAAGTCAAAACAGGATATTTTGGTGCTGATGTGAACAAATATTCATGTGATTATTGTGAATATTTTGGTTTTGAGTTTTTAGAGAACTGTATTAAGTTCTTTGATAGTGTTTGTATTTTTAAAGAGGATAAATCTACATGTTATGCTTGTGCATTTTCGGTTTTTCGGTCATAAGCATATGTGTTGATGATTTTGATGTTGAGATTTTTGCAGTCTTACTTAACTTTACTTGCTATTGTAAGTTTGTTGAACAGTGAGATTTACTGAGATTGGTCATTTTTTATTTCAAAAGAATTGTTCCTTTTGATGATGATATGATTTTGACGGTGCTACAATTAAGTGGAATTGTGGAGAGTAACCTATTGTTGTGACTGCTAGTTGCAACAGTGTTTTGGTGCTATGAAGAGTTGACAAAAGATTTTGTTTTCTCCAGACGTTTTGAATATATACTCAGGAAGGAAAGTATAGCTAATGACTTGCATTTATGTTGTGTTTTGTACTGTGTTCAGTTGTTGGGAACAATTATGGTTTTGTGAACATTTTTGTTAAAATGTTATTTAATTTTTTGGGAAATGTTCCAATTTTTTGAGAAAATAAGGAAACATTTTCTTTGGAGGGGTGTATGTAAACCAGTGAAAGATTAGTAGTTCTTTCACAGTTTACTAGTTAGCTGCTCTGAGAAACTTCTATATCAACTCAAGGGGAAGAACTGTGGCTGTTCTAAAATATTTGATGATTTGAATTACTTCCCTTGTTTGGTTCCAATTCGTTTTTTACCATTTTGTTTTGTAAGGTCTAAAGTTGTATTATTGTTTAGTTATGCTTTACTTGTACTATTTAGTAATGATTTAATGATGTTTTAGAATATTATTATTAGAAAATTTGTTTTAGTTTAAGAGTATAGACATGTCTTGGATCCCAGTTTTTAATAACCAGGAATGTTATAGTTTATAGTTTTTGGGAACTTTAAAAATATATTTAGTGTTTAGAAATTATTTGAAAGATGCTTAATTGAAGCTTGGTAATTTTAGTGAATATTTGGAAATGTTGTTTTATTTGTTAAGAGGTAAACTGTTCTAAATTAATAATTACCTTTGGGTTTCTACAAGACTTGAATCTTCCTTTCCTTGAGAATCTGACTGAACCAGCTGATCCAGCCCAAATTTGTCCTGAATTATAAAACGTTTTATTCCTAAACCAGGTAAGAAATGGCTTAAATATTAAGTTAGTTTGTTTCTAATATGTATTGTGTACTGTTTTGAAAAGTTATATGAGGTGGCACTTTTTATTCTTGAAGGATTCTTGGGATTGAAATTAATTATGAGATTCTGGGAAAGATGCCAGAAAGACCATGTGGTGTCTGAGCAAAGTGATGGTATGAAGTTGTAGAAGAAATGAATTGTGACATGATAGGTTAGTGTTTTTACTATAATGTTTTGATTATACAAGATGTCTTTTTATGTATTAGTTGTGAGTAATAGTTGATTATTATTTTAGGACTATATTTGATAAAACTTGATTTTCCTTTGTTGCATGATTTACTTACATGGTGCCTGGCCATGTGGTTTTCCTAAAAGTTTCAAGATGTTGTTTGTTCTTGTTTTGAGGCATAGAAATGATAAGTGTTAACAACTTATTCATTTCTGCAATTAATTCAAGTTGATTTGTCATTAATTTGGGTATTGCATAAATGTTGTTGTGCGGAGCACAGGAAGACTGAAGTATTTGTTTTGTGTGGATTGTTCATGGTTGTAAGAAATGGAACATAGGCACTGTATTGAGATAAGAGGAATCACCACGCGAACTGAGATTAAGTCTGCACAGTTGTTTTGTTAACTGTCGGCTTTATGAGAGATGTAATTTCGAGTGTGCACTGCAACTGGTTACATCAAGAATAATTTGAGACATCAAGTGAATGTCTTAGGTTTTCTGTAAGGGTGATTATGCTTATAGCTAATCACTAAATGGATGAAGTATAGTTTTGATTGACTCTGCTTGTAGCTGTGTCTGATATAGTCTTAACATAACTTCTATCTATTATGGAGGAATCATTGTTATCACAGACAAGTGGGGCTGTGGTTTAGACAATATTTCTGATTGGGTTGGATTCCATATATCATGTATTACATGATATGATATTCCTAGTGTATTCCATTCTTCAGTCATGACAATAACATTGTATTGTTTACGTATTGTGTTGTATCATGTGTTATGTTCTTTTTGTTTTGTTCTATGGTGTATAAAAAAGTGTTCTAGTGAAACTGAAATTTTATCTTGATGATTGTTGAATTATACTTATGCTGTGTTGTTTTATTTTCCAGGGGTAACCTTTTTGTTGTTGATCATCGATCAGCAAGCGTTTGATTCACGATGGATATTTTTTGGTCTAGTGGACCCCTGGTTGTGTCTGGTTTTTGATGAGAGAGTTTTAGATTTTTAGAGAGGAGATTTTGTATTTTTGAAACTAAGTAATTTAAACAGAAGAACTTTTATATTTTGTCGGTTGAACATATGATTGTAATCTGAAAACTGATTTAAAGGAAATGCTTTATCCAAAATAAATTTCTTAGAACACTACCTCATTTTTTGTTTGTTTATTGTGAAAGCAAGATTGTACCTCACCCCGAATCCTCCCTTTAACCATGCTAACACTGAAATAAAATATGTATTAGCAGTAGGTTTACATTCAGAGAAAATTTCTCAAAGTAAAACAAACCAAACCAAGAACAATGTCACTGACATGATAATCTCGAAGGCTATGGTATCAGATCCCTGTGTGCCAGAATAAGTCCACTAAAATAGCTTTAAAAGTTTATTAATCAACAAACCAATCAATCACACGCTCACTCGCTTCTTCAATCACTTCTTCAATCAATCAACCAACCATGCGATCAGTCAATCAATAAATCACTCGCTTCCAGTCAAAGTCATTGATTAATCAACCCATCGATCACCCACTCACTCACTTCTTCAATCACATCTTCAATTAATCAACAAACTATGTGATCAGTCAATCAATCAATCACTCGCTTCCAGTCAAAGTCATTGATTAATCAACCCATCGATCACCCGCTCAATCACTTCTTCAATCCCTTCAATCAACCAACCAACTATACGATCAATCAGTCAACCAGTCAATCAATCAATCTAACTGAAAGGACTCACCCCTCGTGTAGTTGTCAAACTCCGTGTGGTACTTGAAGATGGGATCATAGTTGATGACCATGCTGGAGGCCACCTTCTCCCACATCGGCTTGGGCGTCTGTCGGAGCAGGCGTGCAACGTACTGGGCAGTGCGCATGCTGTCCACCGCGTCCGCGTTGGTGTACACCGAGTTGTTGACCGGCCAGTGGAGTTCATCCGGTCCCATCACGCCTGTGGATGGTACAGCTTTGTTATTTTTTAGTGCATAGTACATTGGACCCCCCTCCCCTCCCCATTTTTCTTACTCCCCCCCCCCCCCCCCCCCATGTAGGGACACTTTTCATTTGTCCCAACGGTGACCTATCATCACTGGTGACACAACAGTATAAGATGTTTGATGGGTTGTTGACAGACCAGCTTTTTTGCCTTTGTCTGTCCGAGGGGGAGCATATCGTCTTTTGTTTCATATTTATTGACCAAGGCCGAAGGCTGCGGTCAATAAATATGAAACAAAAGTCGATATGCCCCCCGATCGAGGACCGACAAAAAAGCTGGTCTGTCAACAAACCATCAAACATCGTTTTTGTCATCATTTTGGTAGTGAGAAAACAAGTGCACAATCAACCCAGGGAGCCATGCTTTGAAACACGGGTCCCGTGCTGATAACCACACGGGTCCCGGTTTGATAACCACTGGCAATCAAAGATGGTGTGTGAAAGCAACTTTCTGTGTTTTTGAGTTCATTAAATGAGTTGGGATGAATATGTCAGGTTTGAGGATGCACATTTCTGTAGGTTCATCTCGGTATTCCACCCCCTCGGCTTTCTGTTGTAAATATTAAGCTGAGCACGGTGATCGAATGTGGAAGCTACGTTTGGTCAAAGGTCACAGAACGTCAGAAGATTTGCGTCGTGCAGCGAAGGAAAGAATCGCGATCTTGTTTCCGACTCGGTACCTCTTTGTTTTTCATTAGACCTGTCATTCTGCTTGCTCGGCCTTGTTAGATGTTTGCATATCGTGTTGCTATTTTCTTTGCTTTTATTATTGTTTCTTACTTGTGCTTCGTTTATCGATACAACGTCTTGTGCACGGGTCAAAATGTGTGTGTCAGGTGTCGTTTTACTTCAACTTGACGTTCGTGTTTCTCCGAACGTCTGTGTATCGAAACACAGATACACGCACTCCGTGACTTTGTAAGAAGACATAACATATCGGTAGGTTTCATTTGTTTGTGACGAATTTATTGAAGTAGTTTTGTTTTTTTGTTTACTTCTGCCAGTTTGCCAATTGGTTTTTGGAACTTTCCAAAGCAGTGTCTTGTCGTCTGTTTAGGTCTGGGGAAACGCCAATGAAAAGAGCCGAAGAATCATCGAGCGTTTCTATTGGGTTTGCTTTTGATTATCCATGTAATAGGGTTCCTGCAACTATGGTAACCGGGGATTTATTCCCCGGGGAACATGAGATTTATTTCCCAGGTGCTTGTGAATGAAAACTCGTGAAAATGATGACAATAGAATGATATCTATCTTAGGATTTTTGCAGCACTTGTAATTTGATGGCCCTAGAATTTCAGGATATATGTACCTCCAAAAAACGGACAATGCTCTGTACGCCCTGAAGGCGGACATGCGTAGCTGTTTTATCCCTTATACAGCATTAACACTGACCCCTACTCAACGACCCTCGGCCTGTCAAATGCCTGATCGTGAATTTAACTGAAGTGAACCGACAGTTTTCCCTGTCACGTCAGGACCTTGGACAATTGTCGGAAACCAAAATATATTTTCAGTAACAAGCCGAGGTGAAAGATGAGTTAGGCCTTTATTCAGAGGTGTCCTCTCGTTCTCAGTCAGTTTGGGGGATACTTCACAGGTGCCACTGCACAAGGCACTAGAAGAAAACAAGAAGACACAAATACTGCTACTTTCTAAATCTTAGACACTGGGTATGTTCACCTACCCTTGATTTCAAAAACTCCCCTCGTTTGATTGTAAACGGCTCTCGACACCCAGTAGTCGGCAATGGCAGCCATAGCTTCGTAGCCACGCCCAAGCGTCAGGAACTGCATGTCATTGGTCAGCTGCAGGTACTGACGCATCATCCATGAAACGTCAGCATTCCCGTGAATCTCGTAGTCTGCCGTCACTTTGGAAGGGTCAACATCTGTCCCTGAAACGCAACGTGGACAGAACAAGGTAACGTTGACGAGCGTCATATCTTCAAGGTACGGTAAATAAAACAAATCAATCAAACGGAGGCTTCTACTGTGGAAGAAATGAACCTGCATACAAACACATAGTTCCCGGGAAGGGCTTTTTCTATTCGGAATTCCCAGAATGTTTTTTCAGTCTCTTCCGAACTTTCAAGCGTGTATTCCGGGATTTAAATGTACGAACATACTTTCTCCAACACATACTCTTTTCTTGTTACATACATCATGTGCCTGTCACTGTAAGACGTCTAATGGGTTAATTGTTGACAGACCAACTTTTGTGTCAGTCTGACGGGGGAGCATATCGTCTTCTGGTTCAATCTATTCACAGACTATTGGCCGAGCTGGCTTGACAAGAACCTCCGAAACAACGGTTTTGTAATCATTTTGTTTGTGCCAAAGAAAGTGCAAAATAATGGACAGGGAGCCATGTTGTGAACCCAGTTCTAGAAATATCAGGGCAATCAAAACTGACAAGCGCGACGAGTGTTCTCAGTAGGTCAACCAGTCAAAGCTCCAGTAAAAGTTGTTTCGTTTTAAGTTGATGACATATTGTACACACTTGACGGAAGAAGAGCTTGCAAGTCGAACTGATTTACCACTGACTTTCACACATGTGGCCATGCATGACGTACAGACCAACAGATCGCTACGCCAAGTCTGATTGTCGAAAAACTAAACACCAACCAAATATAGGCCTACTTGTAAAAATGTGTAACAATGTCATCAACTTAAAACACTACAAGACATCAGACTCAGTCGAGTGAGAGCACCTTACCTGTAACGGCAGACTCAGTGGGATACCAGGCCCCCTGCAGACCAGCCTCCCTAGCGTTGAGCTTGGCGGCGTTGAGGGTTCGGATCCTGGTGTCCGCGATGATTCGGCCAAGATCAGAGTGCAGCAAGGCGATTCCTGGGAACATCCACGTGTCTTGATCCCAGAACACATGGCCCAGATAATCCTGCAACAAGGTCAGAGAGAATCTACTTTAAATACACACACACACACACACACACACACACACACACATGCGCGCCGCGCGCACGCAGCGGCACGCAAATTCGCGCGCGCGCACAAACACACAAACACACACCACAATACACACACACCACAATACACACACACACACACACACACACACACACACACACACACCACAATAAACACACACACACACACACAAACACACGTTCTAACAAACAAACAAACAAACAAACAAAAACGTACAAACAAACAACATTAACGTGCAGACAGGCTAGGCCACAGACAAACATTCGCACTAATCAATAAGCAACTACAAAAGTAACAACATCAACAATATTACTTTGCCTATCAAAAAAAAATTGCAACTCACTCTGCCTAGTTCTCCATGGGCCAGCCCTCCCGGCGCCATCCCAACGAAAGGCCAGATGGTGTCTCTTTTCAGTGGGAGGGCGCTGTACAGATAATACTGAGCGGCGTATGTGTTGATTGCCATGGTGACGTTCCCAGTAAGGTCAAGGCGACCTTTCTGCCACAAGGCATCCCATTGGTTGACGTGAGATGAGAACAGCGTGCCTTGACCAATGCGCTTCAAACCTGCATTGTAGTATGAACTTAGAAATAAGAGGAGGTAAGGTCACATCAAGGTCAAGGTCAGGTCATGTGGTCGGATCTAGCATCGTGAGGGCATACATTAAGACCGGGTAAATAACGACCTACAGGCGGCAATTGCCAGCTCTGAGAATGTAATCCCTAAATGCAATTTTATATTCAATCTTTTGAATTAATTCGTTTTCAAATTATCATTTTTTTGTAAGGATACATGCGTTAATGTCGATTTATAATTTTAGTTCATCAAGCTAGTTTTTGAGTCACTTGAGAAAAAGTGACTCTATGTAATCGGTCAGTGTTAGTCTGTCCAGCCGGCCGTCCGGCCGGCCGTCCGTAGACACCACCTTAACGTTGGACTTTTCTCGGAAACTATCAAAGCGATCGGGCTCATATTTTGTTTAGTCGTGACCTCCAATGACCTCTACACTTTAACGATGGTTTCGTTGACCTTTGACCTTTTTCAAGGTCACAGGTCAGCGTCAAAGGAAAAATTAGACATTTTATATCTTTGACAAAGTTCATCGGATGTGATTGAAACTTTGTAGGATTATTCTTTACATCAAAGTATTTACATCTGTAGCCTTTTACGAACGTTATCAGAAAAACAAGGGAGATAACTAGCCTTTTCTGTTCGGCAACACACAACTTAACGTTGGGCTTTTCTCGGAAACTATAAAAGTGACCGGGCTCAAATTTTATGTGAACGTGACTTATTGTGTTGTGAATAGCAATTTCTTCCTGTCCATCTGATGCCTCATATAATATTCAGAACTGCGAAAGTGACTCGATCGAGCGTTTGCTCTTCTTGTTTTCTTTCTTTGTCGTGCTATGGCATGGTCAAGCCAAGCATTCACACTACTTAAAAACAAATCCTTTGTTTCCTTCCATTTTTATGTTTCACTATCAAAACATCCATACAATAAAGTGTCAAATCATTGTCACCTTCGTTGTAGTAGGCAAGGGCCTCTTCTCTCGAGATGCTGACTGCAGTCAGAAAGGTCACAGTGCCACTCGTGGAGGGGTGAAAGGTCACGATGGGGGGAACGACAGTGTACACAACCGACACTGGTATGGTGTCCGTCAGTTTAGCATCTTCTGCATCCTTCGTTTTGCCGTTCCATAACCTAGGATTTGATTAAAAATAATTGATCAATAACTTTAGTAATAATTTTAGTAAAATTCAAGAACAGCGTCCAACAATTCTAGGAAGCTGTTGCAAGTTACCAAAATCAACCAAAAGAGAGAACCGTCGTCGATCATGTATTGAAAGTGAGGACAATCGTGGTGAAAAACGATATTTGTGTACTTTAAAATTCGATTTATTCCATACTCTGTATTTGCGTGCATGTACAAGAGACATAACCAAATGACGAACTGCCCCCCGCGGGTTAGGGGGAGTCCCATATTGGTTGGGACAAGAAAGAATTTACCCGATGCTCCCCAGCATGTCGTAAGAGGCGACTAACGGATTCTGTTTCTCCTTTTACCCTTGTTAAGTGTTTCTTGTATAGAATATAGTCAATGTTTGTAAAGATTTTAGTCAAGCAGTATGTAAGAAATGTTAAGTCCTTTGTACTGGAAACTTGCATTCTCCCAGTAAGGTCATATATTGTACTACGTTGCAAGCCCCTGGAGCAAATTTTTGATTAGTGCTTTTGTGAACAAGAAACAATTGACAAGTGGCTCTATCCCATCTCCCCCCTTCCCTCCGTCGCGATATAACCTTGAATGGTTGAAAACGACGTTAAACACCAAATAAATAAAGAAAGAAAGAAATGACGAACTGTTTACGGAAAGAGTTAATCTGGGACACTGTTCTTGAATCTTACAATACTTGTTGCATTGCATAAGGGTTACGGTATGTAAGCACACACACACTGACACACACACACACACACGGCACACACATATACACACACATACACACGGCACACACATATACACACACATACACACACACACACGTACACACACACACCGGCACACACACACACACACGCACACACACACACACACACGTACACACACACACACACACACACACACACACACACACACACACATCAGTACCCAGGCCTTTCTTGCACGAAATCGATGTCAGCAGAACTGGACCCAGCGTTGACGTAGAAAGACAGCACGATGGGAAGGGTGGATGTGGTTCTGTTTACCACGACCTCTGTCACCAGCAGTCGTGATAGGTTTCGGTGAGCGTAACGACGAACCTCAACGCTGAATCCGTCACCAGTGTGCACTTCGCTGAACACACCTGTACAGACCGTGAGGTTGACTGGTTGACTGTTGAGACTTTATAAGATTAAGATCCCCAACAATCGTAACAGGTCTCTTTTGGGCCATCATACGACGAAGGATTGAGCTTTATATTTGTCTTTCTTCTTTTTTGCTCCCGTATTTCGATAAAAAGAATTGTCGGACCGGCCTGGGGATATATTTAGACAGTACTTTCTAAATGATCGTGCGAACTATAGCCACCGTAACTGATTACGTGAGTGTTGGCTATAACATTTCAAATCAACTGACCTCTTCCCAGATCCAAGCGGTATTTCTTTTTGGCGACACCAGTGATGGGAAAGAGGACAGTAGCTATAATGGCGGCAGTGGATGGAATGCGTGCACGGTGACTGCTGACGTTGGCACCGTTGTACAGGCCGTTCATGTAGATCGTGTTGCTCTGGACAACCGTTGCTAAGTGACCGTTGCTGACCTCTGGCATCAGATTGTATTTCTTTGGCAGGCTGAAACAGGGGACAGTTAAGTGATGTTAGTGCTACATTTTGTTTGATTTCCCTTGATCAAAAATTACAGGCTTGGTGTTAAAAGAAGAAGAAGAAAGAAGCACGTTAGCTTGTCGAATTTCAACGAAATTTACTCGTCTACCGATCCTTAATCCTTAACCTAACGTGAATATAAACACCTGGGTCTCTTTTTTCATTTCATTTGCATTACTTTATTGTCCCATTGCTGGGAAGTTCGGGTTACTTCCTCCCTGTGGATAGCTAGCAGCAAACTGGATGTTCTCTTCTCGACAAACTGGTTTTTGTCGCTAAAGTCAAATTCTGCAATCTTTATCAAAATCAACAATGAATTATTCAGTACAAGTCTGTGTTACTCACGTGCTGGTTTCAATGATACTGGATTCAGGGGGCAGAAGTCTGGGTCCCAGTTGCTCAGGGCTACACGGAACAAACACGTTGTGGGATTGTTTACCTGATATGCACACTCTTCTTGCGGACTGTGTCAAGCCTTCATACCATTTGGTGTCACCTGAAACAATCGTCCCAGGTGAATTGTTCTTGTGCTAATTTAGATCAAATAATCTCCCTTACTGCGTTGAATTGTTTACATGACATAAGACAATGGCACCATCTTACAAAATACAACTCTCGGGTACAAAATAATCACATAGTCCTACTTTAAACATTCACTTCTGAAAGCAAAGCAATTCTCTCTCTCTCTCTCTCTCTCTCTCTCTCTCTCTCTCTCTCTCTCTCTTTCTTTCTCTCTCTCTCACTCTGTCAAAGATGTTCTTGGTTTTTTTTTCAAATTAAAACTGTAGTCGAAAAGTTTAAGTAAACCTAATAGCAGACAGAAACACATCGTCCTTTTTCTTACCGTCAGACGGAAGTTTTTGAAAACCGTCCACTGTTTGAGTTTCCTGCAATGTTCCGCTGTTAATGGAGCTCACTTTTTCACGGTCTGGCTTCGCAGATTTTGAAGGAATGTGGTCATTTTGTGGAACTTGCTCGAGAGAATGGGCGGAACCTCTTGCAAGAACGTCTTGAGGAACTGGTGGACTTTTGGCACTTTCTGGTAAAAGGCCTTCAAGAAGCTTTTGCCTATCATTGGAGTTGTGGTGTCCAAAACGGGCTAAGGGGTCATCCCGCGGAGCTGAGTTTTGCGCAGTGAGAGAGGCTTTGGTTGTATTTACCGTGGATTCCCTTTCAGGCACTTTAAAGCCATTTTCAGCAGTTAGCCCACGATGAGCGGCAGAACTGTCGGTGAGAGCCTCTGTTGGTTTGTTTCCAGCATGGTATCTTTCAAACAGTAAAGGGTTCTTTCTTAGGGCGATATTGTCCACGACAACTTTCGAATTCTTGACTTGAAAAACCGTCTCAGATTTCACGCCTTCAAAAGAGCTGCTTCGTGAAGTCTGAATAGGAAGACCTCCTTCTGTGGTGATGACAGGTGCAGAGTTTGTGTCGCGTGAAGTCTGAATAGGAAGACCTCCTTCTGTGGTGATGACAGGTGCAGAGTTTGTGTCGCGTGAAGCAAATCCCTGTGACATGCGTGAACCATTAGAAGGTGGCACACCATCGGGAGTAATTAGTGGTGATATGTTTGCACCGTTTGCAGGTGGCACATCATTGGACGTTTTCAGTGGTGAGATGTTTGTACCATTGGCTGTAGGCACGCCATCGGACGTTTTCAGTGGTGAAATGTTTGTATCATTTACTGTTGGCACACCATCCGAAGTTTTCAGTGATGAGATGTTTGCACTATTTGCAGATGGTACATCATCGGAGGTTTTCAGAAGTGAGATTTTTGTACTATTTGCCAAACTTAAGGCTTGTGGGAGATTCCGATGAAGGCTCTGGATCTGCTCCGACCCATTTCTGTGGGTGTCTTCTACTGTTTGTCTGTCACCAGACGTTCCAAACGGGGGAATCTTTTGTAGTGATTGCCTGCTATCAGGTTTCCATTTCAAAGCTGTTTCTGTTGGAGTCCTTGTTTCTGTTGGTTCCTGATATTTTGCATGCGTTTGGTCAACACCTTTCAAATTCACATTATGAAACCCTTGTACTCTCTCAGAACCATCCTCAGTGGGCCTCATTTCTGGGGAACGTGTGCCTTCAGAATCGGCAGATGTTTTTGAGCTTTCGATAATTCGTGGTTCTTTTAGTCCTACGTCCTCATCATCCGCATATTTTTCTTGGTGGCCATCCCTTTCACTGTCGTGGTTCACTCTTTCACTGTAATATGACCTGTTTTTAGGAAGAACCTTGTTGAGGACCTGAGTGTCTTTTCTTGGCTTCTCTGAATCATCTTCCTCAAAACCGTTTCCTTCCTTCTTTGAATGATTCTCATAATTATGTCCATCATTAAAACCAGGCTGGGGAGAAACGTACCTGTTGTCTTCCTTAAATTTGATAATTTTTTCCCAAGGTGCATCCTCATCAACTTCTTCATCGTGGGAGTCATTCTGTGAGAGAGCTGCACGAGTGTCATCAAAAGGAGACTTATTCTCAGTGTCTGGTGGATCATTTCGACTAGGAAGTTTCTGCAGTCCTTGGGGGCCAACTTCCGGTGGTGGAAAATGTCTGGTGTCTTTCTCAAAATCTCCCATTCTGTTCGCATCCTTCATAATATCTTCGTCGTAGTCGTAGTCGTAATCTTTCTGGTGGTCTTGTGGACGATGAAGTAGAGCAGGCTCGTTCTCAAAGTCTGACGGATTATCTTGAGCAGGAGGTTGTTGCTGTTGACGGAGCTCATCGTCCGAGGGTTGTGCATTACCGTTGTTGTCTTTTAAACCTTCCATTCTGTTCACTGGTACATTCGTATATTCATCTTCATCAAAGTAATCCTCCTGCAAAGTAACCTTGCGGTTGTCTTGAAGAGGGCGCTTGTTCTCTAAGTCCGATGGATAATCTCGACCAGAAGTCTTTTGCTCGATTTTCATCCCACCTTTCCACGGTTGAATATTTGTTTTACCGTTTGCGACAAGCACATCAGGAACCCTTTGAAAGTTGGAAGAATAATCAGACAGGTCTTCCTTGTGGTCATAGTCAGCAGCATCATCACCCTTGTTGTCGTGATCTCGGCCCTGCCCGAACTTGGCTACGTCGTTGTTAGGTTTCGGCCATCGAGGCCTCGCTCTATTGCCATTGGCAGCTGCGTAAAACTCTCTCTTGGGCACGAACGGGACACCGCCCTGAACGTAATCTGGGCCGTGCAGGAAGTACAGCACCATTCCACATACCGTCAGCAACAGCACAGCCACCAGTGAGGTCCTGAGTCGCACCATTTTCTACACCTACAGATATGGTCTCCTGAAAACAATTACAAATGTACGTCATTTGCAGTGAAATCTTTGAGGGTACTACTACTACTCAGTTCAAACACAAGAAATACAATTGGTCATAAAGCAGCGGTCCAACAACTCGTAACATGACTATAGAACCTTTAAAGTTATTGATGTGATCTCCTGGAAATATATAATAATCAACAAATGTTAACTGAGCAGGTGCAGTAAGTTCTTTTCTGCCCGCGCCCGTCTCTCTAAAAGCAACAAACTACACACCACTGATGCGTGACACAGGCAACCATTAGACACACCTGAGAACGCTGCAAAATCACGTTCCTCCGAGTTCCCAACAGTCGAGTTAATGCGACATACACTGCTTCAAATGAGTCCTTGAGAAACCAGCGGTAAGCCTATAGAGCATTCTATTAGGTTTTTTACTTAAACGACAGTAAAACAACACTGTGTACAGATCGACTTCATATACATAATGGCCGCCACGAAAACTTATGTCCTTTGAGATCCTCAGATAGACACGCCGCGTACTCGAATGCCTTTTTTTTAACGGGTAGCCTTTATCTGTGTTACCTTGCCCTTTGAAAGCAGTGCAAGTACACGAAACACACCCGAGAAAGAACGAAATTCAATACAGCGAGGACGCCATGTTTTGTCAAACAAGTAAACCCACACCCACTGACTGCTTGCTGCTTGCTGCTGAATAGCGCATGTATTGAAAGACAGTGGAACTGAAATAGCAGGGGACAGAAAAACGTGATCGTCAACTGTAGTGCTTTAACCGTAGAGTACTCGTCTCTTTTCTTTCTTTTTTTGCTGAAGCTCCGCAAACAACACTGAGGAAACAATCCGAGACTGATCGATATGTGACCGGCCTGGTACACGGACAGGCGGGTTTAATTTCACTTCACATAATTCCGCACACGGAAGCTTCTCAGTACCGCTGGTAATAATATATTATAAACATTGTAATTTGCACGCAGTGTATAAATATGATACGTTCAGTGACCAATACGGGAAGTAGTTTGGATTTGCTCAGGAACACAGACAAAGGCACATAGACACAGAGACTGGCACAGAGAGAGACACACACATACACACACACACACACGCTGACACACACACACTGACACACAGACACACACACACACACACCACACTGCACACCATACACACACACACACACACACACACACACACACACACACACACACACACACACACACACACACACCGAAAGATTGATTGATGTGATGAGTTCCATAACATGCGGACATTCTTTGTATCAGACATTGCTCCCCACCCCCAACCCACACACAGACACGCAAACACACACACACTCACACACACACACACACACACACACATTCTTAATCATGTGTTCACTGAATCATCAGTCCAGGGTTGTAATGCGCACACGTCACGTGACAAGACAGACACGTATATATACACACAGCAAATCTCACCTTTCAAAACGTATAGTGACAGAGCCCAGGAAAACACATTCGATCGCATTTGTGAATCCACTTCTGTGTCGCTAAAAATGTACAACGCTAGCGCAGCTCTGCACATTTCATGTCGCAGTGGTTGTCACGTCTTTTGGCAACCGGCGACGCCTGACAAAATCATCGATTCATGCTTGTTGGACGGTGTCTTATGCTGTGGCAGTGTGAATGAAAATTTCAGTGGATCACTGAGTCAAATACACGTAAACCTTCTCCTTTGTCGGGGCGTGAAAGAGGACAAAGGCGCTAGAAAAGTGTATCGTAGTTTATTTGTGTTTTTTGCCTCTCTCTCATGCTCTCTCTCTCTCTCTCTCTCTCTCTCTCTCTCTCTCTCTCTCTTGTGTATGTGTTTGAGTGTGTGTGTCACGTGGGTGTGTGTCATACGTATGTGTGTGTGTGTGTTTTGTGTGTGTGTGTGTGTGTGTGTGGTTGTCAGTGTGTGTGTATGTGTTTTGTGGGTTTTTTGTTTAGTGTGTGTGTGTTTTAGTGTGTGTGTGTGTCAGTGAGTGTGTGTGTCAGTGTGCCGTGTGTGTGTGTGTGACGTTGTGTGTGTGTGTGTGTGTGACGTTGTGTGTGTGTGAAGTTGTGTGTGTGTGTGTGTACGTGTGTGTGTGTGTGTGTTGGTGAATCTGTACTTTTTTTTAGCCGGGTGTTGTAATTTGTGACGAAAGAGTTCGTGTGCTAAACTATGTGCAGAGCATCCTTCCACTTGACTGCATTGTGCAGAGTGGGACTTTTCATTTTTTATTTTACCGAATCAATAATATTTTGATTCTTACACCAGTGTCAATTTTGGCGAATTACTTTTTAGCGAAAAATGTCCACTCTGCACGGGCAGCAGCTAGGTTGTGGACCTTTTAGTATGTGTTTGGAGGGCCCCAAAGGGGGGGGGGGGGGTATCATCACGATCACGGGAAGGGAAATTTTAGCTTTCACGATCACAGTTACCTTGATTTTTGTTTTCACGATCACAAACACCTTGACGAATAGAGGATCATAGAGTGATACAGCTGTGAAAAATGTACGTTGAAAATAAAATGCTTTGCAATAATGCCCATCACGATCACGAAAACAAATGACGATCACGATCACGAGACTTGATTTTTTTTTGGTCATCACGGATCACGGGCAAAGTCCCATCACGATCACAGAAATGGAAATTTTGCCAATCACAGTCACAGAAAGGTCAAAAAACGCCAATCACGATCACGATTTTAAACCCTTTGGGGCCCTCTGTTTGAGAGGAAAGATGCTCCTCCGAAAACGGCGTATGGCTGCCTAAATGGCGGGGTAAAAAACGGTCATACACGTAAAATTCCACTCGTGCAAAAAACACGAGTGTACGGGGGAGTTTCAGCCCACGAACGCAGAAGAAAGAAGAAGAGGAAAGATGCCAGTGATGATTGTCATTCTATCTGAGTCCTTTCAATCTAGGTTACATCATCTAAGTTGACAGTCAACGTGTGCAACGTCTGCGCACTATTGGAATCTTCATAAGCAGCACTTTTTTCTCTGGGAAATTCGTTACGCCTGAAGTCGAACCTGTGACCCGAGTATCACAAGTCCAGTGCTCTGGTGTTTTCACTTGTAAATGGCCCTGTCAGTTATGCGAGCTTTCTTCATATCGTGCACTTCTTTAAAACTTCATGAAACTAATCCTTTTTACATTTAGTCAAGTTTTAACTAAATGTTTTAACATAGAGGGGGAATCGAAACGAGGGTCGTGCGCATGGTGTATGTGTGTGTGTGTGTGTATGTGTGTGTGTGTGTGTGTGTGTGTGTGTAGAGCGATTCAGACTAAACTACTGGACCGATCTTTATGAAATTTGACATGAGAGTTCCTGGGTATGAAATCCCCGAACGTTTTTTTCGTTTTTTTGATAAATGTCTTTGATGACGTCATATCCGGCTTTTCGTGAAAGTTGAGGCGGCACTGTCACGCCCTCATTTTTCAACCAAATTGGTTGAAATTTTGGTCAAGTAATCTTCGACGAAGCCCGGGGTTCGGTATTGCATTTCAGCTTGGTGGCTTAAAAATTAATTAATGACTTTGGTCATTAAAAATCGAAAAATGGTAAAAAAAAAAAAAAATTTATAAAACGATCCAAATTTACGTTTATCTTATTTTCCATCATTTGCTGATTCCAAAAACATATAAATATGTTATATTCGGATTAAAAACAAGCTCTGAAAATTAAATATATAAAAATTATTATCAAAATTAAATTGTCCAAATCAATTTAAAAACACTTTCATCTTATTTCTTGTCGGTTTCTGATTCCAAAAACATATAGATATGATATGTTTGGATTAAAAACACACTCAGAAAGTTAAAACAAAGAGAGGTACAGAAAAGCGTGCTAACCTTCTTAGCGCAACTACTACCCCGCTCTTCTTGTCAATTTCACTGCCTTTGCCATGAGCGGTGGACTGACGATGCTACGAGTATACGGTCTTGCTGAAAAATTACATTGCGTTCAGTTTCATTCTGTGAGTTCGACAGCTACTTGACTAAATATTGTATTTTCGCCTTACGCGACTTGTTATATTTAGTCAAGTTTTGACTAAATATTTTAACATCGAGGGGGAATCGAAACGAGAGTATGGTGTATGTGTGTGCGTGTGTGTGTGTGTGTGTGTGTGTGTGTGTGTGTGTGTAGAGCGATTCAGACTAAACTACTGGACCGATCTTTATGAAATTTGACATGAGAGTTCCTGGGTATGAAATCCCCGAACGTTTTTTTCATTTTTTTGATAAATGTCTTTGATGACGTCATATCCGGCTTTTCGTGAAAGTTGAGGCGGCACTGTCACGCCCTCATTTTTCAACCAAATTGGTTCAAATTTTGGTCAAGTATTCTTCGACGAAGCCCGGGGTTCGGTATTGCATTTCAGCTTGGTGGCTTAAAAATTAATTAATGACTTTGGTCATTAAAAATCGAAAAATTGTAAAAAAAAATAAAAATTTATAAAACGATCCAAATTTACGTTTATCTTATTCTCCATCATTTGCTGATTCCAAAAACATATAAATATGTTATATTCGGATTAAAAACAAGCTCTGAAAATTAAATATATAAAAATTATTATCAAAATTAAATTGTCGAAATCAATTTAAAAACACTTTCATCTTATTCCTTGTCGGTTCCTGATTCCAAAAACATATAGATATGATATGTTTGGATTCAAAACACGCTCAGAAAGTTAAAACAAAGAGAGGTACAGAAAAGCGTGCTATCCTTCTTAGCGCAACTACTACCCCGCTCTTCTTGTCAATTTCACTGCCTTTGCCATGCGCGGTGGACTGACGATGCTGCGAGTATACGGTCTTGCTGAAAAATGGCAGCTACTTGACTAAATATTGTATTTTCGCCTTACGCGACTTGTTACATTTAGTCAAGTTTTAACTAAATGTTTTAACATAGAGGGGGAATCGAAACGAGGGTCGTGCGCATGGTGTATGTGTGTGTGTGTGTGTTGCACCACACTTTGAAGTAATCCCACACTCAAAGTGTGGGGATGTGCCCCACACTTTGAAGTAAACCCATTTTTTACTTCAAAGTGTGGGGGGATCTTCCCACACTTTGAAGTAAACTCAGTTTTTACTTCAAAGTGTGGGGGGATCTTCCCACACTTTGAAGTAACTTACTTCAAAGCGTGGGACTTTTGCATCGCCTGTTTGAGCCTGATGATTTTGTCCAAAAAAATGGCAAAGTCTTTTGGATGAGTGAACAGAAAAAGTGAGCGAGCCAAGAAACATACATCTTGAACACAAGGCCAGTACTGTAACAGTTACAATACTGGCCTTGTGTTCAAGATGAGAAACATAGTGATGTTTCTCATCTTGAACACAAGGCCAGTACTGTAAATGTAACGAAAACTCGTGGTGACGATTTTAAAACATGTTGGGTCATGCGAAGACTATCTGGGAACAATTGGGCTATAATCGTACGGCCTTATTTGCACTAAATTCCTCGCGCCACTCAAAACTAACCCTTTATCAGTTGCCATCAGGAAAATCGAACCGTCAAGATTTGCTGACTGAGCTTGCATGAGCGGGCAAGGAGGTATTCAGGTCGGATAAGAGAGAAGTAAGACAGTCGTTCAGGTAAGATGATTGAAACTGTATTTGTGCGGTTAAAAAAGTGTCAGTCAATTACTGAGCAAGAGTAAAGTATACAAGGACACATGCCAGCTACTGAAGAACGTTTTGAAGAACTTTGAACGCTGCAGAACTTATCGGCTGACGTAAGCATTCGTGTGTTTGTGTGTGTGTGTGTGTGTGTGTGTGTGTGTGTGTGTATGTGTATGTGTGTCAGTCAGTCGTGGGCACGGTGTGTGTGTGTGCGTGTGTGTGTGTGTGTGTGTGTGTGTGTGACTGTGTGTGTGCAGGGGGGGATTACTGGGGTTCCGCCCCCCCCCCCCTTCGGCTGTCAAAAAGACGAAAAAAAACAAAACATTTTCTGTCTGTGAATTTTGTTGTTGTTTCTGTTTGTAAAGTCGGGGAAACAGTTAATTGTTTAATCAGTATAATTTTTGTACAGTTTTAGCTGCCACTCCTATGCGACATGTCTTCCTTCTAACCATACTACCCAATATTGACGGACTGTGTGATGACTGATATCTTCTGCTATGATCTGTTGAGACAGTGATATCAAAATCGAGACCGAAGGTCGAGATTTTGATATCACTGTCGAAACAGACATTTTGTATTTACTGTAAAGAAATTACAAACGTATTTGTCTCAGTTTAGGCTGTTCCATATCCCTCCCTCTGATTATTATTCCTTATTATTCCTTTTTGTTACATTTAGTCAAGTTTTGACTAAATGTTTTAACGTAGAGGGGGGAATTGAGACGAGGGTGTGGTGTATGTGCGTGTTGTGTGTGTGTGTGTGTGTGTGTAGAGCGATTCAGACTAAACTACTGGACCGATCTTTATGAAATTTGACATGAGAGTTCCTGGGTATGAAATCCCCGAACATTTTTTTTCATTTTTTTGATAAATGTCTTTGATGACGTCATATCCGGCTTTTCGTGAAAGTTGAGGCGGCACTGTCACGCCCTCATTTTTCAACCAAATTGGTTGAAATTTTGGTCAAGTAATCTTCGACGAAGCCCGGACTTCGGTATTGCATTTCAGATTGGTGGCTTAAAAATTAATTAATGACTTTGGTCATTAAAAATCTGAAAATTGTAAAAAAACTAAATTTTTTATAAAACGATCCAAAATTTACGTTCATCTTATTCTCCATCATTTTCTGATTCCAAAAACATATAAATATGTTATATTTGGATTAACAACAAGCTCTGAAAATTAAATATATAAAAATTATTATCAAAATTACCTTTTCGAAATAAATTTTAAAACACTTTCATCTTATTCCTTGTCGGTTCCTGATTCCAAAAACATATAGATATGATATGTTTGGATTAAAAACACGCTCAGAAAGTTAAAACGAAGAGAGGTACAGAAAAGCGTGCTATCCTTCTCAGCGCAACGAATACCCCGCTCTTCTTGTCAATTTCACTGCCTTTGCCACGGGCGTTTGCCACGGGCGGTGGAGTGACGATGCTACGAGTATACGGTCTTGCTGCGTTGCGTTGCGTTCAGTTTTATTCTGTGAGTTCGACAGCTACTTGACTAAATGTTGTATTTTCGCCATACGCGACTTGTTTTTTTTACATTTAGTCAAAACTTGACTAAATGTTTTAACGTAGAGGGGGGAATCGAGACGAGGGTCGTGGTGTATGTGCGTGTGTGCGTGTGGTGTGTGTGTGTGTGTGTGTAGAGCGATTCAGACTAAACTACTGGACCGATCTTTATGAAATTTGACATGAGAGATCCTGGGTAAACATGTTTTTGATAAATGTCTTTGATGACGTCATATCCGGCTTTTCGTGAAAGTTGAGGCGGCACTGTCACGCCCTCATTTTTCAACCAAATTGGTTGAAATTTTGGTCGGGTAATGTTCGACGAAGCCCGGACTTCGGTATTGCATTTCAGCTTGGTGGCTTAAAAATTAATTGATAACTTTGGTCATTAAAAATCTGAAAAAAATATGTTTTTTATAAAACGATCCAAATTTACGTTTATCTTATTCTCCATCATTTGCTGATTCCAAAAACATATAAATATGTTATATTCGGATTAAAAAGAAGCTCTGAAAATTAAATATATAAAAATTATTATCAAAATTAAATTTTCCAAATCAATTTAAAAACACTTTCATCTTATTCCTTGTCGGTTCCTGATTCCAAAAACATATAGATATGATATGTTTGGATTAAAAACACGCTCAGAAAGTTAAAACGAAGAGAGGTACAGAAAAGCGTGCTATCCTTCTTAGCGCAACTACTACCCCGCTCTTCTTGTCAATTTCACTGCCTTTGCCATGAGCGGTGGACTGACGATGCTACGAGTATACGGTCTTGCTGAAAAATGGCAGCTACTTGACTAAATATTGTATTTTCGCCTTACGCGACTTGTTTAAAATGTCTGTTCTTTCAAAAAGTCTCTAGTCACTTACTCAACTAAATTCTGGGATAATTACATTTTCATATATATTAGTTTGTTTTTAAATTTAGATGTTTTTGTTTTTGAAGTTGGGAAGCAATAAAGAGGTCGTCGATATCAAAACTGATATCGACGGAAATGTCGTCGATATCACTTTTGCACTGAGCTCAGTTTTGCCCAATTGACCAATGGAAATCCACGTAACATATGAAATAGCATTATTATATGATGTTGGGACCAGATATCAGTGAAGATAAATTGCCATTATTTAATACTAACTTTAAAAGAAATAATGGGTGGCTGCTGACACCAGTTGATCATGTTTAAAATCAAGGATAAGCCAGCTTCAGTCCTGGCCTTGGCGCGTTAAATTTGAACTCTTAAAAAACTGACTGAAATCGAAAGTAAGGAACACTCTCTAGTCCGTGAAGACATGAAAGCCGAACAAACAAGGGAGGTAACTTTGAAGTTCCAGTCTGGCAGAAAGGCGTCTGCTTGAAATCGAGTGGCCTGAGTATTCAAGTTCAAGTTGTGGTAACTGTTTGTTTGCGTTCCGTGCGAGTGCTTGTCTATAGTCTGATTTCTGTGTTAAACAGCTTAAAAACTAGAGCGGTACCTGCATACCGACATGATCATAAAGGAAGGAAAGTGGCAGTGCGGCCGTGGCGCTCCGCAAACATTGTCAAAGGAAAGAAGCCGAACCCGTGACATTCATAATCACATGACTCAATCTATTCTTTTGACTTCCGACTTTCGGAATATCAACATTTTCTTCTTTATCACAGAGCGAGGCTGGGCGATGACGTACATTTGACAATGACGTAATATGATGTAAGCTTAATCAGGACATCACACTATGCTTCTATGTTTTTTGGGTACTAGCTGGCCCGGTGTCACGTGAAAACTGCCTGAACAATCCTTCTCATTGCGGTCAATGCGCATGCGCTAACATGGGGAGATTAATCAGGTTGTGAACAACCTAACCCTTACCCTAACCCTTACCCTAATCCTAACCCTAACCCATGGTTCGTTCGGTCAAAGGGTTGCATTTTTTTAAGTCCAAGATTGGCGCATGCGCATTGACCGCAATGTTCAGTGGCCGAGGTCTTGTCAGTAGCGCAAATAAGTTAGGTTACGCATGGAGTTACGAACACGTAAAGCCTACATATTCCGTAGCTCCGCTAATGCTTAACTTGGTGGTCACGACGCTTGCTTAGTCGTTTGCGGAGTAACGAAATACGTAAGGAGCTAACGCTGTGCGCAAAGTTGTACTATTTTTAGCGAAGGGGTATATCCCGTGAAGTCGCGTCTAACTAGTGACGTCAAAAGCCTCAAGGAAGTCTATTAGTCTCGGCGATACGGAGAATTCTTTCTTTTTGTGTACTTTACGTCATGATGTTGTGTTCGATTACGTAATATAGGCTAGTATTCGTTTTTGTTCTTTATCACGTTGTCGAAGCTGGAGCTCCAAAGCACTGCGGCGGACATTTTAGTGAAGTTGAAATCCCCACCTTGCTAGAAAAAAAGAAGCAAAGCAATGAGGATCTGTTCAGCAACATCCGTTGACGGCTGAAGTTCCGCCGAAAAAGCATCCGAAAAAATAACGTGCTGCCCACCATGTTTTTTCGCCACACGCGTGCTGCGCAAAGGTTTACGACAGAGGGGGAGCTGTCGTAACTTTACGGTGAACGTAGCGGCACAAGTTTCGCTACGCTCGCGTCATGCCCACCACGTTTTCATCTTACGGTGTTCGTAGGCTCTGCGCATATGCGTAAAGCCGCTACGTAGCCGACAAGACCTCGGCCACTGCAGAGGTATCAGTTCGTGACACCGGAACGATGATACAACAGAACCAAACCAACAAAGAGAACAAAATTAAATGAAAGTCTTCGATCAGGAATGGAACAGTCCCCTGTTTTTTACACTGCGAGATGATTTGGCGAGTGAAGTGAGTGCATGTGGCAAGGAATTATAAGTAGCTTTTCTTGGGGAATTCTTGCTGAAACACCAGGACCAAGACACAAATAAAAACAAATGAAATTAAAAGAAACAAGTCGCGTAAGGCGAAAATACAATATTTAGTCAAGTAGCTGTCGAACTCACAGAATGAAACTGAACGCAATGCCATTTTTCAGCTAGACCGTATACTCGTAGCATCGTCAGTCCACCGCTCATGGCAAAGGCAGTGAAATTGACAAGACGAGCGGGTTAGTAGTTGCGCTAAGAAGGATAGCACGCTTTTCTGTACCTCTCTTTGTTTTAACTTTCTGAGCGTGTTTTTAATCCAAACATATCATATATATATGTTTTTGGAATCAGGAACCGACAAGGAATAAGATGAAAGTGTTTTTAAATTGATTTGGACAATTTAATTTTGATAATAATTTGTATATATTTAATTTTCAGAGCTTGTTTTTCATCCAAATATAACATATTTATATGTTTTTGGAATCAGCAAATGATGGAGAATAAGATAAACGTAAATTTGGATCGTTTTATAAATTTTTATTTTTTTTTTACAATTTTCAGATTTTTAATGACCAAAGTCATTAATTAATTTTTAATCCACCAAGCTGAAATGCAATACCGAAGTCCGGGCTTTGTCGAAGATTACTTGACCAAAATTTCAACCAATTTGGTTGAAAAATGAGGGCGTGACAGTGCCGCCTCAACTTTCACGAAAAGCCGGATATGACGTCATCAAAGACATTTATCAAAAAAATGAAAACAATGTTCGGGGATTTCATACCCAGGAACTCTCATGTCAAATTTCATAAAGATCGGTCCAGTAGTTTAGTCTGAATCGCTCTACACACACACACACACACACACACACACACACACGCACATACACCACGACCCTCGTTTCGATTCCCCCTCGATGTTAAAATATTTAGTCAAAACTTGACTAAATATAAAAAGGTTAGAATACTGAGAAAGCTTTTGTGACACCCAAGACTGGAGACCTAAAATCTCATTGAAAAGAGCAAGCCAGTAGGCAATCCTCCTATTTATTTGTTTCTTGGTTCTTTTTGTTGTGGTGCGTGTGATTTTAGCTGGCTTTTTTTTGACTCACATGCGAAGCAAAAGTGAGTCTATGTACTCACCCGAGTCGTCCGTCCGTCCGTCCGTCCGGACGTCCGGACGTCCGTCCGTCCGTCCGGAAAACTTTAACGTTGGATATTTCTTGGACACTATTCAGTCTATCAGTACCAAATTTGGCAAGATGGTGTATGATGACAAGGCCCCAAAAAACATACATAGCATCTTGACCTTGCTTCAAGGTCAAGGTCGCAGGGGCCATAAATGTTGCCTAAAAAACAGCTGTTTTTCATATTTTTCCCATTTTCTCTGAAGTTTTTGAGATTCAATACCTCACCTATATATGATATATAGGGCAAAGTAAGCCCCATCTTTTGATACCAGTTTGGTTTACCTTGCTTCAAGGTCAAGGTCACAGGAGCTCTTCAAAGTTGGATTGTATACATATTTTGAAGTGACCTTGACCCTGAACTATGGAAGATAACTGTTTCAAACTTAAAAATTATGTGGGGCACATGTTATGCTTTCATCATGAGACACATTCGGTCACATATGATCAAGGTCAAGGTCACTTTGACCCTTATGAAATGTGACCAAAATAAGGTAGTGAACCACTAAAAGTGACCATATCTCATGGTAGAAAGAGCCAATAAGCACCATTGTACTTCCTATGTCTTGAATTAACAGCTTTGTGTTGCATGACCTTGGATGACCTGGTCAAGGTCACATGTATTTTGGTAGGAAAAATGTGTAAAGCATGTGAGTCGTATGGGCTTTGCCCTTCTTGTTTCAATTGCTCTACAGTTTATGATTTTGCAAATCAAATGAGCATGCACAAGGCTGTGTTTGTTGTCTCTGTGAAATCAGCATATTCTTGTGTTCTTATATTTTCAGGACGTTACGAGGGATGAGGGTCTCCGTTCCACTCCTGCTGTTAGTGCTGTTTGCACTGGGCTTCACTCCGTTTGCCTTGGGCAGAAGACCTGATTCAGATTTCTCCCAGAAACTCAGAGAGATTGCCTCCGCTACCAGACAACACACATCAAGTGACGCCTGGTATCGACCGGAAAGTGCACACGTGGATACATTGCAGCAGATTCAGAGAAGAGCATTTGAGTCTTATGAAGAAAAAAGACAAGATGATTCGCTTACATTTGAAGAGGTTGCGGTTGAAGAAACAGATGTTGTAAGGTTTCAGCAGATTCCGGATGAGGACACAAGTTCTGGAAGTTTAGATGGGCATCAGCCAATTCCTATTGATGGTAGAGTTGTATTCTTTTTAGGGAGGGGTGTGCGTGTACCTTGTGGTTGTATGGAATTGGTATGTGTAGTGTGTGTGTGTGTATGAGTGTGCATGCATATGCCTTGGTCTTTACACCTTTTCCCTGTGTGAAGGACAGAATGTGTTCTTATGTTCTAACATTTGCTCCAACACAATTCTTTCACAAATCATAATGTAAGATATGCACAGCAAAACCCACTCCCTGTTTCAGGCTACATACAATCAAACACAGGGGGCAGAGTGTGCGTCACAGGGAGAGATTCACGCCATGTGGT
The DNA here is from genome assembly GCF_037325665.1 of Littorina saxatilis. Classification (NCBI taxonomy): domain Eukaryota; kingdom Metazoa; phylum Mollusca; class Gastropoda; order Littorinimorpha; family Littorinidae; genus Littorina; species Littorina saxatilis. The sequence continues at coordinate 51,234,324 of NC_090261.1, read as the reverse complement.
TGTACCCTGTCAGGCTGAGAAACTGGGACCCAGATTCCTGCCGCCTGAAACCAGCATCATTGAAACCAAGAGGTGAGCAGATCAAGCTGACAGTCATAGTACTTTCTTTCTACATTTTATTTTTGAGAATCTCAAACGAAATGAGGCAGAGCGTTGTTTAGAGATCAAATAATGCAAGGGAAGTAAGCGCTCTATATGCATACTGATATAACATGTGTAAGGCCTAAAAAAAAAATAGGTGTGGTTACGGTAACCCGACCTACCCTATTTTTAGGGGCCGACCCTATAACTTTTTATTACATTTGTAAAAATAAAAAAAAATTGAAAAAAAAACAACCAAAAAAACACCCGAGTGCAGAAAACGCAATGAAAGCGAAAGCGCTCGAGTCGCACACTTATTTCCCTGTCAAGTAGGTTTAATTTGTACACATTAGAAAAAAATTAAACAAAAAAAAAAGTGATTGCCTACCTTCCTACCCTATTTTTTTTGTGGCTATGTTACTGTAACCACACCTATTTTTTTTGTTGGCCTAATGGAGTGAGCGGGAGTTGAACAGAACCAAGCTCCTGGCACCTGAGAGAATAACAAGCATTGAAATGAACAAGCGACTTTCATCCTCAAAAAAGGATGATAGCCGTAAGCTCATCATTCTCCAAGGCACTCTAACTAACACTTACGTACACAGTCACACATAAGAACCAGCTTTTATTCTTGACCGGACATTGTCCTTAGATCAAGACTGGTTATAACAGAACAAACACAAACACACACATTGTTACAGGGTCGCCTCGAAAGTATCTGTGAGAATCTTAAACGAACTGAGGCAGAGTATTGTTTAAATTAGAGATCAAAATAACCAAAGGGCTTATTTTATTTTTGTTTTTATTAGTTCATTGTCAAATTGTTGAAAAACGTGGGTCGCTTCCCCCCCAGTGAAAAGCTAGTAGCAACAGACAACAGAGTGCGTAAAGCCGGTTTCCTGAATGAGGTTTGGGGCATGCTGCTTTTGTTCAAGTCCAAAATAGAGGCCCTTTCTGCCTCAGGCATCATCTAAACCAATTTAAAATTGGAGTCCGTTGATGTTTTAAAATGAACAAATAATCAAGGGCCTTTTGTAAAATTAGGTGTTTTTTTAGTATGCTAGCTGCTTTTGTTCAATAAATATATCCAAAGAAAATACTAGCGTTTGTTTTGTTGCTGTTTCCGTAACAAGCCTTTTTCTAAGGGACTGGGTTGTTAGCCCAGTGCCCACCCCCCAACCTGGAGGACCAGTGGATTGCGCTTTGTTTGTTAAATGTAATTTATATCAATGTTTCAGCATGCCATTACTGTACAATCTTGTGCCAGAGATCAGCAACGGCCACGTGGCAACGACTGTGCAGAGCAACACCATCTACATGAACGGTCTGTACAATGGTGCCAACGTCTCAAGTCACCGTGCACGCATTCCTTCCACCGCAGCAGTTATTGCCATTGTCGACGTCCCTGGTCAGTCTGTGGACAGCACATTCCGTCTGGACTTTGGAAGAGGTCTGTACGTGCAGCAGCTACACCTGCTGGGGCTAGCTTATTACAGTGGAACAGTGTTTTTAAGACCTACAAAATCTTAAGAAAATCAGACTGAACCTGTTCGCTTCCAGGAAATATTGGTATACAAAGCATTACCTGTATTCACTTGACTTTACAACTTAGAGTGTGCCCTTGATGTTTAAAGGAATACATCACACACACACCCATTGTTTGTCTGTAGTTTTTTTATTTTCTTGTGTTGTTTATTGAACAGTTTGTTGCCCGTTAAAGCAAGTTAGCCAGGACGTCAGCTTACGTTCTACAGGCAGCGAAAGGAACAAGAAGGAGGGATTACGTCTTAAAGCAGCGGAAAGTGTATTCTATAGGTGGCATGAACAGAAAGTCTTAAAAACTAGGGTAATACAGTTAAAGGGGGAGGAGGTCACCTCCATAGCAACCATCAAACCGGCACGGTTGGCCTAGTGGAAAGGCGTCCGCCCCGTGATCGGGAGGTCGTGGGTTCGAACCCCGGCCGGGTCATACCTAAGACTTTAAAATTGGCAATCTAGTGGCTGCTCCGCCTGGCGTCTGGCATTATGGGGTTAGTGCTAGGACTGGTTGGTCCGGTGTCAGAATAATGTGACTGGGTGAGACATGAAGCCTGTGCTGCGACTTCTGTCTTGTGTGTGGCGCACGTTAAATGTCAAAGCAGCACCGCCCTGATATGGCCCTTTGTGGTCGGCTGGGCGTTAAGCAAACAAACAAACAAAAAAAGCAACCATCAAAAAGGGGTGCAAGGGGGTTCCATTTTATGGCTTAGGTTGCTGTTCAAAGTACCAAAAATGCTTGCTTTTACTTGATCTAGTTTACAGGGTGACAGGATATATAGAAAAAACGCTGTCATAGGTCATTTGCTTCCGACGACATTTCAGGTCAAATTTATTATATCAAGCTAGTTTTGAAGTGTTGGGTAATGGGCAAGATTACCTGGCAAGCAACAGCTTTGGCTGCCCAAGCTGAGAGATATAGCTCGTAGCACTCCCTGAATTCTTCTTCTTCTTCTTCTGCGTTCGTGGGCTGAAACTCCCACGTACACTCGTGTTTTTTGCACGAGTGGAATTTTACGTGTATGACCGTTTTTTACCCCGCCATTAAATTACATATTCCTACTCCGAATCACATGTAGCATTGACACAATCGGAGATGCTAGGTTCTGTACAGGCTAACCGTCTAAGGGAAGCAACCCCAACCACAAAAGTGTAAACGTAGCCATGGTAATGCCCATACACCCGGGGAGTTACCTCCCCTCGTGCATGCCATGTCACTACTGCTACTGAACACGTGGTTCCTATCATTCGACCTTACAGCTTTCGAGGGAGCAGGTTGTTGTATTTTTGGGCTCCCCTGTGGCTGCGCTGTTGGTGTTGTTTTGACACCCACCGGCCACGTTACCGTCTATCTTGCCTCCTGCTTCGTAGTTGGTGAGCTCTTTCCATTTTGGTCATTATTTTGACAGGAAATTTGTTGTAGTTGCTGATTTTCGTCCGTGTTTGGACCTGTGATATTTCAGTGACTACTGTTGGCCGCCATTTTTGTTGTCAGCATGAGTTGACAGTTTTTGTGGCTAGGCCGATGTATTTTGGAGGTAAACGTAATTTTACCTTCTTACTTGCTTGCTGCTTTGTTTAGTTGGTAAGCTTGTTCCTTCTTGTCTTTAGTTTGACAGGAATTTATCTATAGTTGCTGACTTTTTGTCCGTTTGGACTCCTAAATGCGTTTCAGTAACTTATCTTGTGGCCGCCACTTTCGGTTGCTCAGCTTTCCTGACAGCTTATTTCGGTGGCTAGGCCTATGTTATGGTGAGGTTCTCCTTACTTTACCTGCGTTTTTGCCTTCTGCTTTGTTAGTTGGTAAGCCATTTCATATTTCGTCATTACTTTGACAGGAATTTTTGTTATTGCTTAATTTTCGTCCGTTTTGGACTTCTAAATTTTGTCCAGTAACTTATCGCTTGGCCGCCATTTTGTGTATCAGCTTCGCTGACAGTTACTTGGCTAGGCTTTAGCAGGTCTCTACCAGTCCGTAGGACTGGTCGTGGTTTCGAATTTAACATGTTTGTTATGTTTTGTTCGTTACTCTTTCTGCCTCGAACAAACACTTTGTGGGGCAGTCATATACTGTTGTACGTCCTGTTTCTTCTCCTCGCCTTCTCTGCCGTTAGCAGATCAGGTGTCTGAGTTATCTTTGTGAAGAAATTTTCGCGTTCCAAGCCTGCGTCTTCCGTTGGTCCCGCTGTCTGTGGGCGACGTCACCTTGTTGGCTTCTTTGACGCTTCCGGCCGAGACGTTGTCTAGGGCGGATGTTTTGCTTCTTCGTCTTCTACCGCTGTGGTTGGCGATTCAAGTAAGTCGAGCTGGTCCACAGGCCCTCGTGAGGCTGTCGGACAGTCCCTGCTGGGACACAGCTCTTTTCGGCGGGTTCACGACCCGCATACCCCTGTTCAGTCGCACCCTGGCTTCACTGAAGACCATTGTGTGGCTGAGCAATGGCGGCAGTTGGTTCCGGCTACTTCTCCGACGTACGCACCCGCTGGGGTCGTTTCCGGAGTTGTCTAGCCGTTTCCGACTGCTGCGCTTCCGGCACTCGCCGGAAGCATAGGTCCCCCGATGTACGCACCCGCTGTGGTCGTTTCCGGGGTTGACCAGGTCCCTCGATGTGCGCACCCGCTGTGGTCGTTTCCGGGGTTGACCGGACGTTGCCCCCCGGGCATTCGTCCTCTGTTCAGTCGCACCCTGGTTTCCTCGAGGACCATTGTGTGGCGGAGCAGTGGCGGTAGCCGTTTCCGGCGCTGCGCTTCCGGCACTCGCTGGAAGCATAGGTCCTCTGACGTACGCACCCGCTGTGGTCGTTTCCGGAGTTGACCGGACGTTGCCCCCCGGGCATTCGTCCTCTGTTCAGTCACACCCTGGCTTCCTTGAAGACCATTGTGTGGCGGAGCAATGGCGGTAGCCGTTTCTGGCGCTGCGCTTCCGGCACTCGCTGGAAGCATAGGTCCCCCGATGTACGCACCCGCTGTGGTCGTTTCCGGGGTTGACCGGACGTTGCCTTTAGGGCATTCGGGCTTCTGGCCTCCGTCCTCGCATTCGGCGCTTCCGCTTTTCGCGGTCTCGTCTTGTGCTTTCCGGCTCCGCCCGGATTTACTGCTCCTTTCGCTTCCACTTCCTCCCGGATGTCGGTAGCTGAGGAGCAACGCCAGCCCTTCGGGCAGGTGTTGTCTCAGCCTTGGCCGATGTAGTCAGCGTTTCAACCTTCGGTTGTCGCGTTGACTGCCGTTCCGGTTCCTGCGGCTGCAGACTTGCCGTCTTCTCTCTTAGCCTGGTCGAGGCATGAGTTAGGACGACGTCGGGGGGGACGGATTTCCGGTTTTCCGGTTATGCCGTTTCACCGGCCTTCCACCAGTACGTGGACTTCGGTTTTTTCGCCGGTTGTGTCGGACATTCAGTCCGTCGTCAGCGATTCCACATGTGCTGGTTATTGGGAAAAAGGCTTAACGCTGTCCTCTAAGCTGCGGCAGAGGTCACGTCGAAGGTTTTCCCGGACGGGGTTTCGGCCTCCTACACTTCCTGTCTGGAAGCATAGGTCCTCCATCACAAGCGCACGTAGTGGCTTGTCTGGGGTTGATCGAGGACTGGCCTACGGGCGTTCGGGTTCCGGCCCCAGTCCTCTTCTGTTCTGTCTCACTCTTGTTCCGTCGTGGGCATTTGTGTTTCACAAGTGCGGCAGCCGTTGTCGGCGTGGTGTTTCCGGTTTTACTGGAAGCATAAGTCCTCCATTTCAAGTACACGTTGCGGTTTTGACTGGAGTTGACAGAGGACTGGCCTACGGGCGTTTGGGCTTCCGGCCTCAGTCTACTCTATGCAACTTTCGCTTCCGTTTTTTGCGGTTTTGTCTGCTGCATTTCCGGCTCTGTTCGGATACACTTCTCCTCTTCCTGACACTCCTCCGGAGGTCGGTGGGTGAGGAACAGCGGCTGGCCTACGGGCATTTAGGCTTTCAGCCTCAGCCGGGGCAGTCTTCACTTTACCTGTTGGGTGTTGCGTTTACTGCCTATTCAGTTCAGGTGGCCCTGGACGTTTCCCCTATTCACGACCGTCAGTAGGGGGATGAGTCAGGTCTTTTTCCGGTTGGATGGTTTTCCGGTTTCCGGTCATCTCATTCATCAGTTTACCACCAGCAACTGTGACTTCGGTTTGCGTTCGTAGCTGAGCTATTCTGGTTCTCAGTCTTTAGTCAGCAATCGAACACGTTCTGGATTTCCGTCGAAGCTCAAGCTTCGGCTCAGGATTTCCCTTGGGTGCATCGACATTGGTGGCTTCCTTGTTGGTTGACTTTGTTGTCGATGTCGGACTTCCGTTCCGTGAAGATAGGATGTTTTCCTACTTCCGGTTCCTTAGTCACCTTTTGTAGGTACCACGGTTTGCAGGTTTTGGCTAGGCCATCTCCTCCCGAAGGTGGTATCTCTACTGTTTTGGTTCTGCCGCTGTTTCTACTATGGTTCAGTTCCGGAACATGCTCAGCCTTGGCTGGCTTCGGCTACACGGGCTTCACCTTTTGTTCCTTCTTGCTTATTCAGCCTTTGGAACTTGCCTCCTTTCTCTACTCTGTTGGCCAGCCCTTGCTAGGGTGAGCATGGAGCAGATGAGGCTGCCCTTCCTTCACTACGCTCGTACGGCGGGTGTCGGAGGGACTCGTTTCTTTCGCTTTCTCAGTTCCCTGAACAGTCAAAGAGAGTCGCTTAAACTTTGCCTGCAGTAGAGATTCAGTCGAATAGAGATCACCAGGTCTCTGACTGCTTTACAAGGGTTGAAGGAAGGTAAGGCTAGCATACTCAGAAACATGCTTAGCAGAAGCATGCTCATTCCTCTGGTTAAGCTAAGCTGGCAGCCAATAGGCAGCCTTGGCCGGGCAACAGCCATTCCACGTTGCGGCGATGGTGGTTGTTGCCTGCCCGTTTCTTGTGGCTTGTGGGGTTCTCTGGCTTCAGGTTACCCCTGTTTGGCCACAAACGTTTGGACTTTGGTCCTTGTTGTCTTTCATAGAGTCGGACTCTGTCTTTCTCTAGTGATCAGACGCGTTCTGGTGTTTCGTCCAAACTTAAGGTACGCTTGAGTTGGCCTCGGAAGTAACATTCAGGTTTTCCTGAGGGGGCATTGTCTTGGACAATGGATGTTTGAGGAGTAGTTCTTTGTGGCTTTCCTCCTCTCTCTCAGGTTTTGGCTACTCTTCTCCTTCGGGCAGAGGTTTAGCTAAGGTTAGGTTCCTGTGACTTCAGTCTTGGGCCTTTCCTCTCTTCTTCCTCATCTTAGTATGAGGCGAGTCAGGATGACGTCTGTTGGGTCGGGTTTCCTTACAGTCACCCGGCTACAAAAGGCAACTTTGTCTAGGGCGGTTGTCCGTTTTTCTCCGCGTTGGACTCTGTCTTCAGACAGGGACAGACGCGCTCGGGGTTTTCTGGCCAAACTCAGGTAGGCTCTTGATTTGGCTAGGAAGTTAACTGCCTGTTTTTTCCCTGAGAACTCTGGTTTCGGGAGTCTTATGGCTGGCTGGCTTCACGGTTTACGTTTACCAGTCTTGGTTTTCTGCTTTCGGTTTTTGATTCACTCTCGATTACCTTCAAGCAGACTGTTTTGGGAACATTCTGGCTTTTAGCCATTTTGTTTATGGTTGCCAGTCACATCGGTTTTTGACCACCGTGGGTCCTCACTTCCGGTAGCTTACGCACAGTCGTAAGTGGCTGCTGTCGGGTGCTACCTCTCTCCCTGCGTTCGCAGGGACTGGTAGGGGATAACTGGCGACCTTCTATTTGTGAGTTTTCCCTTCGAGGTGGACTCTGGTACTTAGTGCTTGGATGTCTCTCTCTCGCTCTTTCGTGGGGATTGGTCACTCTTATTTTGAGCTGACTTCTTTCTCACAAGCCTTTTGGGCTTTACTACATCCCAAGGTTTGCAGACTTTGGCATGGTTGTCTTAAGGTCACCGCGGGGGTTCGTCCTTCTCAGTTGAGGGGACAACCTTACGCACGGATCTTCTCAGGACATTAGCATTTCCTTCCAATAAAAAGGGGGGGGGGGGAAGCTTGTCTTTCCCTTGGCTCGCCAGGGTTATTAATCCAAGGCTTGGGTCTATTCCTGTGCTGTTTTTTACGGCTAGGAGATTGGAAGAAGTGCTGAACACAGCTTTCTGGATCTCTGAGGTTGTCTCTTTCGCTTTTCGCCTGAGATACTTCTCGGCTGTCAATCAGGACTTTCCTTGGTTCCCTCACTGCCTGTTGGCAGTGGGCCAGCCCTGGCAAGGGCTTTTGAGTGGGTTAGTTTTTCTTTCCCACTGGGACCGCCCTGATTCTTTGGCAGCGGTCCAGGTTTTTGGCAAGGTTTTTTGAGTGAGTTAGATTTTTCTTTCCCACCGCCTTGTTGTTGTAATCTGCTACATGTGATTCGGAGTAGGAATATGTAATTTAATCGAAAATTTTATTGTAAATTTTCATTTAATAAATATACCTACCCGAATCACATAGTATATTCCCTCCCGCCAACCCCGCTTTTGATTTGGAGAATTTATTCTTTAGGTCGAATGATAGGAACCACGTGTTCAGTAGCAGTAGTGACATGGCATGCACGAGGGGAGGTAACTCCCCGGGTGTATGGGCATTACCATGGCTACGTTTACACTTTTGTGGTTGGGGTTGCTTCCCTTAGACGGTTAGCCTGTACAGAACCTAGCATCTCCGATTGTGTCAATGCTACATGTGATTCGGGTAGGTATATTTATTAAATGAAAATTTACAATAAAATTTTCGATTTTGGCAGCCATACGCCGTTTTCGGAGGAAGCATGCTGGGTATTTTCGTGTTTCTATAACCCACTGAACTCTGACATGAATTACAGGATCTTTTTTGTGCGCACTTGGTCTTGTGCTTGCGTGTACACACTGGGGTGTTCGGACACCGAGGAGAGTCTGCACACAAAGTTGACTCTGAGAAATAAATCTCTCGCCGAACGTGGGGACGAACTCACGCTGACAGCGGCCAACTGGATACAAATCCAGCGCGCTACTGACTGAGCTACATCCCCGCCCACTCCCTGAATTGTTCCTTGATTCATTGTTTGGTTTGCTCGTTTCTTTCTTTCTCCTCCGCCCCCACCCCCCTCTTTTTCTTGTCTTTTCCGGTTGCTTTTTTCTCTTAGGTATTGCCTGGATTGTCCAGCTTGACAATTTATGCTCTGCTTCACTTGGTCTTCTGCAGGTGTGTTCAGTGAAGTCTACGTTGGTGACGGATTCAACGTGGAGGTTCGTCGTTACGCTCACCGAGACCTGACACGACTGCTGGTGACAGAGGTCGTGGTGAACAGAACCACATCCACCCTTCCCATCAGCCTCTTCTTCTATGTCAACAGTGGGGGTTCTTCTTCTGACATCGACTTTGTAGAAAAGAAGCCAGGGTAATTATCCATTATGAGAAAGGATCTTGCTGGAATATTATCCTTATAATTCTGCAGTCGAAATTGACTGAAACGACCATACAATGTACTTACCCAAAAGTGGTTGTTACAGACAATTGGTTGCCATGGAAAGGTGAATTATTTACACACACAAAAGTACACTTGTTTAGGATCTATTGGAATACATGTATAGTTGCCTAGAACAGGTGGCCTTTGTTGATAAGGTGGTCACCTTGACAGGTTTGACTGTACTTTCAATCTCTAGGTAATAATATAGCATTAGTATGGTTTGTAGCATGTCGTAAGAGGCGACTAACGGATTCTGTTTCTCCTTTTACCCTTGTTAAGTGTTTGTTGTATAGAATATAGTCAATGTTTGTAAAGATTTTAGTCAAGCAGTATGTAAGAAATGTTAAGTCCTTTGTACTGGAAACTTGCATTCTCCCAGTAAGGTATTATATTGTACTACGTTGCAAGCCCCTGGAGCAAATTTTTGATTAGTGCTTTTGTGAACAAGAAACAATTGACAAGTGGCCCTATCCCATCACCCCCCTTCCCTCCGTTGCGATATAACCTTGAACGGTTGAAAACGACGTTAAACACCAAATAAAGAAAAAGAAAGAAAGAAAAGTATGGTTTGTGTCTGCATCACTGGATAGCAGAGTATCTAGATGTAGCGGCCACAAAAGTAGTACAGTAATACCTCTCCTCTACGCCCTCATATCTGAGAAATGGAGGTCTTAACTCACTGTCTCCCAGGTACGGATATATCCGTACCCACTCATATGGCTCTATCTGACCAGGTACGGATATATCCGCTCAGGTTGTTAGCGTCAGTCGCTTCCTGTAACGTCCATCTAACGCCTGCATTCCAGCGTGTTGAGACACTGTTACTTCACAGTTACTACAATTCTGAGTGACCTACTGCAACACAGCTGATCTTGGCTAAAAACAAAACTTGGTCAACATAGGTGGGGTAGAAAGTGTTATTTTCTTCTTCTTCTGCGTTCGTGGGCTGAAACTCCCACGTACACTCATGTTTTTTGCACGAGTGGAATTTTACGTGTATGACCGTTTTTTACCCCGCCATTTAGGCAGCCATACGCCGTTTTCGGAGGAAGCATGCTGGGTATTTTCGTGTTTCTATAACCCACCGAACTCTGACATGGATTGCAGGATCTTTTTCGTGCGCACTTGGTCTTGTGCTTGCGTGTACACACGGGGGTGTTCGGACACCGAGGAGAGTCTGCACACAAAGTTGACTCTGAGAAATAAATCTCTCGCCGAACGTGGGGACGAACTCACGCTGACAGCGGCCATCTGGATACAAATCCAACGCGCTGCCGACTGAGCTACATCCCCGCCCCGGAAAGTGTTATTAAAAGAGAGGGAGTCCTAAAACGGAAGTCAATTTAAAGACTGTGAAGAAAACATCAGAAAGACAGGCTCCACTGTACCCAGCATTCACCAATTGGCTTCAGTATTTCTCACACTGGAAATTTGGCACATTTGATGTTGAGTCAAAAGCGAGACAGCAGAGTATCTAAGTATGTGCGGGCATCAACATGCCAGCACCACACATGAACCCGTTTATGTTTGTTTCTTTCTTCTTCTTCTTCTTCTTCTTCTTCGTTCATGGGCTTAGACTCCCACGTTCACTCATGTTTTCAGCACGAGTGGATTTTTACGTGTATGACCGTTTTTACCCCGCCATTCAGGCAGCATACGCCGATTTCGGGGGATTACTGTCTACCCTGCCTATGTGATTGTGGACAGGCAAAATAAAACAAAAAACAAGTCGCGTAAGGCGAAAATACAATATTTAGTCAAGTAGCTGTCGAACTCACAGAATGAAACTGAACGCAACGCAACGCAGCAAGACCGTATACTCGTAGCATCGTCACTCCACCGCCCGTGGCAAAGACAGTGCACGTGGAATTGACAAGAAGAGCGGGGTAGTAGTTGCGCTAAGAAGGATAGCACGCTTTTCTGTACCTCTGTTTGTTTTAACTTTCTGAGCGTGTTTTTAATCCAAACATATCATATCTATATATTTTTGGAATCAGGAACCGACAAGGAATAAGATGAAAGTGTTTTTAAATTGATTTCGAAAAAAAAATTTTGATAATAATTTTTATATATTTAATTTTCAGAGCTTGGTTTTAATCCAAATATAACATATTTATATGTTTTTGGAATCAGCAAATGATGGAGAATAAGATAAACGTAAATTTGGATCATTTTATAAATTTTTATTTTTTTTTACAATTTTCCGATTTTTAATGACCAAAGTCATTAATTAATTTTTAAGCCACCAAGCTGAAATGCAATACCAAACCCCGGGCTTCGTCGAAGAGTACTTGACCAAAATTTCAACCAATTTGGTTGAAAAATGAGGGCGTGACAGTGCCGCCTCAACTTTCACGAAAAGCCGGATATGACGTCATCAAAGACATGTATCAAAAAAATGAAAAAAACGTATGGGGATATCAATCCCAGAAACTCTCATGTCAAATTTCATAAAGATCGGTCCAGTAGTTTGGTCTGAATCGCTCTACACGCACGCACACACACACATACACACACACACACACACACACATACACCACGACCCTCGTTTCGATTCCCCCTCGATGTTAAAATATTTAGTCAAAACTTGACTAAATATAACAATGACTTAATTGAAAATAAAAAGCAGAAAAAATACTGTACCAAGACACGTACCACACCTGCACCATTCATTACCCGGTTTGCTCCATTAATTCTGGCCCTGGAAAGTTTGCTCATTTGATTTTGTCTCACAGTTTGTTGTTGACCAAACTATGAGGCGTACTATAACCCATTCAGTATGTTACTTCTCATGCCGCCAAGTTTGTTCATGACAGGGCTTTTTCACATTTTTATTGTTTTTTGCAGGTTGTGGACAGGCAAAACCAAGACAGCAGAGTACCCAAATATCGCAGGCACCACCGCGGTGACTGTGGCCTACACTGTCGTCCCTCCCGTTCTGACCTTTGCCCCTTCAACCCAAGGCACGGTCGCCTTCTTCACTTCAGTCAGCCATGATCAAGGGGAAGCATTGAACTATCTGGCCGAGGGTAAGAAAGATTCGTGTTGTTATTGTTTTTAACAACTACAGTATAGCATTGTCTCAAAACGAAAGTGATAAGAGTTCAATCAATCAATCAATATGAGGCTTATATCGCGCGTATTCCGTGGGTACAGTTCTAAGCGCAGGGATTTATTTATTTATTTATTTTTTTTATGCAATTTATATCGCGCACATATTCAAGGCGCAGGGATTTATTTATGCCGTGTGAGATGGAATTTTTTTTCACAATACATCACGCATTCACATTGGCCAGCAGATCGCAGCCATTTCGGCGCATATCCCACTTTTCACGGCCTATTATTCCAAGTCACTCGGGTATTTTGGTGGACATTTTTATCTATGCCTATAAAATTTTGCCAGGAAAGACCCTTTTGTCAATCGTGGGATCTTTAACGTGCACACCCCAATGTAGTGTACACACGAAGGGACCTCGGTTTTTCGTCTCATCCGAAAGACTAGCACTTGAACCCACCACCTAGGTTAGGAAAGGGGGGAGAAAATTGCTAACGCCCTGACTCAGGGTCGAACTCGCAACCTCTCGCTTCTGAGCGCAAGTGCGTTACCACTCGGCCACCCAGTCCACTCACCCACCCAGTTGTCCGTCCCTGCCATAGCCCGCGGCGCTGTCGGCGGGTAGTTCCGGTTGTTTTGTTTACGTCCAAAGTGGCTTAACGAGAGAATATTAGTGGTAGAGGGGAACGTTACTGTGTCTGCTGTTCAAACTATGCGGGTAAAGAAGTAGAAGGGCGGATTGTCATGCGGTTCCATTTTGCAAACACAAACCGGAACTATCTGCCGTTCCAGGGGCGCAACTCTGTCCGACTATCGGGTTAGTTACGAGACAATGCTATAGAAAGGCCCCTTGATCTCACAAAATCAAGTCTTTGAAGAAAAATAGTCTTCAAATGTCTGATCTGTTGTTTGTTAGTTGGTTCATTGGATCAGTCACTGGGTTGTCCCCCTTTGTTTGTCTGTTTGTTGCTTTGCTTCCAAACTTGGGTGTGTTTTTGAAAAATGGAAACATTTCCTGTGTTGGCTTTGGTATGTTACACTGGTTTAGCCTTATGAGATCTGTCTGAGTGTGTGTGTCTATTTTTTCTCTGTCGAATGTCTGTGTTTATTCTGCCCCATCCTGGTGTGTCCATTTTCTCACCTAGCACTCACACACATGCATACCACTCTAAACACCAAACCTAACCCTTTCTATATAGCACTGGCATCACAATAAAGCATAAACACGAGCATTAAACTGTGTGCAGGTCAAAAGCGACTTAAAGAGGGAACACTGTTTTCATCCCACATCGCCCTGTGGGAATCGTTATGGGAGCAAGGTCGCCTTGACCTCATGGGCAATGTGTCCATGGCGATCAGCACCAACGCTGCCCTCTACTACCTGTACAGTGCTCTCCCTTTGAAGCCCGATGTGACCTGGCCCTTTGTGGGCATGTCACCGGGAGGGCTTGCACATGGGGGTGCAGGGAAGGTGAGAATTGATGGTGTGGTCTGTTTGAGGGGGGTTGGGGTGGGAATGTGGTTTATTTGCGGTTATAGCCAGGATACGTTCTCCAACTTGCTCTTCAAATTCAAGTCTGATTTACGCCTCTCTGGTTCATGTAGATTAAGTCTAATCCATAAAAACAATAAATGACCATACCCACATTTTGGTGGTTCTGAAACATTTTCAGATACATCGAGCTTTCTTATATCTACACACCTTTCCCCATTCACTTTCCTCAGTACATTATGTTTGATTTGATGATTTTCTAGAATATTCAGCATGGAAATAATTCAGTTTTACTTTTTTACAGGACTATAACGGGCATGTTTTCTGGGACCAAGACACCTGGATGTTTCCCCCACTGGCGTTGCTGCATGCGGACTTTGGTCGGCAAATTGCTGGCACCCGCCTGCGTACTCACGGTACAGCGAAGCTCTATGCCAAGATGTCGGATCTGAAGGGGGCTCGCTATCCCTGGGAGTCTGCTTTTACAGGTAGAGGTCACAGCTGCACTTGCCTCCATTTTCAGGAAAAGCTAAACAGCCATACATGTAAAAGCAATAGCAGCCCACAAGCGCAGAAGAAGAATAAGGGCACTCGCTGTTGCTGGGAGTCTGCTTTTAGTTTTACAGGTAGAGTTTGCAAATGGTTGTTAGCTTCCATTGTTAAGAAAAAATACACAGCTGTACGCGTAAAAGCCCACTTGAGCAAAACAAATGAGTGCATGTGGCGATAGCAGACCACAAGCGCAGAAGAAAAAGGGAGTCTGCTTTTACAGGTAGAGTTCACATCTGTTTGTTTCCATTGTTGGGAACAAGTTATACAGCTATGCAGATAAAACTAAAAAGCCCACTCATGCAAAAAAAAACAACCAACGAGTGTATGTGGCAGTAGCAGCCCACAAGCGCAGAAGAAGAAGGGGGCTTGCTTTCCCTGGGAATACGCTTTAACAGAAAGAGTTCACACCTGTTTGCTTCCATAAATTGTTGTGGAGGTTTACATTCAAATCAATGGTTGAGTAAACTGTTCTGCTGCTCTGTGTCCGACTGTGAGGCTTATCTATCTTGAGCGATGGGATTAATAGCGTGGCCTCCACAGAGTTTTGTAAAAATCTGACTGTGAGCCACCTCCGCTGAGAGGACACCTCCCACGAAAGGACGTCTTCTGTTGTCTCTGTATCTACTCACTAGACCAGAATATACCTGTCATGACAAGCTGCCTGGTCCAAAGGGTGTCCTTTCATCACGGGTACTGTATGAAAACTGAAATGAAGAGAGGGCAAATGTTCAAAAGTTTGTTATGAATTCAGTACCTTCCTTTTGTCTTTTCTTAAGGTCTGAACACAAGCCCGTCTGTGGGAACAACAACCTACGAGCTTCACGTGACGAGCGACACGTCATGGATGATGCGTCAATACCTGCAGCTGACCAACGACACGCAGTTCCTGGCCAGAGACGGGGGTTATCAGGTCATCGCCGACATTGCCGACTTCTGGGTGTCCAGGAGCACCTTTAACTCGACAAAGAACATGTTCGAGATTTTAGGTTGTGCATTGTTCTTGAAATTGAGCTACATTGGAACTCGCCTTTTGAGACTGCCAAAAATGAAAAAAGTCATGTTTTAAAAGGGAGCTTGAATCTTAAAGTGGAGGTAAATTGACAGACCCTTTGAACAGGAACTCTGAGAAAACTGTTAGGTTTTGAAATGAGGGAAGTTTAAAATTGGAGGGTCTTAAAGGGGGTGGGGGGGGGGGGGGGGTTCACTCCACTCTTACAAGAGCTGATGTGCACCGTGCAGTTATGTGCTGGTCACACAATCATTTTTAGAATCTTTGTTTCACTCTGCGGTATCTGCGGTACACAGAACATCTTTTAGATTAGAGGTACTCTATTGTTACAGTGCTTATGATTTTTGGCTCACGTAAGTGTAGCCTATGCGATGCTAACTTTTGTCTGTCTGTGCGTGCGTGCGTATGTATGTATGTCTGTGGTAGAAACTTTAACATTTGACTGAACACCGAAATACTAATTTTACCTGGTTATTATTCAAGCAACAGCTTCAAAGTATTGAAGCAATGATCAACATTTCGTCGGCACGTATGTAGTTAAAGTGTGTATCCAAAGAAAACGGGTTTTGGGGGGGTAAAAACAGCTGACTGGTTTGTGTCATGTGTGGTATGTAGACCAGGTCAGGGGTCAAAGTTAGGTCAGATCGCGTGAAGGATTGTGGTATAGATACAGTTATCACCGAGCTGCAGTTCGCCGATTCGGAGAAGACGACTCATGATTTCACATTGTTCGGTTTCGTAGCTCCAGAAAAATAGATAAAGAAGATACCAAAGGAGATTTCCTACAGGTTAATCTGCACAGCGTGTTTCCAGTGTCTGCGCGAGGAAGCGCTGTCGAAAGCGCAGTGTCGATCTGGCCATCTGGCAGTCGTGTCCCCGTAAATAGGCTACAGACAGACAGATCTAGACGTGTCTCGCACTCTTGCACCGTGTCCCCTATGCTTACTGTGTGTGTGTGTGTGTGACGGAGTGATTGAGTTTGTGTTGCTGTTTGTCGATTTCTTACGTGAGCCTTGAAGGCTTCGCCTCTTGTCTGAATTTATTTGATTGTATTGTGGCTTTGTCAAAGTAGAATCGTATGTAATTGTATGCGACAAAGGACATGTATGAAATTGGATGTCGAGAGTTGTGGTAGATCTGACCTTTGTTTCCGATAGATTTGTTCTCTGACAATACTGTAGATCTATATCTGTGAAAATGTCAAGACTCCATAAAAAAAAAAAATAAGAACACTTTGTCATGGCCATCTCCAAATTGATCAGTTTTGAGTGTTGATGTTTTCGCTTTTGGAATTCTTCTTACATACAGGTGTATTTTACAGTTGTGTACAAGTAAAAAAAATTTTACCGTTTTGTTGCCTGTAGGACATCAGGTGACATCCTGTGTAACTCGCTTAACAGGCAGCAAACCGTTCAATAAACAACAAAAAAGAACAACAACAAACAAACAATGTGTGGGTGTGTGGTGTATTCATTTATACACCAAGGGTACATTGTAAATTGTCAAATCAGGTAAATACAGGAACATGTACCGTATTTGATGGACTACAATCCGCGACTTTAAAAAAAAAAAAATTGCATTGCGGCTTATAAAAAGATGCGGCTAAAACGTTACCTAAACTTGAATAGCATTCACCTAATGGAAGTCGCCGAGGATTTTCATTTCGCTCGATTAGCGATTACCGGTACTTTACTAGCTCTGTACTCAAGACTCGGCACTTTTCTCTTTCTTTCGCGAATCTTCGTTTGTCAACAAGTCGTGACAAGATAGCATACAGAGAAACACCGGATGTATTAGGATCTCGCGCGCGCGAGATTTCGTTTTTTTGTGTCTCGCGATAGTTGGAAGAGCGAGAGCCGCCATGTTGTATTTTCGTCTGTTCGAAATGTGCGCAAAAGTCGTAAATCATCCCCAAAAAGCTTATTCCGGGCGGGACTACATGTGTGTGTTGATTACAAATTGTGTGTGTGATATTTTTCTTCAAACTTTTTCACTTTTCTTCTTTGTTTCACTTGTTTATTCTCGGAGCCGATTTCGACAAATACCGTATTTTCGTTTGCCTGGTTGTTTTGATTGATTGACACGATCTGATTATATTTTTTTCGACGGCGGCTAATATAGTGACGCGGCCTATACGTGGCTCGTCCCAATTTTTTTTTTAAAAGTCGGGGGTGCGGCTTATAAAACGGTGCGTCTTGTAATCCGTCAAATACGGTAGTGCTTGTATACAAAATAATATTTACTGGCAGCAAACAGGTTAACGGAATCTTCGTTTTTCTTTTGTGTTGGGTTTTTGTCAGGTGTCATGGGCCCGGATGAGCACCACAGTCAAGTGAACAACTCAGCCTTCACCAATGCAGGGGCAGTGCTAAGCATGCGTACCGCCCAGTTAGCTGCACGCTTGATCGGACAGACGCCGGACCCTCAGTGGGAGAAAGTGGCCTCCAACATGTTTATGAACTACAGTGAGAAATATGACTACCACCCCGAGTTTGACAACTATACTAGAGGTTGGTTTTCTTCCGTCTTGCTTTATTTTTTAGTTTCATCTCTGGTGGCTAAGTTGGTAGAGAGCGCTAGACTTGAGATCTTCGGGTCACAGGTTTGAATCCAGGCCGAGACGGACATGGATGTACTTAGATGGTATTCATGTCCCACCCCTGTGTCACTCCTGCACACGTAAAAGACCATGGTCTTTCAGCCAGAATTGTATTTGGCTGATTACACCTAAATACACACTTACACACACACACACACACACACACACACACACACACACACACACACACACACACACACACACACACCTGGGTAGTATGTCATGTGTCGCTGCTAGCTTTCAAATGGGAGGAACGACCATTGTTTCCCCAGCAATCTGAAGATTAATTGTGAAATCAAAGTGAAATGAAATAAAGATTAAAATGTTATGATTTGTCCTCTCTTGGAGACTCTTGAAAACTGTGGAATGAATTTGTTGCATGTTGACATGTGCCTGTTTGCTATAAACAGTTAGCATGACCTTTCTGTTTAATTATGTCCTTGCAGTTATTAGGCATTCAAACTGTGTGAAACGATAGAAATATTGAGACCACTGCACATTTTAAGTATTTTTCCCAAAACTATTTCAATGCAAAGTTCTGGTCAGGCGTAGGAATTGTGAGAATTGACATTGCATCCTCACACCAATATGATATCCGCAATATATGCTGTTTTCATGTATGCAAGTGTGAGTGTGTGCCAGCGTGCGTGTGTGTGTGTTATGTTCTAATATGGGAATTGTAAAGCACTTGGAGCTATTTGTGGGACTTGTACTATAAAAAACTATATCATTATTATTCTTACCAATATATTTGTCAACAGGTACAGACGTGAAGCAGGCTGACACAGTTCTGCTGGGCTTTCCACTGCACTGGAACATGAAAGAAAGCACACGAAAAAATGACCTCACCTACTATGCCACAGTAAGTACTCTTGTCAGATGCTTGTCGCCAACAAACTTAGGTCCATGCAAAAACTAATCAGGGTAAAGTGTATGAGTGAAAATGTATACATGTACAGCCTTTGGTCCTTTTGGTTTGTATGACAGACAGCACATGTTAGTCCCAGAGATTGAGGACAATAGATCAGTTGGACCTACATTGGAAATATGTATAGGTCCAAATTTCCTGACTACAAACCAATTATTTGGTCAGAAGACCTCCTGCAGGACAAAACAATCGGACGTTTTTCCGGCCAGGGTCAGAACAATGCGTTGGATCAAAAAAGTATGCGCCTGTGTCCAAAGACAGAGGCCTGAGAACAACACAGGAAAGGTACCCCCATGGAGATTTTTGTTTGTTCGTTCATGGGCTGAAACTCCCACGGCTTTTACGTGTATGACCGTTTTTACCCCTCCATTTAGGCAGCCATATGCCGCTTTCGGAGGAAGCATGCTGGGTATTTTCGTGTTTCTACAACCCACCGAACTCTGACATGGATTACAGGATCTTTTTCGTGCGCACTTGGTCTTGTGCTTGCGTGTACACATGGGGGTGTTCGGACACCGAGGAGAGTCTGCACACAAAGTTGACTCTGAGAAATAAATCTCTCGCCGAACGTTGGGACGAACTCACGCTGACAGCGGCCAACTGGATATAAATCCAGCGCGCTACCGACTGAGCTACATCCCCGCCCTACCCCTATGGAGATGAAATGACTTGTCTGCTGAAGGGAGAGTTATTGGGATTGAAAGCTGCAATGCAGTGTAACACTGGGCTGGGACATATAGTCTTCTTCTTCAGCGTTCCAAAATTTTCTGGTTACGTGTGAGCTCGTTTGCCCATTTGGGTTCCTCTGAGAGCATAGTCAGCTTCACTCCGCTTTCATTGAGTAGGCATGCTGGGTATTTTCGTGTTTCCATAACCCACCGAACTCCGACATGGATTACAGGATCTTTTCCGTGCGTACTTGGTCTTGTGCTTGCGTGTACACAAAAAGGGGGTTAAGTCACAAGCAGGTCTGCACATAAGTTGACCTGGGAGATCAGAAACATCTCCACTCTTAACCCACCAGGCGGCAGCTACCGGGATTCGAACTCCCGATTAGGAGGCCGACGTCTTGCCACCACGCAACTGCGCCCGTCAGACATATAGTAAAATGAGTCCTCTGTCAGTCAAAATCTTGTACATGTACGATTAGTAGTTGCTTGTTTCATTTATGTAAAAACGTTTTCATTTTTCGAGAGTAGCCACAATGCCCACAAAAATGCTCATTCTTAATTTTTGCAGACTGCTGAAAACTGGAAAAAAAATGCTCCCAGATAGAAAAAAACAAAGGTGCTGAGACTTAATTAAGGGCAGACCGGGTAGGCAAAATGAGTTATTTTTGGTCTCATACACCTTTTTGGGGTTGTTGCATTTTTCACACCTTTGAACATCCTGGAATGCATTCAATAATCTGCTTTTGTCATTTTAGACATGTATTCATGTAAATAAAACCATTTTCAAACCGATGTTTTGTTGTTTTTGTCTGTGTTTTATCAAAAAAATCGAAAAAATGGTCAACTTTGGATACTCCGTGCTGGTAAATGTGCGCACATGACATGACCCTTCGCTGTTCAAACTGTGTGGAAATTTCCGTTCTTCAAGATGACGTCATCACCGTTGGGGAATTTCCGTTGACATAGGCACAAAGAGAGAGAATCCGTTCCAACCGAAACCCCGGAATTAATATATGCAAATATATGTAGGTCAAAGGCATTTGGCGCAAGCGCAGTAGACAACTTATCAGTCCCCCGGTGTCAACAAATCCAAGACGTTTTCACCGATTCAGCAGCATTTTTCAAAGTTTTGAGCTGCGGAGAACAACCCTAACATTGGAAATGTTCGGCATAGTGGCAAGAAATATCAGAGAAAGATGAACCAGCAGCAGCGAACAGTAGAAGGAAGTAACAACACTCCGAAATGAACCAACATGATCGTATTTAAGCAGACGACATTCTAAGATTCTTGATTCGACGAGGTGGGTTTTGCTTCTTTCTCTTTTCGATCTTGTTTGTTTGACAACGTGATTTATTGCACATCGTTATGTTGTTGTTGTTGTAAGAATGTGTTAGGGTTTGCAGGTAAATGATAAACAGTTTGTGTCTGAAGTATTTTGCGGGTTTCTTGATCCAATTTACTGACCATGCCGCCGCCGCACACCCCCCTCCCTCCCTCGATCATCTCTGTGATATCGTCTTCACAACCCCTATTTTATTGTTCTTCGCTGGCCAGTCCTTGAGAGCTTACTATGGTGTAACATGTCATCAGTATTCTTTGTCTGGGGTCAAACTGAGAAGCAGCATCTGAGCGATGTACGACTGACACAATTTCTGTTTCTGGTCATTGACCGTAGGAAAATAAGTACCCTACTAGAGAGCGTTCTCTATAATTCTAAAGGATTGGTTTACACCAGCATGGCTGACTAACCTATCATTGACAGCAATATTGTTGTCAAATCTTTTCCATTAACTAAGGAATAAAAAAAATAGATCCAATTTACTTCACCAAAGAAAAAAAAAGAGTTAAACTAAAGGACTGGGGATGCAACTCATGAATCAAAAGCATAAAGATCACCTGCAAACAGTGCTAGGTTTAGGAAATCTGAAAATGTATACACACACACAGAACACACACACACACACAAAACAGACAACAGACAAGAAACAAGCAAATACATAGCAAGTGTGATGAAATAAATTAATTTTAAAAGAAAAATATGAAAAGAAAGAAAGAAAGAAAGAAAATAATTCAGCTAGTTTCAGTATTAGTTCCTGTGTGTATGTGATTGTGTGGTTACTCTTCTTCTTCTTCTTCTTCGTTCGTGGGCTGAAACTCCCACGTACACTCGTGTTTTTGCACGAGTGGAATTTTACGTGTATGACCGTTTTTACCCCGCCATTTAGGCAGCCATACGCCGCTTTCGGAGGAGTGTGGTTACTCAAATCCCATAGTAAACTTGACATGTACATTTTGTGATAGGGGCCAATTAATGAATGTCTTTTGTGTGTGTGTGTGTGTGTGTGTGTGTGTTCGTCAACCGACATATGTGGGTACGAGCCGCTGAGGTGGTTGTAAGAAAACCCGCCTGGTTCAGTGGTTGGGGGCTGATTGGGATTTCTGATTTACCAGCCTAGCCAAAAAGTTGAGGTACACCCCATGTAACATGGTCATTTGCAAAATAAAGTACAAGCACTTGTTGACGTTTATATTGAGTCTTAAAATTTGCAGCTTATTACAAACAAAAACCATGGACAGTTGTATCAAATATTAAATCAGTGTTTGTGTATTTATTAGGTTGGAGCAAGGGGAGAGCCAGTCCTCCTGTGGTGGCAGCGAGGAGAAAGATTGACCTGATGAAAAAGTTTGCTAAACCGGAACTACCCTCTTCCACAGCAGAAACATCAGCTTTGCCATCTTCTGACCAACCATAAGAAGATACAGATACTTTGCCATCTTCTGACCCATCACAAGCAGATATGGATACTGGTACTGTGCAAGGTCACTCCGCTGACATGTGTTGGGCTTTTGTCAACATTGATCAGCTCAATCTATTGCTGAAAGGTTTATATCCTGTACTGAATGCTTGTCTGATAGCAGTCTGATTATGAAAGAAGGTGATGCATCAGCCCAAGGATTTGCACAGGCCCTGCATCTGGAGTGCATATGAGTGTCCATTCAAGTCTGCAGTTGTTTACTCTTCTCCCGGTGTTTGCAACGCTTCGGGTGGTAAAGTTGCATTTTAAATAATCCGCGTATGACCAAGTTGGTACATGGAAAGGGACATTCAGCTTTACAGAAATTTGCTGCAGTGTTAGGATTGAGCACAGAAATACTGCAATTAAAATGTTGCAACTTTTGAATGGCTTGATAGCTTTGTTCCATTTGTGTATATATAATTATGTAATGTTGTTGATGATTTGTGAAGCATCATTTCTATGCAATGAAATAAGAAATCAGTGCATCTGTTGGGTTTTTATGAGTCTGACAGTTTGGTTCTGATCAATATTTTCATATCAGCACAAACACAGATAATTGACTTTTTTAATGTTTTCATATGATTTTTTTTTAAATCAAAAAAATCTGATAATTTGATTATCAAATCATTTCCCCTTCATAGTTAAAGTGTTATTCTGGTTAAAAAAAAACCACCCCATTAATTCAAGCTCTACTGTGGTACTAGTTTACCGGGGTACTAGTGAGACTCTTTTACATGCTGTTTTCTCTACATGTAATTTGAGACAAAATGTGGTAATTAAAATGTTGTAACTTTTGAATGGCAAGATGGATTTGTTCCAATTTTGTATATGTTGTTTATGATTTGTGAAGCACCATTTCTGTGCATGGAATAAGAATACAGTGGATTCCTTGTGTTTTTATGAGTCCGACAGTTTCGTTTTGATTCATATCTGCACTAACATAGATGAGTTTTCAAATGATTTTTTAAAAAAAGTCTGGATAATTTGATCGTCAAATCATTTCCCCATTATAGTAAAGTGGTTATTCTTATAAAAACATATCAATTCAGGCTGCACTGTGCTACTAGTTTGAGGTACTGGTTGGAATCTTTCAAATGCTGTTTTTTCTGAATGTAATTTTCAGACAAACATCTGTAATTAAAATGTTGCAACTTTTGAATGGCTTGATGGATTTGTTTCATTTTTGTTTATGTTGTTTATGATTTGTAAAGCGTCAGTTTTGTGTATGGAATAAGAGTTAAGTGCATTGGTTGGGTTTTTATGAGTCTGACAGTTTGGTTCTGATTCATGTTTTCATATCGGTACAAACAAAGATGGCTGTTTTCATATGATGTATATAAAAAAAATCCTGATAATTTGATTGTCAAATCCTTTTCCCTACATAGTAAAGTGGTCATTCTGATAAAAACATATGAATTCAGGGTGCACTGTGCTACTGGTTTTTTTATGTACTGGTTCAAATCTTTAAAATGCTGTTTTCTCTGAATGTAATTTTCAGACAAAACGCTACAATTAAAATGTTGCAACTTTTGAAAGGCTTGATGGATTTGTTCAGTTTTTGTATATGTTGTTTATGAGTTGTACAGCATCAGTTCTGTGTATGGAATAAGAGTTCAGTGCATTGGTTGGGTTTTTATGAGTCTGACAGTTAGGATTTCATGTATTTTTCTTATCAGAACTGAACCGGTAACTGAAAATGCTAAATTAAAATAATATATTGCTTAGAAATGCTTTTCGATACACAGAATTATTAAACACACACATATTGCTGCAAAGAAGAAAAATTGGATCAAAACATGCACTGGTTCACAAACTGCAACATTTTAAAAAAAGCACATTTTATAACGTTTTTCTCACATTTTGGTGAATAAAACCCAAAAAAATTGCTTTTCACTCAAAATTTAAAATGGTTTCCCTTAATTCGGTTATTCTGCTTGCAAAAATCAAACAAGCAGCAAGCTGTTTCCAAAATAAAAAAAAAAAGTGCTTGCCTACCCTGTCCCCCCTTAATTCAGTACAAAGGGATCTGTAGATAGGGCCCGAGTTACATGTACATCCGCCATTAAATCACCAGTTAAAGCTTATGAAAGCATTTCATGAAGACTTTCATTGCTTTTCACATGTGTTGAACAAAAATGCATATCATGGTTTAATTTTGTTTTATCTCTCAATGCTCTCTTCCTGTGCATTTCAAGGGATTTTAATTCAAGTGCAACGATTGTACTGTTTATTATGTTTTTATTATTATTATGTAATTATTATGTTTCCGTTTGTTTTCATGTGTGCCCATAAACCTGTTTTTGATTTCCATGTACCTTCATGAAGGACCTTAATTTCTTCGTAATCTCCAGGTGACTCCATCAGGACCTGCCATGACCTGGGGAATTTTTGCGATCAACTGGCTGCGCCTGGGTCGTAACGACCTAGCTGAGAAGACTTTCTACCAAGGCACTTGGAACATTCAAGAACCCTTCAAGGTGAAATAGTTTGCTGTGTTTGTTGGAAGTTTGTCTGAATGTCAGAATTACTATCCTGTTGTAATTTTCATCTTGTTACGCTTAGTAGTACATGTAATGTACCATGAACCACCAGTATCTCTGCAACAGAATGGGATTGATTGTAATGTTCATCTTGTTACGCTTAGTAGTACATGTAATGTACCATGAACCACCAGTATCTCTGCAACAGAATGGGATTGATTGTAATGTTCATCTTGTTACGCTTAGTAGTACATGTAATGTACCATGAACCACCAGTATCTCTGCAACAGAATGGGATTGATGATGAAGGTGTTTCCTCTTCTTCTTCGGCGTTCCAGAATTTTCTGGTTACGTGTGAGCTCATTTGCCCATTTGGGTTCCCCAAACTATACTCTGAGAGCATAGTCAGATGAAGGTGATTATCCATGATGATTAGGTAGAGGAGGTGGTACTAAGACAACGCCAACAATGGGGAAAACTTGAAAGTACACTCTGATTGAAAATGTTACTAGTTTATGAGGTATTCTGATGTCTCTGCTCATAAGTACTAACCACAGTATAAGAAGACAACAGGTTATAAAGGAATAGCCAGAAAGATCTGAAATAGAGCCTGCAGTTTGTGTGCATGGGTTGGTGGCTACTGCTTGGTGTTGTGGACGCCTTGATATTACAGCTTTTATTAAGAGAGAGCTGGTGGAACACAAGCAGGGCTTACAACAGTCATTGAGGTATTTTGAGGGTGGTAGTGATATGAGGTATAACTTCATGCATGATGAAAAGTGATATAAATGCTGTTGGAGGGTAATGTGACTGCACATGAGAGAAAGTGACAGATTTTTTTCACAAAATAAGTTTTTAAATGTCATGAACTATAAAATAAAAATGTATTAATAATGACAGGATGCTGACTCACTTGCAGCAAACATTTGGCATGTGGATTGATTTGAACTTCTAGAACTTCCAAAAAGTTAAAAAAAAAATTGAAATCAGTCAATCTTCACATGACAAAGGTTTTCAGCACAACACTGGAAAGTATGGTGTGCGACTTGTGTCACATTTTCCCAAATGCTGAAACATGTACATGTACATGTATATGCTTATTCAGAAAAAAGGAGACTTACCTTTTCTGTAACGATGGTCATATGTTCCACACAGGTGTGGGCTGAAGACGCAGATGGGGGAGGGGCATACAACTTCCACACAGGTATGGGGGGTTACCTGCAGTCCCTGCTGTTCGGCTACGTGGGTGTGGACCTGAACGATGACCATCTGGACCTCAACCCCCAGCTCCCTCCCTCCCTGACCGCTGTGGCCGTGCGGGGACTGGACTACATGGGCAGCTCACTGGACATTGTGTATGATGACCGTGTCATGAACATCACGCTGACCAAGGCAGGTGTGCCCCTCCAGCTGAGCTTGACCAAAGACAAGAAGGTTGTGGACCTTGATTTTGGTTCACCTGTTTCCGCTGATTGTCAGCCTGCTCAGATTATGCCCAGACACTCGTAGTATTTTTTGATTGATTGGTGGGAAAAGGGACGTTTTTACAATCAGAGAATATATATTTTTAGTACAGTCAAACCTGCTTTTAAGACCCTCTGCCTTGAGGCATTATTTCCCAAGGTTGTCTCTGTACAAATTCTGTGCA
The DNA here is from genome assembly GCF_037325665.1 of Littorina saxatilis. Lineage (NCBI taxonomy): Eukaryota > Metazoa > Mollusca > Gastropoda > Littorinimorpha > Littorinidae > Littorina > Littorina saxatilis. Next base: position 51,208,014 of record NC_090261.1, on the reverse strand, counting down.
TTAACCTGGGTTTAAGAATCCCTGCTTTGTAAGATCTATTTTTCTCAGAATTGTTGAGGTCTAAAAACAGAGGTTTCAGGGGAAAAGTATTAACTTAGAATATGAGGGTTTGTCTTAAAACAGGTTTCATCGTAAAAGTATTAACTTACAACATGAGGGCTTTGTAACTTGGAATTCCATTTCATTTTGGTTTGCACAGTGTGACTTTTAATGTGAGACCTTTATAGTGAACAAATACAAAACACGAACTTATGCAAACATTGTTTGTTGCTCTGTTAACCAAGTATCCCTGTCAAAAGAGGGCACCTGCAATAAAGGGACATTTTTGCCTGGTCTTAGTCTCAGGGACCCACTAGTGCTCTCATGACAGGTTTCACTGTGTGTTTTGACCTACTGCTGAACAGTTGCTCTGTTAACCGAGTATCCCTGTCAAAAGAGGGCACCTGCAATAAAGGGACATTTTTGCCTGGTCTCAGGGACCCACTAGTGCTCTCATGACAGGTTTCACTGTGTGTTTTGACCTACTGCTGAACAGTTGCTCTGTTAACACTATTGTGACTAGCATTGCCACGGCGTTAACGTCCTGCCTGCCCAAGCTTGCCACCAAGAAACTTCCCAAAAAACAGTAACTGTAAAGAAATCTGTCTAGCAAGCTTGAATTAAGTCCAATCACCACCAAATTTTGTGTACTAATTAAAAAATGGATGCCCAGTTCAGTCGTGCTATTTATAAGTTTGTCACGCGATTTGTTTCAGCAAAGGGGGGGTGAAAGGGGGATAATTTGTGTTTTTTAATGTTTTTTTGTGTGGGTTTTCTTTTCCACTGCTTTTTTAAAAGTTATTTTTTAACAGAAAGTATTATAAATAATTTTATAACCAAACAAGGTGTAAAACCTATGAATTAGCTGAAATATTGTTAAAATTCTACACAGAAATAAGGAGACAGTACAAAGAAAAAAACAAGCAAATCCCGCATTCACTCACAGCATCCTGACTCAAATGAAACAAAACTGTGACACTCACCAAATGATGTCTAGGTAATCCATATTGAATATAAGTCACATTTTCACAACAAAGTCCCAACTGTACACCTATGAACATTTCCAAAAGGATTAGGCTCCAGCCATCCATTGTTATCAGTGCTGCCACGCCCCCCTTGCAACTACACATTCGAAGATTCATGCAGTACCACCCTAACACGTGTAGTTTGCCGACTCATACTAGCAGCAACAACGGGACTGTTTCTTCCTCAATATCACTGCTATTATCGCTTTCTTGAGGCGAAAACAACACGTCCTGAAGATCCAACATCCGGAGAATCTCCTCCCGTGACAAGGCTCGCCTTCGATTCATTTTTTTTCTCGAAAAAACCGCACAAACCAGGCTAATTTTACATATGGCGGAAGGGCACACCAAGTGTGTCAAGGGAAACAACTCAATTTACTGCAAGCTTCAAAAACCGGGAAGCAATCACGAGTCGTGTACCTTGTATGTCTAATACTAAAATAGTCACTTCCCGTCCGTGGGCGTTGCAGCGCTATTACTAATATAGTCACCTCCCGTCGCGAAAGTGTTAACCGAGTATCCCTGTCAAAAGAGGGCACCTGCAATAAAGGGACATTTTTGCCTGGTCTCAGGGACCCACTTGTGCTCTCATGACAGGTTTCACTGTGTGTTTTGACCTACTGCTGAACAGTTGCTCTGTTAACCGAGTATCCCTGTCAAAAGAGGGCACCTGCAATAAAGGGACATTTTTGCCTGGTCTCAGGGACCCACTAGTGCTCTCATGACAGGTTTCACTGTGTGTTTTGACCTACTGCTGAACAGTTGCTCTGTTAACCGAGTATCCCTGTCAAAAGAGGGCACCTGCAATAAAGGGACATTTTTGCCTGGTCTCAGGGACCCACTAGTGCTCTCATGACAGGTTTCACTGTGTGTTTTGACACATTTACCAAACAGTTGCTCTGGAAATGGCTCTCATGACATCTCTTCCTTGCAACAAGAAAGTGCTCAGCTATAATTTCCATTTGACAGTTCTTGAATGGCTGTAAATAAGAAAGTGTGATGATGCACGGCATGCTACAACAAATTATGGAAAAGACAAGTGTTGCTCGTTTGCATCACTGTTGAAATTCACTTGCATAATTTTTAAACGCATGCTTATATTTACATCACTTTTGACACATATTTGCATTACTTTTAACACTTTGTTGTATTAATTATAACACATGTGCATTTTTTTTGTATCAAGTTTCATTCCCTGAAACACAGCGTGACACCTCTCTTGTAAGAATGTGTCACACAGGAGTAAATAACAAATTACAGTGTCAAGAGATTTAAACAATGTATGGGTTCTTTTTCATTGTATTTAATTTGTTCTCGTACTTATTTTTGTGTGCCTAAAACAACAAGTTTCCCTAATTCAGCTGTTAAAAGTGTACATACCATTTAGGTTTGTTTTTTTTTTAAATTTGTTTTTAAAAAAAAAAAAATTTTTTTTAAAGTAAGCAGCTGAAAAACAATAACATTCCATTCAGGACATGCTAACGTATTTTTATTTTTTATTCCAATAAAATGTTACTTTTCCTACTTCACATACAGCTGTGATAAGTGACCTAACCAAGATGAATGCATGTACAGTATATGAGGGGGTGGGAGACCTACTTGAGTTTTGGAGACTGAAACAGATATTTATATGCTACCTACAATCACTGCTGTTTGACTGTCTTTGCCTCCAAAGGTAATCTGAGCGTTTTGTGTGTTTTAGTTACAACTGCTGACAAAATCCAAAAAACACTGCATGTATTTTAAAATGTCTTTTGTAGGAGAAATGAACACATTTTTGACATTGGTTGTTTGTTTTGATGAAAGCAGATAAGTGAAATCCCAAGTTGTTTGTTACAGTTTGTTGTTGTTTGTGAAGTGTTTTCTTGTTGTTGTTTTTTGGTGTTTTTTTTAACCAAGAGATTATTATTCTCACATGTGATATACCAGTTCCATATACTACTAAACAAGCATCTTTTAATCTTTGTTCATAATAACAACAGTTATGAGAAAGGGTATCACATGTTGCACATCACTGCCCTTATTAGATGATGAAAATAACCTAGGGCCATGCTCAAGACAGATTTCTAAGAATTATGTCACTCTTTATAACTACATGTATGATCAGAGTAAAATGTTGTTATTTGTTGTTGTCAATGGTTTGGCATCTTGCCTGCATATTTTATACTTTTTGTTCACAAACTCTCACAGTTGTCAAATAAATGTTAAACACACTTACTTAATTTCTTAAAAATATTTTCTTGAAAACCTTTAAGAATTTATGTTTTTTGTAGCTTTTTGTTTCTTTGCTAGGCTGTTGAGAGGGCGGTTGAGTTGGCTACTTGGTTGGTAGGTTGGTTAATAAAATTCTGAATATGTAATTTTTGTTGTTGATCTGCACCAGAAAAAAAAAGAATGAATGTGTTTGTAGTATAGGTTAATTAGAATAATTTTGCAAAATAAATGCACTGATTTTCCCTGATATGATGTATCCATTTTGATAGAATTGCAGTGTTTTTATATTATACTTTTGTTTTTGACTTTTATCTTTGATTATTTTTGATAATTGATTTTGTTCAGCATCACCAACAAGTCAGCAGCTTTTATGAATCTGTGAAGACTTTTATGATACATAAACCAGAGTGTGCTGAAGATACATACATGTAGTACATGTAAGAATTTATTTGTATACAGTGACACAGGCATAATAACCAGTCGCATTTGTGTGTGTGTGTGCTGCATTGCAAAATAAAGTTTTCACTTAATTGTTCTTGCTCTCCTTTTTACATTTAGTCAAGTATGCGGGAGAGAGAGTCTGTGTGTGTGCATGCATGTGTGTGTGTGTGTGCATGTGAATTATTCAGCACAGGTAGAAATACTTGTAGCTTCAGCACCTAAAAAAAACACCACATAGTTCTCATGTGCGCATTTCTCCACATGCTTACATTTTGTAGACATTAAATGATGTTGCATATCTGTTGAAGAACCTTATTTGTAGAATATTCGGATGAAGCTTAAGTTGCATGCAATTTGTTTGAATTACGAACACACACATACACACTCTCTCTCTCGCTCTCTCTTACATACCAAACCCCCCTCACACACACACACGCACACTCTCTCTCTCACTCTCTTACATACCAAACCCCCCCCACACACACACACACGCACACACTCTCTCTCTCGCTCTCTTACATACCAAACCACACACAGATTAGTGTCATCATCTGTAGCCTTTATTTAAAAAGTCATTGAAGATGTTCGATCATTATTTCAGTAGATAAAATAACGTTCAACAAACATCACAATCATCATGAGGAACGTGAAAAACAACTAATGAGATTATCATCACATCAATGCAATTATTGACCTCAGTATCAGGTAATCATCATATATAAACTTGGCCAAAAAATTATTGCAACAAATTTCAAACCCAAATTAAAGCATTAATCCCTGTGTCATTTCATTAAAACTGTATATGCCAGTTAAGACCGTTCACTTAACTTCCAGGATCACCTTTTGGATTAAATATTTCTTTTACAGGGATCACGTGACCGCCGCTCAAGTAAGGGTACCCTCAAAATCGACCAGACAAAAACGGAAGAGCCGAATAAAAAATTTACAAGAAATCACAATAGGCAAAACTTAACTGGCATATACAGTTTTAATTAAATGACACAGGAATTAATGCTTTAATTTGGGTTTGAAATTTGTTGCAATAATTTTTTGGCCAACTTTATTATGTCATGTTTGGAAAGATGATTTTTTTGTGCATCTCAGGATCACAAACATCTTTCTTTTTCAGTTCCCTTTCACGAAGGTATTTTGTGCATCTTAAATCATATTACTGGCCTTAATTAGAAAGGAACACTTAAAAGAGAAGGCAAAAGTCTGCCCGACTTTCATAATTAACTAAACTTGGGCAAAAAATTATTGCAACAAATTTTAAACCCAAATTAAAGCATTAATCCCCGTGTCATTTCATTAAAACTGTATATGACTAAGTGCCAAAAGGTGCGCACGAAAAGCGGACAAAGGGGCTAAAAAATAAAAGTTGACAAACACGACTGATATTGTGATTTTTGTTAAGACAACAGATGCTGGAACCCAATTACGAAAAGAAAAGATAAATTTACCCAAATGATTTTACAAATAACGATAATTTTGTTCGTTATATCATTCAAAACGGCACTGAGTCATAGCATTAAGGTTATCTCGCACGTTTTTAAAGCTAGGGCTTTGAAACTTGGCACACAACCAAAGTATTATGACCTCCAGGTATGGTGCACATCACATTAAACAACATTGAATTTCAAGGTCACAGCGAGGTTAAATTTCCTTTGCAAACTGGAAAATTGTCGTTGTCACGTCTTACATGTTTTAATACTAGATCAGTTAGACTTTACATACTTCACATACTTTCAGCATTTTTATAAAACCTCATTAAAAGTGACCTGCTGGTTAATCTTTGTCAAAGTTCAAGGTCACAGCGGGGTCACATCTGGTCCAAATGTGGAATATTTTCAATTTATTCAGCGCGTTTATAGCACGAGCTTTGAAAATACACACAGTTCTAGTGTATAATGTTCACACACGATTAAAGTCTGGTTGAAAAAGTCAAGGTCACAGCAGGGTCGCGTTGAGGTCAAACATATACATTTTTCAATGAGGTTTTCTCATATGTTTTTGAAGCTAGGGCCTTGAAACTTGGCACACTACGCAAGTTAAATTAAACCTCATCAAATTACAAGGTCACAGTAAGGTTAAAGATCCTTTAAGGATATTTTCTAAAAAAGGTGACCGCCTGGTTAATGTTTGTCAAATTTCAAGGTCACAGCAGTGCCATCTGGCTTAAACTGAAAAATTGTCAATTTCTTCAACTAGTTTTATAGTGTTTGAAGTCATTCACACATGATGAAAGTCTGGTTGATAAAATCAAACGTCAAGGTCGCAGCGGGGTCGCATTGAAGTCAGACACATACAATTGTCATTTTCACGAACGCCTTTTAAGCAACACCTTTGAAACTTCACACATTCCAAAGTTTTGATGTTGTTTGGTTATAATCAAAGTGTGGTCAATTTCCATGATTGAGAGCATTCAGAGGGGTCAAGTTGAGGTCACACAAAAAGTGATAATCTTTATAAGACTCACGTTTGCTGCTATTGCTCACTTGACATTGGTGAAAGTGCTTATTTTATAATTGTTGATCTTGATGTTTTGACTAATTAATATTACCAGGATCAACCATACCAGATTTCAAAGTCCAGAAGTTGTCAAACCTCAAACCTGTTGGAAGTTTCAAAGATTTAAGCATCAACAAATTTCTATTTGATTTGACCTTAAATAACAGATTTGACCTTAAATCTTAAAACAGATCAACCAGACTTTGGTTTTATATAAATTGAAGTTCAATACAATTTCCTTTTTTTTTACCCACGCGAGACCCTGCTATGACCTTCACATTTCTCAAGGATCAACCTTGAATTCTCCATGTTGAACAATCATTAAGCAAAAGCGTTGTTTGAAGTTTGAAGGTTCTAGCTTCAAAAATCTCTGAAAAAATATGTTTCATCCGTTTTCTGAACCACATGTGACCCAGACGTGACCTTGAAATCTGACAAGGGTCAACAAGACTTTTACCATGCATGGGGGCGATTAAACCCCAAATGTGTGTGAAGTTTCAAGGTTTCAACTTAAAAAACGTCTGAGAAAAATATACATTTTCCTTTTTGGACAATGTGTTGCACGCAAGAAAACACGACACACGCTCGTGTTATCATTCTTTTACTTTAAGGTCGACTTGCGTGCCCGCTCTTTCGCTAATCTCAATTAAAATTCATCTTAGAAGTTCGGTTTTATTACGCTTTTAATTAAGAAGATTAAACTAAGACAACAAATAGTTAGTTTTACCCATTAAACTCGATAAGGTAGTGACATTTTATGTTGAACGCAAGAAGGTGTCGCACGCAAGATCTGAAAAGATGTTGACGACATAATTTCAACACTTGATAGCGCAATCGTGGTTCGTGATTTCTTCACAAATTTTGAACACAGAATGTGTCACGTGGTTCCGTAAATGAAGTAGATCTTTGTACATGTAAATTTTGTTTTTAAAAGAAAATAACCGTTAATTACCGAACATTTTGTCGCACGCAAGATATGACGAAATTTTTAAATCGTTTTCAAAAATGCTGTTCAAAAGTTCTGCAGTCTTTGCTGGATTACTTGAAAGACAGCAGTTTGATACACCGTTATCGCTTGACGTGTCGACATCAATTCCAGAGTTTTTGAAAAAGAAATTTAGTAAATATCTGCGATTGAAAAATGTATGCCGTGATGACGAATCATCTTGCGTGCGACACCTTAAAATTCGGTTATCGAAAAAAAAAAATTCTCTCGAGATTTAGATTTGACGTTTGGTCTCGTCTGTAAAGCGATGTTTCAGGCATTCAATCAAACTAAATGCAATTCATTTGTGCTTCTTGTTATTTTTCTGTGGCATATTCAAAACACGAGGTATCACGATGTCCTTTTTCAGATGGCCGGTTTTGGCGTTATTTTTGACTTTAAACAAAGATAACTTCAAAACCGTTCAAGTCAGACACACGAAATTATGTCCACTATCTCTTCGCACATTCATCCACACACACACCAATTTTCAGCAGACACACAATTTTAGAAACATTTTTATTGTAAAACAAAGTCGTCTTCTGTTCTGTGAGCACCTTTTGGCACTTAGTCATATGCCAGTTAAAACCGTTCACTTAACCTCCAGGATCACCTTTTGGATTAAATATTTCTTGTACAGGGATCACGTGACCGCCACTCAAGTAAGGGTACCCTCAAAAACGACCAGACAAAAACGGAAGAGCCGTATGAAAAATTGACAAAGAAATCCACCAAGTCATTGCTAAAATGTAGCGCTTTTTGACATGATACCCATAAAAATTGATGTGAAACGTTCCATTTTTGACCGCTTTTGCGATCGACACCTGCATCAGTAGGAATAGCATTCTTTCTTTATTTGGTGTTTAACGTCGTTTTCAACCACAAAGGTTATATCGCGACGGGGAAAGGGGGGGAAGATGGGATAGAGCCACTTGTTAATTGTTTCTTGTTCACAAAAGCACTAATCAAAAAATTGCTCCAGGGGCTTGCAACGCAGTACAATATATTACCTTACTGGGAGAATGCAAGTTTCCAGTACAAAGGACTTAACATTTCTTACATACTGCTTGACTAAAATCTTTACAAACATTGACTATATTCTATACAAGAAACACTTAACAAGGGTAAAAGAAGAAACAGAATCCGTTAGTCGCCTCTTACGACATGCTGGGGAGCATCGGGTAAATTCTTCCCCCTAACCCGCGGGGGGTAGGAATAGCATAGCATGCGAAATACGCAAGGTAGCAAAACAAAACAATCTGTTCAGGGTAGATAATTGGTTTGACTTTCTTCTCGTATGTTAAAGTTGCAAAGATTTGCCTATTGTGATTTCTTGTCAATTTTTCATTCGGCTCTTCCGTTTTTGTCTGGTCGATTTTGAGGGTACCCTTTCTTGAGCGGCGGTCACGTGATCCCTGTAAAAGAAATATGTAATCCAAAAGGTGATCCTGAAGGTTAAGTGAACGGTCTTAACTGGCATATACAGTTTTAATTAAATGACACAGGAATTAATGCTTTAATTTGGGTTTGAAATTTGTTGCAATAATTTTTTGGCCAAGTTTATTATGTCATGTTTGGAAAGATGATCTTTTTTGTGCAAGGCGATGAATATTTACACAGCAAAGTGACAGCACTGTAGTATGAAGAAGATAATTATGTGCATCAAATAACAGATCATTATAAGTACATGGACTACAAGCAAAGCTTTCATTAACAACCCAAACCATGCCCGTACGCTTTGCCTGAAAGTGACCAATGCACAAAGTGTTGTTGTTCATTTCTCTCTCTCTCTATTCTCGTCTTCTTCTTTTAGCAGTAGTAATTCTGTAGCAAAAAATAACTAACTACAAAAGTAAACAAACTTCAGAGAAAAGGGGAGGCATAAGGCATTATTCTTTCAGTACAAAAAGCATCTGTAAACAAGTATGCCTAATTTTGCAATAACCGGTTAGGCATGGTACAGGACTGCAGGTGCTGATAAGAATTTGTCTGTAGGTGTTTTTCTTTCTTGTTCTTTCTTTCTTTATTTGGTGTTTAACGTCGTTTTCAACCACGAAGGTTATATCGCGACGGGGAAAGGGGGGAGAGGGGATAGAGCCACTTGTCAATTGTTTCTTGTTCACAAAAGCACTAATCAAAAATTTGCTCCAGGGGCTTGCAACGTAGTACAATGTATTACCTTACTGGGAGAATGCAAGTTTCCAGTACAATCTTTCTTTCTTTCTTTATTTGGTGTTTAACGTCGTTTTCAACCACGAAGGTTATATTCCAGTACAAAGGACTTAACATTTCTTACATACTGCTTGACTAAAATCTTTACAAAAATTGACTATATTCTATACAAGAAACACTTAAGGGTAAAAAGAGAAACAGAATCCGTTAGTCGCCTCTTACGACATGCTGGGGAGCATCGGGTAAATTCTTCCCCCTAACCCGCGGGGGGACCAGGGAGGGGTAAATCCTTCCCCCTAACCCGCGGGGGGATTTTCTTTCTTGACCACAGTGTATATAATGCAAACATTCTAAATGACAAGGTCAACCATGCAAAATAATAACACCAGGATTATCCAATTATCACTGCAACCAACAGATTGAAGATCTAACAAAATGCATGAGTAACAGGACCAGGTAACATCACTTCCATCTTTTTCCATCTTTCTGTCATAGTTAATACATGTATCCATCTCTTCTTTTTTTCTTCTTCTTCTCAAACATTTTATATTCACAACAAAGCACGTCTGAATATACCCCTGACTGGGAGTATGAAAAATTAACCCATAAAACCACATTCAAATCCCACATTTTCTTCTGCTACCTTCAACCATTCAATCCACAAAATCACATCAATTTGCTTATCTGGAAGATATACCCCCACTTTGCCCTGACAGGGATGCAACATTTGCACGACACATATGATAAGGTACAGGTACATGTACTTGTATTTTTTTTCTTGACAATCAAAGACATGTTTTTCTTATTTTGCCTGTATTACAAACAGACTGTTATGATTATGCTGCCATGACTCGTTAGCGCCACCAGAAAAAAACTATAACATTCATCCTCCTTGGTTGTAGTTGACGAATGTCGTGACTAAGAGAAGAACTAATTCACAAGGCCATAGTAGTGTGCTGAACAAAAGCAGAGATCACAAGCATCACAGAGAGAAATACATTTCATCACAGAACTGACACAGGAAGTTCATGTTTGTACACACTGAATTATGTTCCGAGAGTTATCCTCTTTCCCAAAAGAAACAAATAAAGAAAGAATAAACCGATATAATTAATCTATAGCCCTTTTCACAAACGGAAGAATCAACTAACATATTCTGCTGTAGAGAAGAGTTTCATAACTCCTTTATGTAAAACTAATCGTTTAACCTTTCCTGTTGCACTACAACTCACCACTACTTGTAAGGGGTGGTGGGTTGGGGGGGGGGGGAGGGGGGTTTGGGTATGGGTGGGGGTGAGGGGTGAGTAGGGCTTTGCTGATGGCGTTTCTTTGTTTTTCTTTAGCGTACAAATAATGCACAGCCACAGCACCCACAAAGCAAGGAGCGTTGTCACAGCTGACACACAATACTGAAATATTTCCTCAGGAAAACGCATTCATCGACCAAGACCAGATAAATAAGTTAGAACAGAAATGATATTGCACTCAGATCATGCTTGATACATACTGACTATCTACAGCAGCTAGTTCCTTCATTCTGGCAAACAAAAGAATTAAGATTCCCTAAAAACTGAAAAGATTCCGATATCTCAAGAACATAATGGATGTAGACAAAATATGTCTTCACTGTGTTAAATCTATTCTCAAATGTTAAGTAATATCACAATAGGAATCTCCGACTTTCTTCCTCCTTATACCATTCTGATGTCATTATGCTAATAAATAAATCATACAAATGGCATGCTTCTTTTGGGGTTCCTCTCTTGTAAAATCATCAACCATAAAATGTCATCATCTTTGAGTAACATATATACAAATATTATAACTCATTTCAATCAAGACCGACGAAGGGAAGAAAAAATATTGAGCAAAGGAAAGTAAAAGGGCAAAGGTAGTCGGGGAAAGAGATGAAAACGGTGGGGGTAGGGAGTGGGCGAGATAATTATCATTAACTAACTTCATTTTAAATACCAAATGCATGTAAACACCCTCCAAAAGAACTTGGCTTATCAAAACACGCACATGATTATTTTCATGATTTAAAATTGTAGATCTTGAGTAAACAAATTTTTGCGTAATTATTTTATTGAATCATATCTAATCATTGTTAACTTTAAAACTTGATGTTTCCATGTTTGTTTGTTTTTAACTATGTTTCCATGTTTACAATGTAAATATCTTTCTGCAGAGAAATTTAGAAAAGAAGACCAACATGATTTTCAAAACCTTTGATGACAATGAAGGTTTTTGTTTTTTTCAGAACATATGTACAGATTAAAAAAGAGACTGGAACAGGCTTGGGCCACAAACAAAAATGAGTCCCATCACTCATAAATCCTCATTTGACTTAAAAAGACTCAGTTCATTCCAATCAGTCGCAAATTAATGTTACTCACACACAAATCACTTGGCATCATTTTCAAGGCAGTGAGGGTACAGCGTTCTTTATGCTCAATGGTGTTCATCAATTATTGTGTTGTATGGTCAAAATAGGGGCGGTAAGACACAACTAGGGACAAAAAGTATTCAACTTTAAGGTGCCAGCCTGGCTGTACGCAACTAAATGACAACATGGATGTGCTTTTAAGCAAAGAATTATACTTGGTTTTACAAGCAATGAGACAAATTATTTGACTAGTTCTCTGCTTCTAATAGTAATATAAAGCAAAAAGAATGTGTATTTACAATCATGGAAAAAGTACATCATGTAGCCCACTTTATGCCAGTTACTTCAAGTACAACAAACACCTTCCTTTTACAAATTTGTCCATGCACTACAAGTATTTCCATTTTTTAAAAAGTCAGTGAAAGGCATAACAATTCATAGAATATAAGTTCTGCCAGTCAGAAAGACGTTCATAGCAAATATATGAAAATGAGAGTGCTGTTTGTTTAAGAAATTGCTGCCAAATATGTTGTATATATATTCACAAGAGAGAAACTCAAGTTCACAATTTATACTTTCAATGACTTTAAAAAAATTGATGCCAGCCGTTCTTTTCTTCTGCTGGGTATTTTACAGAAGACAGTGCCTTTTCGTGAGTGCAGCCTCTCTGATTGTGACAGGCAGATATGATATGAGTCTTTATTTTTCAAAATACTATTCACTCTGATTAAGCTACAAAGCTGAAAATACAGAATGATAAGAAAGAAAAATATAAGATAGAGTACATACTTTTTTTCTCTTATCTGACCAAACCTACAAAGTTTATCTTTGTTTCAATCAATCATGCACGTCATGTATTTACACAAGGATATGTTAATCGTACACCAAGATTTACACACTGCATTCTTCATTCTCCAACTGAAAATATTGTTTTTCTCCAGACAAAGATTCTTTCAGTACACATCAAAACTGAACATATCATATTATCTGATTTCCACTGCTTTCACTTTTGACACGTAGAAATCCTTCGCAATTCAGCAAGTTCAGTTGTTCTTGTTGCAATTTCCTAATCCGATCCTTCCATAAAATGAATCATTGAATAAACTGCCATCATCATTCAGTCCTTCCATCAGATCATCTTGGCAAAATGGAATGCTTTAAGTCTTTTCTTTGTTTTCTTTGTCACAGTCTTTGTTTTCTTTGTCACACGTTGAATGCTATTACACACATTTGCCTGAGAATTCACTATCTCTCTCCATCCCAGGGTTATTTTCCTTGGGGTGATGTCGAGATATATCTTTGAGCGCCGACCGAATCAATGAAAGTTGTTCAGGCCAGTCACCCATACTGCCCGTATAATTGTACGTTCTAAAAGCTAGCGATTGTTCAAGTCAGAATGTATTTAAACTGATAATTAATTGCCCATCATACAGTCTTAGCAGTCTGAGAACTCTTCACTATTTTTCAAACTCAGAATCTGTCTCTTTATCAAATTCACCTACATTGTACTTGGTACAAGTTTCCGGTTGTTCAACTCAAGATAGAACCGGTACTTTTTTTTAATTTTTATATTTTTTTGTAACATTTTTTAATTTTTTTATATTTTTTTAGAACCGGTTCTTATACAAACAGAGAAACGCACTGACACCTAACAATAAACATATTATCTGACTAGATGATTACCTGCTTCGCCGGGTGGATCGCGAGACGGAGTATGCAGCGTGGCGGTTCGCCGGCTTAGAGCACGTGTTGACGTGATTGACGCCACACGAAGGAAGGGAGATAAACGCGCAAAACACTGGAGAAGATAAGGAAGAGTTACTGGGAATGGATCTACAGAAAAACCAAAATACGTTCACCGCGCCGCGCTTAGAGCACGTGTTGAAAATTTTCATCGACCAGATTGTGTCCGGGGTCTACCTGAATGTGCCCACCAAATTTGAAGCAGATCCATCGAGAACTTTGGCCGTGCATCGCGAAGTGACAGACAGACAGACAGACAGACACACACAAGCCGTATATAGATATAGATAGATAGATGTATTTAAACAAACATAATCCCCCCTTTTAAAGCACCTGCACTCTTTCTATTTTCAGACCTTATCTTTTTTGTGGGTCTAAGAAGAGAGAAATAACTTTGCCCTGCACGCCTCTATGACAGTCTGGCTGTCCTGTCCTGTCCTGTCCTGTCCTGCCCTGCACGCCTCTATGACAGTCTGGCTGTCCTGTCCTGTCCTGCCATTCCTCCTTTCAGTTCACTTCTCTGTCCATTTTCCACAGAAATCGCTCTGACTTTGTAATGCCTGTCTAGTGCAATCCCTCTACTTCAAGCAAGACAAAACTTAACCTTGGGAGACAGAACTCACCCTAATGCATTTAGTTCGTCATGAACAGCGCAAGGTATCTAAACGATTCCTCACAGTAAACATTTGGCATCTGTCCACATGTGAAAGTTGGCCAATTCAGGGAATCAGAGGTATCAGAGTAACATGTCTATAACGTCCGCATCTGTTGATTCTTCCCAAAGGAATTCACACACTGTATCTTAAGGTGACACAGAGGTGTGTTGGAAAAAACACACGACATCACAGGCATTTCTCAGTGCTGAGAACAGCGACGGTTCTTTCTGGTATTTTAATTTTTTCACAGGAAGCGGACGCTTGAGCTAGACACCACAGGCATTTCTCAGTGCTGAGAACAGATACGGTTCTTTCTGGTATTTTAATTTTTTCACAGGAAGCGGACGCTTGAGCTGCCATAATCTCAATTATGGTTTGTCAGTGACTATGAAGCAGCTTGTTCAGTACTGCAGCTTGTTCAGTACTGCAGCTTGTTCAGTACTGCAGCTTGTTCAGTACTGCAGCTTGTTCACTACTGCAGCTTGTTCACTACTGCAGCTTGTTCACTACTGCTGGCTACTTCAGTAGTTTCCCAGCCAAAGTCGATATTTGCAAGTACAGACTTCTGTACGATACATCACAATCCGCAATGGTATGTTCTGAAAACTCCTCATGAACGCACACACACTCACAGACGTCCTCCACTTGAAGCTTTTCTCACACACCCAAGTACGTTATCACATCACATCAGTCATCGATAACAATTGTGTCCGTGCTATTTCGCAAAACTTTCACACGCTTGTTATTGTTGGTGGGGCTGTCTTGCGATACAAACAGATTGGAGCTGCCCGTAATCACACAGTCATCATCATCATCCTCCTCCTCCTCCTCCTCCTCCTCTTCATCCTCATCCTCTTCTTCATTGAATGTCATGTCGAGTTTTCTCTTGGTGCCGTGCGGGGGGCTAGACAGCTCACTGGGGGGAGCGTCTACGCTGGAGGAGGTGGAGGGAATGACGGGCATGTCGGAGTCCTGCGAGTCTATCACCTCCACGCTGGCCGCCAGACACGTCTCGTTCACCACATGTGTGTCAGCGGCGACGGGCGCGGAAGTGGCCAGAGGGGAAACCCCGATGTCCACATTACGCTGGTAGGGGGACGCCCTACTGGGCATGAACCCCGTGCTGGCACCCGAGCCAGACGACGCGATCGAGGTGTTCGAGAAAGTCCTTACAGGCGACCGATGCACGGGGGACTGAGCTACACCCCCTGACGATCCAGTGGATCCTGAGTGGTTGGAGTCTGAGGAGGAGCTGCGATTGTCCATAGAGTTTTTCTTCAGCCTGCGTCGCTTGGCTAAGGGAGCGGAGGACACGTCCAGCAGTCTCAGCCCCTGCTTGGTAGCCAGGTTGAAGGCTTCCCATGTGGCGCTCAGCTGGGAGTTGACGGTGGCGCTGCACGTCGACAGTACGCCTGGCGTACGGAGCGGGGTCTGCGCCACCAGGGATGCTTTCTTCAGCCAGGGGTGTTTTAGCAACTCCACCATCCCAAAACGCTTGGATGGCTCGACGGTCAGCAGGCCCTGGATCAGGTGCTTGGCGCTGTCGGACACCGCCTGCCACTCAGGGCCCGACAGGATGAACTTGCCGCCGCAGATCTTCTTCATGATGTTGTCCGCTGTCTCTTCCTGCCCCTGGTCCTGGAATGGAGCGCGGCCTGACAGCATGGTGTACTGTTACAGAAAATAAAGAAGGATGCGTTTAGTAAGTTCACTGAATCTTTCTGTCTCTCTCTCACTTTTCCCTCTCTTAATGCTGGAAACAAACTTGCATCGCTCTCAAATAGGGTAAGGGTATCTAATTCCGACCCGATTGAGATCATTGTTTTATTCTCAAGGCTCTAAATCCTAAAGTTTAGCAAGTACGTCTTGTCTGGTAAGACCGGCGTTTTCCTTACGCAATTCTTGTTTTAAATAGGTGCCCGTGTCGTTACTTTACGTTATTAAAGAAGCGTTTGTCGGTAAATATTGGAGGTATGTGTGGGAACCTAAATCCGACCGGGGGGTATCTAAATCCGACCGAAATCTACTCGGAAGTAAATGACAGTAAACGTAATGTTTCTCTCCGGCTTGTTTTGATCGTGTAGTTGGAGTAATGATCGTCCAGGATGAGGTGTTTGTGAATATCAAATCTCTTCTGTCCTTTTTCTGTCATCCCAACAAATATTGCTTGTTCCTAGATCTATCTATATGAATCAAGGTCATGTGATAAAGGCTAAATACGATTCTGTCAATTTTCTCTTACACCCAGCGTGGGCACACACACACACTAACACGCACGGAAACGCACACACTACACACACAAACACACAACTTCGTGACTTTCGTTGAGCGAAACACTCTATTACTATTACTGAGGCTTACATGCTCGCAAACACTGACAAGCGCCTATCCACGCACTTGCGATGTTGGTGTCGATTCATCAGTTTAGCAAGACAAGAGCGCGCGCACCTGTCATGAAGTGGATGGAGTGGTTGCGGCTTTTACTTTATCAAAACAAGATTCACTGGACATTATAAATACACAATCTGATACCTTCCCGTGTTCAAACGATTTTTCAAGTCACAAACGTTAACAATCAATGATTTTAAAGGGATTTTGTACAGCGTTTTACATTCTCTGCGAGGTGGTCGGATTTAGATACCCTATCAAAAACTGGGTATCTAAATCCGACCGATCAGATTTTCTCCTTTTCGATTAAAAAGTGCCAGAAGACTTAGTCCGAACTATCAAAATACACTTCCAAAAACACTTAGTAACATCCATTTCAATCAAACAGAACTCTGTTCATCCAGTTTTATGACCTTTTTGTAAAAAACGTATGACGTACTTTTTTGCTACAAAGTTGGAATTTCGCTCTGCGGGGGATCTGACGAAGCAAACGACACAAGGCAAATTTTCGCGCCGCGGAGCCGATGACGCAAATCAACTCTCGTGACAAAACGATTGGTCCGTAAAGTCGCGTCATCAACCTGTTCATGACCGGCCTTCGTCGAAGATTGCTTGGCCAAAATTTCAATCAATTTGACTAGGTGGCCGAGTGGTAACGCACTTGCGCTCGGAAGCGAGAGGTTGCGTGTTCAGGCCTGGGTCAGGCCGCAATTTTCTCCCCCCTTTCCTAACCTAGGTGGTGGGTTCAAGTGCTAGTCTTTCGGATGAGACGAAAAACCGAGGTCCCTTCGTGTACACTACATTGGGGTGTGCACGTTAAAGATCCCACGATTGACAAAAAGGGTCTTTCCTGGCAAAATTGTATAGGCATAGATAAAAATGTCCATCAAATACCCGTGGGACTTGGAATAAAGTAAAAAATTCCATCTCACAGGGCATTAAGTCTCAGGGCTAAGAAACATGAAAACATGCATGCAGGAAAAAATAAATAAAAAAAGGGAAGCGCTGTATACTGTATGGCAGCTCGCTTTCCCCAGGGAGAAAGCAGCCCGAATTTCCATGAGGGTAACCTCACTGGACTATAAATCTTATCCAATCCAATACATCCAATCCAATTGAAAAATGAGGGTGTGACAGTGCCGCCTCAACTTTTACAAAAAGCCGGATATGACGTCATCAAAGGTATATATCGAAAAAAAGAAAAAAACGTCCGGGGATATCATTCCCAGGAACTCTCATGTAAAATGTCATAAAGATCAGTCCAGTAGTTTGGTCTGAATCGCTCTACACACACACACGCACAGACAGACAGACACACACACACACACACATACACCACGACCCTCGTCTCGATTCCCCCTCTTTGTTAAAACATTTAGTCAAAACTTGACTAAATGTAAAAACCAACCAACCTCTTAAAGTATTTGGTTTTTTTAGCTTTTATCTACCCTCTTACTCCCTCCCGCACCTCCCCCCCGACCATCCCCACCCCCATACCACAACCACAACCACATTCACACACACCACCAACTCACAAAAAGAACCCTCAATCCAGAAAGCGAACTAACCAGAATGACTCCAAGACTCCAGAGATCACAAGAAGCATCATAACCAGAAGAGTTGATGCCGCCCCGGGCAGCGCTGATGTGCCGTAGCTGACTCAGCACCTCCGGGGCGGAGTAGGGGAGGGAGAAACAGGGCGTCTTGAGCATCTGGCTCTCCGGCAGCAAGGTAGCAAAGCCAAAGTCCACCACCTTGATCTCCGCCCCCTCCTTCTTGCTCTCAAAGATCAGGTTCTGTAATGAAGAACAAGTCGCGTAAGGCGAAATTACTACATTTAGTCAAGCTGTGGAACTCACAGAATGAAACTGAACGCACTGCATTTTTTCACAAGGACCGTAGTCCGCCGCTTGTGCATAACGGAGTGAAACTGACGAGCCTGTTCAGCGCGGTAGTATAGTGGTTTCGCTGTGCTGCATAGAACGCTTTTCTGTACCTTTTTATATATATTTTTTTTTAAACAGTTTTTTTTATTCAGTTGCATAAATACAAAGCCTTAATTGAAAGTTGTAATTAAGGGAGCACAACAAGATAAACTTATAAATGTGCTCTTAGAAACAACTGTACCTCTCTTCGTTTTAACTTTGTGAGCGTGTTTTTAATCCAAACATATCATATCTATATGTTTTTGGAATCAGGAACCGACAAGGAATAAGATGAAATTGTTTTTAAATCGATTTCGGAAATCTAATTTTAATCATAATTTTTATATTTTTAATTTTCAGTGCTTGTTTTTAATCCAAATATAACATATGTATATGTTTTTGGAATCAGGAAATGATGTAGAATAAGATAAACGTAAATTTGGAACGTTTTATATAATAAAAAAATGTATTACAATTTTCAGATTTTTAATGACCAAAGTCATTAATTAATTTGTAAGCCACCAAGCTGAAATGCAATACCGAAGTCCGGCCTTCGTCGAAGATTGCTTTACAAAAATTTCAATCAATTTGATTGAAAAATGAGGGTGTGACAGTGCCGCCTCACCTTTTACAAAAAGCCGGATATGACGTCATCAAAAGTATTTATCGAAAAAAAGAAAAAAACCTCCGGGGATATCATTCCCAGGAACTCTCATGTCAAATTTCATAAAGATCGGTCCAGTAGTTTGGTCTGAATCGCTCTACACACACACACGCACAGACACAATCGCTCTACACACACGCACAGACACACACACACACACACACACATACACCACGACCCTCGTCTCGATTCCCCTATGTTAAAACATTTAGTCAAAACTTGACTAAATGTAAAAAGCAAGTTAAAAAAATTGAACATTGGTAACAACTGATAAATGGTACCTGCAGCAAAATTAAGCATAAATCTAAGAGATTTTGAGATTTTGAGAAAATATTTCCACATTTATAGGGGAACTTGCAGATTTGCCCAAATTCAACAGGATTCAAGGGTGTCGAAAATGACTCTCAGAATTTCAGATGTGTAGAGATACAAAGAAGAAGAAAAAAAGAGAAAGAGTGCGACACCCATGACTTTTGGTTACAAGCAAAGAACAGGTGAAAAGAAGAATACATCTCTCAACACACACACCCCCCCCCCCCCCCCCCCCCAAACAAAGACAGCACTCACCTCAGGTTTGAGGTCGCGGTGCACGACCCCTCTGGTGTGCATGAAGTCGACAGCTCGCACCAGCTTGTTCATGATGTCGCTGGCCTCGATCTCTGTGAAGAATTTGCGCTGCTTGATACGCATCAGCAGTTCTCCCCCCTCCAACAGCTCCATCACCAGGTACACGTGATACTGAAATGACATGAACAAAAACATTCATTGATTTGACCAAAACAACCCACTTTATTACAACATACATGTGAGACAGAAACTACAGGAATGAAAAAGTTAATTGATTTGACCGTAACAACACTCTTATGTTTTCATTGGAACATACACATGTAGTTGAAACAAAAAGAACATGAAAGCTGATTTGACAGTAATGACAAGCACATAGAAGTTGATTTGATAGTAATGACATAAACACAGAAGTTGATATGACTGTGGCAAGAATTAAGATAGAAGTTGATTGACCGAGATAACACCCTTGTCCAAGTTAAATTCAATAATTTTGAGTGCTGAAACATGAACAAGATAACCACAAAATAAGCCAGACTCAAAACGTGCCAATGATTCCTGCGAGTGAAGTAACAATTGCACAATCCAAACAGCATAATTATCCTGTTCATCATCTGAATGTCTCACACAATGCTAAAGCCTGGAATGAATTGGGCAAAGTTGACATCACAAAGTCTACTTCACCAAGCTCACTGCAGCAAGCTTCGGCATTGAATTTTCTGTCAAAAGACTTTGCAAAGCCTCCAGAAAGTCAACTTCAGGCTTAGTTAATTAAGGAAGGCCTTGATTGTTTTTATTCCTCTGAAAGCAGCATATGGCTGCCTAAATGGTGGGGTAAAACCGGTCATACACGTAAAAATCCACTCGTGCAAAAAAAAAAACGAGTGTACGTCGGAGTTTCAGCCAACAAACGCAGGAGAAGAAGAAGATAGTTCTTACTTCGTCAGATAAGCACTCCACCAGGCCGACGATGTTGGGATGGTCCTGACACCGGGCCAACATGTGCACCTCCTGGCTGTAGTTGTTTTTGTGAATGCTGATGATTTTCACGGCGTACGCGATGCCCGTCAGCTTGTTGACGCACTTCCTGCAGATGGAGAACGACCCGTCCCCGAGCGCCGGGATTTTATGGTCCATGTCGTATTTCTGGAAGAACGGAGAGTTCTGAAAAGAAAGAAGAGTTATTTTGAAAAAGTGAAAGTATTTTACTTCACAATAAATTCTAGGTGTTCATCCTTTCATTATTATCTGTCTGTTTTTTTTTCACTTCAAAGATTGACAGGGTTCGTTTCATTTTGTTAAGCCTGATATTATTTGGGGGAAGCCCACTTAACAAAGCTAGCTGCCTGAAGCTTCGGCACTGAATTGTCAGTAAAAAGACTTCGCAGTCATTGTGAAGTCAACTTCAGGCTCAATTAAGGAAGACCTTATAAAGTCTTTCCATAATCTAACCTTTCTTTGTTTCTGATAGAACATTATTTTTATTCATCAGCTCCTTTCATGTGGAGTGTTTTCTGTGATGACATGGCTCCCTTTGGACCAGAAGTGTACAGACATTGCCCTTGTTTTGTTATCAACTAGTATGCTTTCATCATGTTAGCAGATACAGTGACATTAGATGTTGACACCTAGTTCTGCTTGTCCATGTTTAAGTTAGACCTCTGAGGGAGATCCCATGATCGGTGAGTCATCGGCGCTGCCACGTGTATTATCTACTAAAGTGTGGCGTTCATGAGGATGTGTATGTGCCTGTGTGTGTTGTACTAGAATAACGTATGCGTACATGGAATGACATTGCGGGTTACCTGAACATTGACAATGACGAAACAAAGATTGTGTGTGTGTGTGTGTGTGTGTGTGTGTGTGTGTGTGTGTGTGTGTGTGTGTGTGTGTGTGTGTGTGTGTGTGTGTGTGTGTGTGTGTGTGTGTGTGTGTGTGTGTGTGTGTGTGTGTGTGTGTGTGTGTGTGCGTGCGTGTGTGGGTGTGTGTGACCATGTTTGAATTTATTCGGATTTAGTTCTCTTTCCTTGTTTGTATTATGATTGTGTAAGTGTAAAGCGCTCTGGGCTCGTCACCACGAGGTTTACGCGCTATATAAGTAATCGTTATTATTATTATTATTATTATTTCCTGAGCATGCACACTGATACGCACAGACATAGAGACACATGCAGACACAGAAACACGCCATACACCCTTATACCAGGCCTGGGAATGAGTAAAAATGATTTGGGCGTACTGACGGGAAAATGTTGCATTTTAAGCATTTTTAAGGGCACACTCTTTTCTTACACAATTGGAAAAGGAGTTCGTCGTATTTACGACGAAAGGCGTATCATTCCCAGGCCTGATATACACAGAGAAATACTAAACCAACTCGGGTAAAACTGAAGGGATCAAATCAGAAGATGGACTCACAAAGACAAGGACAACCCCAAACATTCAACCAGACCTGATTACCACTAAAATTTCCTGGTGTACAAATGAGGTTAAAAATGTGTACAATCAGAATTTTAAGGTGTACAATTCGTACATTCTCGCGGTACACACTGTGCTTTATTCCCCCCTCAAACCCCATTATTTAAAGACTGTAAATACATGTAAGAAAGAATTTGTGCTGAAAGTAAATTAAAACTTTTTGTTGAAAAAAAACCCCATAATTATACTATTAGATATTTGAAAATGTGACACAAAACGAATGATAGAAAAACATAATTTTTATTTTTGACCTCTGAGGAAAATTTGCATCAGCTGCTGTCAGCAGTATTGAGTCAGCCCTTCATTTCTGTCACTGCACTGGTCAGTATTTTCTGGTCTCATACAGTCCTCTTTACACATTGCTTTCTAGGCTCACACAGTCCTCTTCAGACTTATATTTTTAACTCCTGAAGAACCCCATAATTAAGGTAGTCATGTTCCATCTTCACACAAAAACCCCTTCAGTGATGTACAGGAATATTCTCGATGGATTTTTTAAAAAAACAAATTTTTTTTGTTTTTTTTCGCGTATGATTTTAATGTCTGGCGTATAATCGTACAGCGGTCTTCAATTTCGTAAGATTGTACGCAAATTTCGTACAGTAACCAGGTCTGTTCAACATACACACCACACTTGGGAAAACACCAAAACAACTGACGCGAACCTTGAAGAGATCAGAACATAAGATGGACTCACAGAGACATGCAAGGACAACGTGCTCCACACACCCAAACATTCCACAAACACACCACACATGGGAAACACCGAAACAACTCACGCTTACCTTGAAGATATCAGTAGCGAAGACGGACTCGTCAGGCTGATTTTCTTTGCTGGGGTTCAGCAGATCGCAGCTAAACGTGTTGTCGGAGAAGATGACAGATGGCGCCACATAGGAGTAGCCCTGCACACACAGCAACCAATACATACAGCGTTGTTCCCTGGCATTGGTATTAGGCATACGTTTTGGATCTGACACATAAATGGTCTGATTCCTGGCAGGTACCCCGTCTGATTGTCCACATGTGGAGACAGATCGCTTGCTAGTGATTGGCCTGCAGGAAAGCATGCCTCATATTTTTTAAGAGTATTCACTCCTTTACAACAGATATATTATTACTACCGGCAGAGTTCATCTGAAATGTGTCTGGATGAAATTTTACTTAACTTTCAGACAATCTGGATGAAATTTTGCTCAATTTTGAGACAATGTTTAAAAAATTACATTCAATTTGATCTAATCCATACATGTATAGACTTTGACTGCTTACCTTGAACAGCCTATCGCCCATTTCAGGCGCGATAGCCGGGGACTCGGTAGCAGGCATCTTGGTGAAATCTTCGGAGAAGTTGCTGACATCCAGGTCATCCTTGATGGCTGGTTTGACAGGCGCTGGGATTTTTTTCTGGGCTAGGTCATCCCAGTTTAGACCCTGCGAACACAGTGACCGTCAAAATACTCAATCCTACTTCATTGCAAAATGGAAGAAGAAAAACAACCCAACTACATCTGAACTCAGAAAATCCTCTCAGCATGGTGGAATTTTGAAACAGGCAGTTAGAACAAATTAAAAACGAAAATCTATCTGGAAATTAAAACTGTGTAGAAACACACATTTTCCTGTGTTTTCAATACTGATAAGAACCAAAAAATCAGATTTTGAATTCAATGATACACTGTGACAAATACAGAAAGGTACCGTCAGTAAGACCTTCCCACCCTGCTCATAATTTCAGTCTCCATGCAAACATTTATCTCCCTTACCTTACAAGAGATTCGCCTGGAGTGAGACAATTCTACCTGCAGAATTGTTCAGACACTAACACTAAACTAGGTATAAGACGCCCCTTATGATTTCTTGGTCCAGACCCCCATTTTCTTCTAGCAACTGCTGGGAAAATTGTGAAAATCTCTGCTTCTGGCATAGCTTCATGCATTCACAATCACACCTTCCTTATAAGACAAGCATAGACAAAACTGTAAAAAAAAAACTCAAGTCGGGTTGTTATGGGTTGTGAAAGAGTATTGAGGCAAACTTTCCACACCTGCTTCTTGTCCGCGTGTTTCAGACACAAACCCCTCACTAGCGACTGGACCGGTACGGTTGGCCTAGTGGTAAGGCGTCCGCCCCGTGATCGGGAGGTCGTGGGTTCGAACCCCGGCCGGGTCATACCTAAGACTTTAAAATTGGCAATCTAGTGGCTGCTCCGCCTGGCGTCTGGCATTATGGGGTTAGTGCTAGGACTGGTTGGTCCGGTGTCAGAATAATGTGACTGGGTGAGACATGAAGCCTGTGCTGCGACTTCTGTCTTGTGTGTGGCGCACGTTATATGTCAAAGCAGCACCGCCCTGATATGGCTCTTCGTGGTCGGCTGGGCGTTAAGCAAACAAACAAACAAACTAGCGACTGGCCTATTGTCACACGGGAAAGTTTGTCTCAATTAAAGCAAGAGTATTCACTCTTGTACAACCCATACAAACCTGACAGGAGTTATTTCCAAACATCATCTTCTTCTTCTTCTGCGTACGTGGGCTGAAACTCCCACGTACACTCGTGTTTTTTGCACGAGTGGAATTTTACGTGTATGACCGTTTTTTACCCCGCCATTTAGGCAGCCATACGCCGTTTTCGGAGGAAGCATGCTGGGTATTTTCGTGTTTCTATAACCCACCGAACTCTGATATGGATTACAGGATCTTTTTCGTGCGCACTTGGTCTTGTGCTTGCGTGTACACACGGGGGTGTTCGGACACCGAGGAGAGTCTGCACACAAAGTTGACTCTGAGAAACAAATCTCTCGCCGAACGTGGGGACGAACTCACGCTGACAGCGGCCAACTGGATACAAATCCAGCGCGCTACCGACTGAGCTACATCCCCGCCCCAAACATCATCTATTCAGGCAGCAACTACTGTACTTTAACACTCACTCTGAACACTTTGTGTCGCTTGATCTCGTGAACACCTTTGGCTCCCAGGCGTCTGCTAGGATCCTTCACCATCAGTCTGCGGATGAAATCTTTCATTTCTGCCGAGAGATAGACGGGCATTTTGGGCTCGTTCCTCAGGATTCGGCGTGACACCTCAGTCTGCGTGTTCTCCTGGGCGTTTTCCGAGGAAAACGGAGACGTCCCGGTCAACAGCTCGTAGGAGAGAACTCCGAGGGACCACCAGTCTGCTGACTGTCAACAAAAATAGTTCCAGGGTCAACTTTTGGTTAAAGGATATGATAGCGATAGATTTGGAGGGGAGCGGGAGTGGGGAGGGGCGAGGTAGAGAAGATGGGGAGAAGGAAAGGGAAAAGGGAAACGTGGGAAAGGGAGTATGGGGAGTAGCGAGGGGGAATGGGAGAGGGGGAGGAGGGGGGGGGGGGGGGGGGGGGGGGGGGGGGGGGGGGTTGTTGAAAAAATAAAAAAGAATAACAAGAAAGAGTCAGTTGTTGTCTTGATAACCGAATATACCCAAGAGTGAGTTTTTTCAGTGACTTAATTAGTTTCAATGCAAGTGATTCTGAATGATTTCTTCTCCTGCGTCCATGGGCTGCAACTCGCATTTTCACTCATGTTTTGCACATGCAGGTATAACCGTCTTGTCCCCGCCACTGAATGATTCAAAGCTGGGAGCTATTGGATGAAACAAAATAGCAAGTACTCACGAAGTCATGGCCAGTGTTGCTCTTGATGATCTCCGGCGCCATGTACTCTATGGTGCCACAGAATGAGTAGGTACGGTGGACCTGAAAACAAGGCAGACACAGGTCAAATCACATTTTTGTCAACTGCTTCATGTCGTGTATTTTGAATAAAAGTGTGTTCAAAACACAAATCACATCTATAGTGCTAATAATAATTATTTCAGCAGAAAGCCTACTGGTGCATGTGATTTAAACAAAGCACACAAGTCAATACACATCGAATATGGTTACAGTGGAACCCCCCTTTTAAGACCCCCAATTTTAAGACTCCCTCCTTCCTGATTTTCTCAGATTTTTAGGTCTTAAAAGGGGGGTTCCACTGTACTGATTAATTTAAAAGTAGATGCATACCAGTAATTCAATTGTGCATGTCACATTCCATTTTACTGGGAATTTTTTTTTTTAACCAAAAACATCTAACATTACTCTGTGTATTTAATTTGTCCCCCCCCCCCCCCCCCCCCCCCCCCCCCCCACAATTTAAAAAGAGATGGTTGTCCTCACTCTTTGGTTCCACTTAAATGTCTTCCAGCATGAAACACTGAGCAGGGCATTGCAGATACAGTGGAAACCCACTTTTCAGACCCCCCCCCCCCCCCCCCCAATTAACGATTTCCTCCCTTTTAAGACCACGTTTTCTCCGATTTTCCGTTCAAAACCTATCGGAACATACCCCCTTTTTCAGACTCCCTCCTTTTCAAGACCTTATTTTCTGAGATTGTTTTAATGGAAGGTAAGTAAAAGGGTGACACACACACACACTCATGCACGCACGCACCCACCCACACACCCCCCCCACCCACACAAAAACACACGCTGACAGCACCATACCTTATCTGAAGGCAGGAACTCCTTGCTGAGGCCAAAGTCGGTGAGCACGATGTGTCCGGAGGAGTCCAGCAGGATGTTCTCCAGCTTGATATCTCTGTAGATGATGCCCAGCTTGTGCAGCGTCTCCAGGGCCAGCACCACCTCCCCGATGTAGATCCGTGCCTCATGTTCCTTGAAGTGGTCGCGGTTGTTCAGGTGCGTGAACATCTCTCCTCCGTTCACAAAGTCTGTGGGACAGTAATTGTGAAAGATGGTGAGATGTTCATCGAGGAATACAGTGTGGGTATGCAGGGCAAGGAAGTTCACATTGCACAATTAGGAAACAAGCCGGCTAATTTAGCTACGTTCTGCGCGCGCGCACACACACACACACAAACACACACTGTACTCTCTCACTCTCTCTTATGAACAAACGAGCATGAAAAAACATGCACACACCCTCATCCCCATTCACACACACACACACACACACAACATATGCACACACCTGCACACACACACGGCACTCTCTCACACTCTCTTATGAACAAACGAGCATGAAAAAACATGCACACACCCTCATCCCCATCCTAAACACACACACACTCATGTTCTTACCAAGGATTAAATTCAACTTGGAGTCTGTCTGGAATGCATAATGTAGAGTGACCAGGAATGGAGAGTCTCGTATAGACTCCAACACCTGTCTTTCTGTGATCGTATGCTCTGTGGTCTTGGACTTGTGAACGATGGACGCTTTCTTCAGTTGTTTCAGCGCGTAGAGCTTGCCATTGTCGGGACCCGTGACCTTTCGTGTGAGGAAGACTTTGCCGTAAGCGCCGGTGCCGAGGACACGTAGTAACTGAAAGTCGTTCATGCTGACGCGGTCCTTGCCTCGCATGTTCACTGCAACACAGAATTAAAAAAAAGATGTGAGACATTTTAAAAATAAAAACAAAACAAAAATATCCAGGCGTTTTGTTGGCTGCACAGTACAGCGAAGTGTTTTGTTCCGTCAATTCAATCTTTGGCTTGAAGAACTACCATGCACAATTTGACAAGCTGTATCCACTACTGTCAAACTAAAAATAAAATAAGGGGTATAAGGGGTACTTTTCAACTGAACATGTGCTGGCTCTCTAATGCAATGAACAGAATGGAAATGTTCAGAGCATATCAGTATCACTGTTACCTTCAAACACCCATGATAAAAGACTCTTTGTCTGTCTCCCCCCCCCCCCCCCCCCCCTCTCTCTCTCTCTCTCTCTCTGGTTCTTGCAAGCCATACTTGTACCTACTGTAGCACAGCATTCCGACAGCACTGCTACTAGCCTAGGCATACCTACACCTCTATATTCCTCACTGATTGCTTATTGATTGACAGGCCTCAGGTCTAAACCTGGACAGGAAAGGTAAGAGAGGCTTATGCCGGTCAGTAACCGCCTGCTCTACCACAGGGGTTTGACTTCCGTTCCCTTTGACAAGAGGGATCCGCATACCTAGAGGTTTGCGTCTCCCTGTTAAATATCCCAAAACACAAATGACATCTTCAACACAAGAATGCATGTTCTAGTGTAACCCTTGCACACTGCCAACACTGATGCAGGGTAAAATACATGATTTGTCAGCACGTACAACTCCTGCATAATACAATACGGTCTTCTGTCAAACACCTGTTCTTCACCCACATTTTTTCGAATCAGGCATGCTCTACTTCTGCGTTCAAATTAGGGCAGTCGAGCATAGCTGTAAGCTGGGATGGGAGTGGGGGGGGGGGGGGGGGTGGGATCGTCAAGAATGGTAACGATCATTGTTTATAGCCTTGCAATGAACAGAGTGGCATCTGTCGGCTGTAACCATGCGGTTACCGACCCGGCCTTGTGTCTCAGGCCTTGTGTGTGTGTGTGTGTGTTGTATGTAGGTGTGTGTGTGGTGTGTGTGTTTGTGTCGTTGCCCCCTGTGAAGTTCCTGTTGGAAATAAAATGAGTTCGGGGAAATGCAACGCCATCTGTTTCTGACTGTCTTCTGTTTATGTGTTATATTCCCGATGAACACATTTTTTTGAAAATAGAAGGCTCACTGTCTGTGACAGAGTTGTGGTAATTTTTCAAATCCCTGCGGAAGAAATAAAGCAAAGGGAGCGTCCTCTTTGTTTACACCTCAAATGAGGACTGTAAGTTTGTGTTAATGTTTATTTTCACACCTGTGGGATTGATTGATTGATTGATTGATTGATTGGTGTGTGTGTGTGTGTGTGTGTGTGTGTGTGTGTGTGTGTGTTGTGTGTGTGTGTTGTTTGTGTGTGCGTGTGTGTGTGTGTGTGTTGTGTGTGTGTGTGTGTGTGTGTGTTGTGTGTGTGTGTGAGTGCGTACGTTTGTGACTCGAGTTCTTTTATTAACGAGCCTTCAAGCCTCGGGTCGGTGACCTTCTAAGTTGAATGTGTGTCAGTGTCATTGTTTCTCTCTCTC
Source organism: Littorina saxatilis (assembly GCF_037325665.1). NCBI lineage: Eukaryota > Metazoa > Mollusca > Gastropoda > Littorinimorpha > Littorinidae > Littorina > Littorina saxatilis. Next base: position 51,178,852 of record NC_090261.1, on the reverse strand, counting down.
TCTCTCTCTCTCTCTCTCTCTCTCTCTCTCTCTCTCTCTCTCTCTCTTGAAAAAGTTAGACTCTCTCTCTCTCTCTCTCTCTCTCTCTCTCTCTCTCTCTCTCTCTCTCTCCAAAAAAACGTTTGTTTCCACCCTGACAACCCTTCTGCCTATACGGGGCAGACCTGTTTAGTCCCAAAACTTGACAAGAGTAATGGTCAAGTAAACAATAGTAATCTGATGACCAAAATAGTAACCCAGTGGTTGCAAACGCTGACCGTGATTAGCAACACAAACCGAATTTGAAGCACATCTAAAAAAATCGTAG
>NC_090261.1:51166045-51176045 GCF_037325665.1 Littorina saxatilis | reverse complement strand
CGGAGATGGTGGACAAGCTTCATTATTTTACCTGCATGTTACAGCTATCCAAACATACAAATCAAACACTGCCGCATGATCAAACAGCCGCGCGCGTGCGCGCGCGCTCACACACACACTCGCGTCCGGATGGGCTCGTTAAGCGTGATCATTATACAGCATCAGTAGGTCAACTGATGCTTTTAAACTATCCCGTCTGACCCCCCCCCCCCTCCCCCTCCCTGTCTCTCTCCTTTGGCACATATTATTACTCGCGATTTACGTGTGTCGTCGGCACGCAAACTTTGCCACGCCCTTCTCTCTCTCTTGTCTCTCTCCCTGTCTCTCTCTAACAGTAACACACACACACACGCATGTACACACGCACACACACACACACACACACAGAGTCTGTCTGTTGATCTCTTTCTCACTAACTACATGTAACATTCCATCGCAGTTTAGCTTCCGCAGGTACATTCATAGGCACACGATATCGATATTTACTGTTCGACCTTTTGAAAGTGGCTGCATGCACATGTGCATTCATTGACCTTACTGTTTCAGCTTTGGAAGTTCGTGCTATGTTGCATACAGTTATACCGCACCGGAATATCCACAGGCACCTTTATGCCATAATTTATTTCGTAGCTGGCACTTCGCTGCTGCGTAAAAAAAACTTAGCGCAAATACACAGAACACGCACATTGACACACACAGAGACACAGACACACACTCACACTTACAGAGACACAGACACAGACACACAAAGAGCCGTACATTCGCAGCTGCGTACAATTCACTTGGCTCACACACACACGACACACTGACAAACTCAGAAAAACACGCTCACCCACACGACCACCAATTCCCCCCCCCCCCCCCCCCCCCGAATATTTACCGTGATCGCTTCCCTGTGACCAAGCTGTGTCTATCAAATATCGGCTCATTTCACGCAATGATAGCCCTGCCCCAAGCAACACGAGAGGCCATAAACGTGGGAACATGATACCAGGAAGCGTGTTGAGTATCTTGTGTGTCACAACTGATTGCTTTGCGCAACAAGTTGACACCGCGCTCAGCTGTGACTGCTTGGCGGAAGGATTTGGACAAGGAAGGAATGGAAATGAAAGAAAGTGGGAGAAAGAGAGGGGGGAGGGGGGGGGGGGGGAGCGAGAGAGAATGAAATTAAAAAGAGAGGTAGAGCGAGAATTGGATAGACCCAGCTTAGCCAACTCAGCAAAAATACACACCGACAACAGAAAAATCACTGACCACCAAAAACAAAAGAAGAAGAAAATCACAGAATAAATTAATAACAAAATGTAATATCTTTTAAAAATCGTTATGCTGAGACAACAGTAGGCCGATTGACCACACCTCCGACTAAGCCATCCACACACGGCCAGCACCTTGTGCACTGACCAACACTGCAAAACACACGTCCACTCAGACCAGTCGCCGCACGGAGGGCATAAGGCGTGGTTTTTGCCTGCAAAAACGCGTGCCAGCAGGGCTTAGCCGCTAACCGTCGAATTTAATTCCCTCAGTGCAATGCAAAGTCTGCAGCTAACGGTTTTTGAAGCGATTACAGTTGTGCGCTCAGACAGAGAGAGAGAGAGAGAGAGAGAGAGAGAGAGAGAGAGAGAGAGGTGGCAGAGATAGATACTGGATGCATAGAAGCACTGACACATCACATGGTCACAACAGTAGAGACACAAGCACATGGACATACAAGGACTCGCAAACATTATCCACTTCGCGCGCGTTCCGCACACACACACGCGCGCACGCACAAACAAACAAACACAAACTTGTAAAACACACACATTGAGACACACAAATCACTTCAAAGGCCGGTCAGCTTCTCTGCTGCACAACCATGTTTGATTGCACTCCGCAAAACAATGCTAGCCTGAGATTGTGAGAGAAAGAAGGAGAAGAAGAAGAGAAACAGACACCGAGAAGTGAACTGAAGCCAACAAGGAAACGACAGGAGAATCGATACCGTTTATCGGTCAACAAAACAGAAGAGCACAAACAAGATCATTGATGTACGTACCCCGGCCCTATAATTTAAATACGTTCAAGTTGAGCTGTCCAGAATCTAATGCATCATAGTGTCAATCATCAAAATAAGGCTCTCAATCCCCACTCCTCTCTCTCTACTCCCCCCCCCCCTTCACACAATTGACTATAGCACCCATGAACCCAACAGGTACGGTTTACTACCGACAAACAAACAAACACACACGCACAAAATCAACATCTTAGGACGACATAAACATTATTTATGGAGCAATTCGCCATAAAACCAGGACAGCGGCTTCTAATTCTGTCACACTCGGGCGCGGCGTTGTTTTCGATCGTGACGGCCTGTGAACGCACGGCCATCAGTCTTTCAACTTTGCGTACCGGGGGCTGATTAAGTGTATAGATATATCTCTCTCTCTCTGCCTGAGCAAACATTTAGAGTAGTGTGGAGTCTTCTTTTTGATAGAAACGATCATCTTTTCGTTCTGCGTCTGGCGTTGTTGTTTTTTGTTTTTTTTATCGTCATCCACCTTGTTTTTTACATTTAGTCAAGTGAGAGAAGAAATTAAGGGGCTTATTGTCCGTCAGGTCTAAATTGCCTATAATGGTCATGAATTGGTTTATACGATAGAAAAGTTGACTATATGTTTTAACATAGGGAATCGAGACGAGGGTCGTGGTGTATGTGCGTGTGTGTGTGTGTGTGTGTAGAGCGATTCAGAGTAAACTACTGGACCGATCTTTATGAAATTTTACATGAGAGTTCCTGGGTATGATATCCCCGAACATTTTTTTCGTTTTTTCGATAAATGTCTTTGATGACGTCATATCCGGCTTTTTGTAAAAGTTGAGGCGGCACTGTCACACCCTCATTTTTCAATCAAATTGATTGAAATGTTTGTAAAGCAATCTTCGACGAAGGCCAGACTTTGGTATTGCATTTCAGCTTGGTGGCTTAAAAATTAATTAATGACTTTGGTCATTAAAAATCTGAAAATTGTAATTATTTTTTTTTTTATAAAACGATTCAAATGTACGTTCATCATATTCTTCATCATTTTCTGATTCCAAAAACATATAAACATGTTATATTTGGATTCAAAAAAAGCTCTGACAATTAAGAATATAAAAATTATCATCAAAATAAAATTTCCGAAATCGATTTATTCCTTGTCGGTTCCTGATTCCAAAAACATATAGATATGATATGTTTGGATTAAAAACACGCTCAGAAAGTTAAAACGAAGAGAGGTACAGAAAAGCGTGCTATGCAGCACAGCGAAACCACTACCGCGCTGAACAGGCTCGTCAGTTTCACTCCGTTTTGCACAAGCGGCGGACTACGGTCATTGTGAAAAAATGCAGTGCGTTCAGTTTCATTCTGTGAGTCCCACAGCTTGACTAAATGTAGTAATTTCGCCTTACGCGACTTTTTTTTATCGTCACGGCTGTGGACGCACGGCATCCACCTTTGAACTACACGTGCTGGGGACTTAGCTGAATAATGATTTTTCCCTGTGTGAACAAGCATTCAGGGCTGTGTGAATTCTTCATGTTCGCCCACTGTGCACTGAAAGGATGTGAAGCGAGGGATTTAACTCACCTTTTAATTAAAAGAGCCCATAATCATGTTTTTCCTGAAGTTCTATTACCTTCGCCTTCTCCTTCCCTCTCTCTCTCTCTCTTCACACTCCTTTCAAACCTCCTTCACTTTACTTTGACCAGTAACAAGTCACGTAAGGCGAAAATGCAACATTTAGTCAAGCTGTCGAACTCACAGAATGAAACTGAACGCAATGCAATTTTTCAGCAAGACCGTATACTCGTAGCATCGTAAGCCCACCGCTCGTGGCAAAGGCAGTGAAATTGACAAGAAGAGTAGTAGTTGCTTTTCTGTACCTCTCTTCGTTTTAACTTTCTGAGTGTGTTTTTAATCCAAACATATCATATCTATTATGTTTTTGGAATCAGGAACCGACAAGGAATAAGATGAAAGTGTTTTTAAATTGATTTTGAAAATTTAATTTTGATCATAATTTTTTATAATTATTTTTAATTGTCAGAGCTTGTTTTTAATCCAAATATAACATATTTATATGTTTTGGAATCAGAAAATGATGAAGAATAAGATAAACGTAAATTTGGATCGTTTTATAATTTTCTTTTTCTTCACAATTCAGATTTTTAATTACCAAAGTCATTAATTAATTTTTAAGCCACCAAGCTGAAATGCAATACCGAAGTCCGGCCTTCGTCGAAGATTGCTTGACCAAATTTTTATTTTATTAGTGATGTCCATAGCCTTGCATCTGTCCCAGTTTTTCTGACCAAAACCGCGCGCCCGTCTCAAGATTCACTGCTCGATCCACATCCGAATTTCCATCTGCTGCCATGCTTTCCGATTGTGCAGATAATCCATGGAGGCACAGAAGAGCAGAAATTAAAATATTCGTGCGACGTCAACAAGCGACGCATTACTCCATTAGAACCTAATCACGATGCGCTTTCGTGAAGATGCAATCATGACACACTACCCCGCCCCACCCCACCTCCTGATCGGTATCTGGCGTATCTATCTAAGCTGGAATCTAATCATCTCACCAGGACACACACAAAAGCCGTCTCAGGCTGTAATTTTTGTCCACTGTGCGTGATATTGAGCACGAGCAGGCCACACACGATAATTAAATCTCATAAATCTTTCATTAAATCAAAGATCACAGACGAATGACACATATTTTCCAGCCAGAGAAAATCAAAAAGGGGAAGGAGCACTGGAAGGAAGGAACGGGTGGGTGGGGGGTGGGGGGGGTGCCAAACAGTCTCTGCCTGAGTGTATAAATTATGCGTCTGTCTCGCTTTATGTATACTGCTGGCAAGGAGAATGTGGATGTACGTGCGTGTGTGGGTGTCAGTGCGCGCGCGCGTGTGTGCGTGCACATGCATGGACCATGGTAGGAGGTGGGGGGGGGGGGGAAGGTAAACTTTGGAGGGACACACACTTGTAAGCAAAACGTTTCCCCCCGGCCACCATACAAACGCGTAACCCAGACCTGTTTACCCCCATAAGTGTTTTGGAGTAATGCTCAGCCCCAAAAATAGTAATCCTGGCACAAAAATAGTAATCATCCAGCATTCGTCGCCAATTACAACGCACATGACAACTGTGTCTGCGAAACGCAATCATGCACATATATCCATCATTCACAAACAAAACAATCAGTCAGTTTTTGTAGTCATCCTAATTTCAACGAAGATTACATCAAAAGCACATGCATCACTGATTCTTTTTCTTTTGCTCGTAGTAGGCCTTTTTCAGTGTGTCAAGCGCTTCTCTACTGCTTGCCGAATGAGTGAGGGCGAGACTTCACCACTAGAATAAGGCTCTCCAGCGTCTTATCAGACAGACATGATCGATATCTCTGGTCAGTCCTGTGCTTTTTCAACCCATTTTGCCATTGAAAAAACAATGCCAAACATGTGAATTGATTAAAAAAAAAAAAAAAAAATTTTTTTTTTTTTACATTTTTTTTATTTACGAAAATCGTAGTCTTGACACGGATAGCGGAATGGCGTATTTTTTGCAGAAAATCGTAATAAATTACGCCAAAATCGTAAGGGTAAAAAGGTCTGGACTAACCCGATATGCCATGGAAAAGGCAATACATGACCGACAAAGACCCGAGACTTTATCCGGTTCTGAGAAAACTGGCTGCACGACTCTGACGAGGTCGGTCGTGACTTACACAGACATGTAGTTATAGCGGAACCGGAACTCAAAACCCTGCACATACTCCCGCTCGTTAGCAACACGGTTTTCCCTTTCCTCGTCTAGCCGGCCCGTCAATAACAAAATTACGGAATGGATTCACAAACGTAATTCATTCATTCGTAACATCTCACTTCGTCCTAGACATGTAAGGTAGAATGTACAGGCATTAGGTGCTAAACCTTCTGTTTGTTAGATTGTTTGTTTGTTTCTTCTTTCTTTCTTTGTTGTTTATTGAAATCAACACGTCTTGGTTCCTGTTTTCCCATGTGGGACACAGCATACTGAAACCTCTTTGGGAATCTTCAGTTATGATGTTGATGTGTCGCATTGTCTGATTTACACAAAACAATAACTGTGTTTCTGGTGCCTGCGAGTAATTCTTTGACACAGACTGACTTGATCAGTCCAGTCATCCTTGGATTTCCCCTTGCACAGAAACTCGGTTACGGAAAACGTAACGCTGAGCTAACGCAGCAGGGAAGGGTTAAAATCCCCGAACAGAAACAGCAACAAGACACAATGCGGCGAACGAGATAAACCATGAAATAATAACATTACCAAGTCAACAGCGACGTGAATATGTAACACGCAGATGCCAAGTTCAAGGGGAGACATCGGAGGGAAAGCGGAGAAGCTTTTGTAATCTGAGCCAGAACATAAATTATAAAGTGGCTAAGACTTGTACTACTACCAGAGTGTTAATTTCTACGATCAGGTCTAATGAGCATAATTAGAAGAAATCACAATCATTCTTATCAACGGAACAAAACATGATTGAAATGACTCAGAATTCACTCAAAACTAGAAGTGCACAGTGAAAAAACAAACCCGTGTTCCACAACGAGACCATGAGATCGACACGTATGTATGCTGGTCATTCAGTATTGGAGAATTTACGATGCAGCAAAAAAATAGTGAGAACCCCGTACGAACACGTGTCTAAAAGTGTGTTAACCAGTTATACCAGTGCAGAACATTCTTTCTCTCTCTCTCCCCCCCCCCTCTCTCTCTTTCTATCTCTCCCTCCCTCTCTGTCTCTCTCCGCCCACCTTGTTTTCCTTTGCTGTTCTGCAGGTCTGATAATAGAGGGGGCTGGGGAAAGACAGAAAGAGGAAGGGGGGGGGGGGAGATAGATACGTGTGTACTGTATACACGTACATGTTTCACTGTGTGTACTGCATGTCAAACTGACACATGCAACCCTGCGGAGCCCAGAGAGAGAGAAGTGGAAGAGCGAGAGAGAGAGGGGGGGAGAGAGGGGGGGAGAGAGAGAGGGGGAAAGGTGAGAGGGGGAAAGGAGAGAGGGGGAAAAGGAGAGCGGGGGAAAGAGAGATCAAATCAAACCAAATCAAATCAAATTTTATTTTTCGAGGGTTGTGGCATAAGCAATACAACGAGCTTTTTTTCAACCAGCCCTCGCCCAGAGAGGGGACTAATCTAATCACATATTTAAACGGACATTCACGTAGAAAAAAAGGTAGAGAAAAACAACAACATATGAATGTTTGCACATTACATATAATACAGAGAGAGAGAGAGAAACAGAGAGAGAGAGAGAGAGAGAGAGAGAGAGAGAGAGAGAGAGAGAGAGAGAGAGAGAGAGAGAGAGAGAGAGAGAGAGAGCATGCGCGTGTGAGCAACACGTGTTGATTGTACACCACTAACAGTTTTCGACAGAGCGCAGTAAATGTTCTTCCGTTCGAGTGTACTTCCAACAACAAAAAACACTGATATAAACAACAAAATCAGTCGTACCACACAAAACATAACATTGTTGAAAAAAAATCAATTCAGCTAAATACTGTATGCAAAAAACACAAGCCACCTTACCTTCTTCATCACACTTCGTGTTAAAATTGAATATCATCCTGAAGCCGCGACACACACACACGGCGACAGCAACAACCACACACAAAACACGGCTTAGCGATAGCTCTTTTTCCTGTTCAGTTTCTGTCCCAAAGCCAGGCCAGTCTGCTAATCCACAATAACATAAGTGTTTCGAAAACACCACACTGCGCCGACGTTTCAGTCCTGGTGACAAAGTTTCCAAAACTACCAACAGCACATGCCTGCGATCGTGTTTTTCAGTTTCTCTTTTGTGTGCTAAGAAGGTATTAGCAGCCTCAAAAAATCCCTCAGAGAAATCTTCACAACTTGTAACACCAGAGAAAACAAACTGTCCAGAGAGACCGAGAGAGAACTGAAGAACTTCCAAGAAGCAAACGTTGAGGTCGGACGGTGAGCTAACCTACGCTATAACTCTACAACCACTTGTGTGCGTGTAGCGTAGTGTTGTGTCGCTGTCGAATTGTGAACTCTGCTGAACTCGACCGAGACATATAGGCGCTTGAAATCGCGCGTGTTTTGTTTCTACAGTGTCAAAACAGCGTCCAATTGATAGGAAGGCAGACACGAAGCACAGGCAGACACGAAGACATGCATATATTGATATGCATAGATACATAAACACGCCCCCCTTCTCCTTCTCCTTCTCTCTCATTCTCAAGACTGCGCTGTGAGAGGGGGAAGGGGGGGGGGGGGGGAGGGGGAGGAGGTGTCATCAAAACAGCGTCCGAGAAAAAGGCAGACATAGATACATAAACACGCCCCTCTCTCTCTCTCTCTCTCTCTCTCTCTCTCTCTCTCATTCACGGAACTGCGCTGTGAGAGGGGGGTGGGGGAAGGAGGAGGTGTCATCAAAACAGCGTCCGAGAGAGAGGCAGACACCCCAACGAAGTTTTATCATCTTACCACGTAACATCTTAACCTTTTATTTACCCCAACCCGTCATCCTCCAGTCCCCCTCCGATTTTGCCCCCCCCCCCCCCCCCTTCTTTTAACAGCGTATAAACAATCATGTCCCAAATAGGTCCAAGTTACCTCGGAGAACGTTAAACCCCCTTAGTCAGTCAATCAGGCCGACATACAGCACAGACAGACCCAAAGACATGCATAGATACACAAACACACACACACACGCACATGCGAAGAGAGCTAACAAGCATCGATGTGCAATGCCTAAAGCTAGTGGCTGGACCGAAACCAACCACCGAGAGAGAGTACCAGGAACAGGAAAGTGCTTAGTGTGCTGGGTGAAAGAGACAGGGAGGAAAAGTAACGATTGGGAAGAAGGGGGGTGGGGGGGGGGGGGACACAATATTAACGAAGGAAACAGTTCAGGGGACAAATAGACGAATAGTAATAAGTGAAGAGAGCGGAAAAAGGCTAAGAAAGTAAAAGATATTCACAGGGGTGGGGGGGGGGGGGAGATGTGGGGGAGGGGGGGGGGGGGGTCTTGAGGCAGGAAAGAACAACGATACCGAAACCGCGAAGGAGGAAAAGAGGGAATGAAAAAGAGAAGGATTTGAGCAAGAAGACAGATAAACAGAATGCATAATAACTTCTAACTTCACACGCTTTTGTTGCAGTTCAGACTGGTTGCTGCATTTAGGTCAACTTTCGGACACTGACAGGTGTCAGAACTAGCCCTAGGTCAGTGATACATGAAATGCATTAAAGTTGCACTATGGTCAGCCGTCATGTCGGTGGTTTGTTTGTTTGTTTGTTTGCTTAACGCCCAGCCGACCACGAAGGGCCATATCAGGGCAGTGCTGCTTTGACATATAACGTGCGCCACACACAAGACAAAAGTCGCAGCACAGGCTTCATGTCTCACCCAGTCACATTATTCTGACACCGGAGCAACCAGTCCTAGCCCTAACCCCATAATGCCAGACGCCAGGCGGAGCAGCCACAAGATTGCCAATTTTAAAGTCTTAGGTATGACCCGGCCGGGGTTCGAACCCACGATCTTCCGATCACGAGGCGGACGCCTTACCACTAGGCCAACCGTGTCGGTCATGTCGGTAGTAATTACGCTGATAATGTCATATGTATCTAGGCAAGCGATAACACTCCACAACATGATTCCCCAGCCAACTCCAGTTGCCGAAGATTGTGTTGTTCTTTGTATGACTGTGGTTATCGGATGTATTTTTGTGCGGCTGCGTGTGTGTGGATATGGGAGAGAGGGCAGTGTGTGTGTGTGTGTGTGTGTGTGCGCTTGCCTGTGTGTGCACGTCTGTGTCAATATGGTTGTGTGTTTGAAATCGCTTCGATTTGAAGGTGGCATCGAGTCATGCTCTTAGTTTTTCTCTGTGTTTCTGTCTGTCTGTCTCTCTTTCTCCGTTACCAGCTGTAGCCAACCCCGAA
>NC_090261.1:51116045-51161045 GCF_037325665.1 Littorina saxatilis | reverse complement strand
CAAGCATGTCACTAGCCAAGTAGTGGCAAGCATAACAATAAACTACCGGCGAGTACATTTTTTCTGTCCTTCCAATTCACTCTTTGAAGCTCTGGTTAAAGTCAGACTAAAAATGTCATTGACACGCTAGAGAGAAGAAAAATGTCTATCCCTCCTAACATACGTTTTATGTGTGACAGGGTGACAGGTGTCACTTCTTAAAATCTTTTATTTAACGTCACTCTGTAAAAACATTGGCGACATTTGTCTTAGATTAAAAACACACACAGGCGCGCACACAAACTTTCCCTTTATGTACAGTGGTTCACCACCCTCCCACCCCCCGCACACTCTCGCTCATCTCAGTCTCACCAATTATATGGTCAATGTATTGTCATTGTCCAAGTTCGTCTTTGTTGAACTAGCAAATCAACAAACCCATTCCCTAATAGACACAGCTCCGTGGGACAGAAGAATCATCCGCCGCAGTCTTTGTTGTCGATCAGTTTGAGTGTGGTGTCAATTCATTATCTGTTAACAAAAAGTACTGGTGTGCATCAGCCGTGTCCAGCTGCCAACAGTCTCCCTTTGGGTGAAGCAATTTTCTTAATCCCTTAGAACTTGAAGTGGACATAGGCCACCTGTGTCAGGCAGGCAACCCTGTCTGCAGGAGTATTATTGTGCAATCTATCACCCGACTGCCTTTGCACCCCGGAGGTTTGGGAAAGTGTGAAGTGGGTGTGATTTCCTAGTGAGAGATTAAAGAGCGTAAAAAAGATAAAAGGGGGTCCTTAACGTCCTCACAGGAAATTTTCCTTTTAGGGACATGAGTTGATGATACGTTATTAAAGAGCGTGTCATAGCTGGGCGCTTTTCTACCCCCCCCCCTCTTTCTTGTCTTCACTGACCAATGAAACGTCGTATCATCTTAGAATGTTGTGTTACTAATATAGTTACTAAGAGTTTGATTGGATGGTTGTTACTCTAGCTAAATTTGAATTCTGTGTGTACATGCTAGAAATGTTACCCTCTTTTTAACATAGTAAATATTGGAAGTGAGACAGTGACAAAAGGTCAGGTGTCATGTCCACTGTCCCGAATGACACACGATTGCTGACATTTCACCATTGCCAAAAGAATAAACAAATAAGAAATAGGTAGAAAATGAATGTGAAAACTGACTTTAATTGGTGATCAGTATTTTCTATACCACTAACAAATAATCTACTTACACATAGCTGTTTGGCAAATGTATGTTGCATGGGACACACTGACATGAAAGTGGAAGATGTTTTTCCCTCTAGAGAAACTACATATCAAGTTACACTTTTTGTGCTCTTCCATTCCAGTTGGCAATCAATTGTTAACGCATGTTATTAGAAAAAATAGAACGAAAACAGATTAGATAGAATGAAAAATGTACTGGTGATGTCATTTGGGACATACTGACATGAAAACGTCACCTTTTGCCATTGTCTCAAATACAAATGTCTGTTAAAGGCCCAGTCCCATGTAATACACGGTGTTGAAGAAAAACATAGGGCGAAGGGTGCGAGCCTGCTACTTCTAAGAAATGTTATCATATATCTGTTATTCTTTCAATGACAATCTCCCATCACCCAAAGATCTTGTTTCCCAAACCTTTCACAAATAAGGCGAGAGAAGAGGAGAAAGATCGTATTTCACCGAACCTTTCACATATGCAAAGTCGATTTTACTGTGTGGGTATTTTTCACACACACGCGCACGCACACACACACACACTCTCTCTCTCTCTCTCTCTCTCTCTCTCTCTCTCTCTCTCTCTCTCTCTTTCACAGACAGACACAAACCACCACCAACAAAAAACAGCATCAGGAGAAGAAAGTAACAGAGTGATGAAAACACTGCACACAAATCAATCAATCAATCAATCAATCAATATGAGGCTTATATCGCGCGTATTCCGTGGGTACAGTTCTAAGCGCAGGGATTTTTTTTTATTTTAATCTTTTTAAATTTTTTTTATGCAATTTATATCGCGCACATATTCAAGGCGCAGGGATGTATTTATAAATTGCATAAAAAAAAAACATTAAAAAAATTAAGCTGTGTGAGATGGACTTTTTTTTACACAATACATCACGCATTCACATCGGCCAGCAGATCGCAGCCATTTCGGCGCATATCCTACTTTTCATGGTCTATTATTCCAAGTCACACTGGTATTTTGGTGGACATTTTTATCTATGCCTATACAATTTTGCCAGGAAAGACCCTTTTGTCAATCGTGGGATCTTTAACGTGAACACCCCAATGTAGTGTACACGAAGGGACCTCGGTTTTTCGTCTCATCCGACGACAAACAATCATAAATACCTGGAATAAACACACAGAAATATCAAATGAGATACCCGGGAAGAAGTAAGGCATGGCAACATTTATTTCAGAAACCCCTTGGGTTACATGATTTGATAGGTGAAGTGATACGTACACGATATTCAAGTGTGTTACTCTTGTTTTGTGGTTTTCTTTTTTGTTTGTTTTGCTTTGCCCATAAAACAACACACTTGTTTCCGTCCAACCCACGCGCTGCACAAAATCACTCGCCACGAATAATAAGTAATGCGTAAACGTCAGCAACAGATTGTTTTCCTTCTGTTTCGGATCGCAGCTTTCGTTTCAAGGCTGCAGAAGAAATGAGGGAGCTTCATTGACACAGATACATACATGTACGTCATTGGGGGTCTTTTCAACAGGGGTAGATGCGTGGGCGGTATGAGTTTTGAGAAAATATAATTATATAAAATCCAAAACAAGCAACAAAAGAAGACAAACTAAGAGAAAATGCATGTGGGTGGTATGAGTTTTGAGAAAATATAGTATATACAATCCTTCTTCTTCTTCAGCGTTCCAGAATTTTCTGGTTACGTGTGAGCTCGTTTACCCATATGGGTTCCCCACACTATACTCTGATCGAGAGCATAGTCAGCTCACTCCGCTTTCGTTGAGTAGGCATGCTGGGTATTTTCGTGTTTCCATAAACCACCGAACTCCGACATGGATTACAGGATCTTTTCCGTGCGCACTTGGTCTTGTGCTTGTGTGTACACACGAAGGGGGTTAAGACACTAGCAGGTCTGCACATAAGTTGACCTGGGAGATCGGAAAAATCTCCACTCTTAACCCACCAGGCGGCAGCGACCGGGATTCGAACTCACGACCTCCCGATCAGGAGGCCGACGTCTTACCACCACGCCACTGCACCCGTCCTATATATACAATCCAAAACGAGCAACCAAAAGAAGACAAACTTAGAGGAAATACATGTGGGCGGTATGAGTTTTGAGAAAATATATACTTTCTTTATTTGGTGTTTAACGTCGTTTTCAACCAGGAAGGTTATATCGCGACGGAGAAAATATATATATATACAATCCACCAAAAAAGCAACAATAAAGACAAACCAAGAGGAAATACATGCACCTTCAATAACAACAAATACAGGAAATCCCGTACATGTGATTCTGATTTAAACAATAACTCCGATTCTGTCCTGGTGATCGTGAGCCGAAAACAGATGCGACAGAGGTTACATGTGTTGGCATTCTCCTACAGGATCTTAGCAGAGGCTTTTTGGCTCACGTAAGTGTAGCCTATGCGATGGTAAACTTTGTCTGTCTGTGCGTGCGTGCGTATGTATGTATGTATGTGTGTATGTCTGTGGTAGAAACTTTAACATTTTTGGCTAAACACCGAAATACTCGTTTCACGTGGTTAATTTTCAAGCACCATCTTCAAATTATTGAAGCAATGATCAACATTGTGTCGGCATGTGTGTAGTTAAAGCGTGTATCCAAAGAAAACGGGTGGTGGGGGGTTTTGAAGGGGTACAAGCAGTTGACTGATTTGTGTCGTGTTTGGCATGTAGACGGCAGGTCAGGTGTCAAGATCAGGTCAGGGGTCGCGCGAAGGATTGTGGTCCAGTTCTCACCTCGCCGATTCGCCGGGGAAGACGATTTCATGTTGTTCGGTTTCTAAGCTCCAGAAAAGTAAATAAAGAAGATACCAAAGGGAGATTTCCTACAATTTGATCTGCACAGCGTGTTTCCAATGTCCACGCGAGGAAGAGCTGTCGAAAGCGCGGCAGTCAGTGTCGATCTTGCAGCCGTATCCCGGTAAGTTCAGAGACAGACTGTCTAGTGTCTCCCACTCTGATATTAAACGTGTCACCTACTGTTAATCCGTTTTGTTTTAATTTCTTTTTATTTCAGCAGACACGGCTGTCAAACACAGTGCTAGGCAGTCACCTCTAGTGAAATGAGTTGATCTAGTCTTAAGTACTTTGCAACAACTTCCTTGAACGTGAAAGACAGTTTTTGAATGCTAGATCTGTATCGCGTTTCATTCCAGACTCGATCCTCTCTTTGATTGTAGATCTACTGTTTGCTGTTTACGCACTATCATATGATTCGCTATGTAACGTTTGGTAAGCTTACCTTGCAACAGCTTTCTTGTCTTTGTTGGCATTTCTGGCTGTGTTGACCGTCAGAATTATTTTAAGAACCAGGCGAGTTGATATGATGCGTTAGTTTTAACTGTGTATGTGTGTGTGTGTGTGTGTGTGTGTGTGTTTGTGTGTGTGTGTGTTACATAGTGAGTGAGTTTGTGTTATGTTACTGTTTGTTGATTTCTTACGGGAGCCTTGAAGGCTTCGCCTCTTGTTCTAAATGTTAACTTCATTAAATGCATGCTGGAAAGACATGGAAGAAATAAGACGCTTTTCGCAGATTTTCTTTTTTATTCAGTATTATAATCATTTCAAAAAAAAATTAATAACAACAACAACAACAAAACGTGAAGAGAAGAAGAAGAAGAATTTTAAAAAAATTACCTGCAATTTCCGTAGACAAATATGGATATTGAAGTGGACGTAGGCTACACTAAATATATTGCTACAAAAGACGGTTCCGTTCTGTCAGTCACAATGATTGCGGCAAAGTTTAACAAACACACCGCACCTCCCCCCCCCCCCCCCCCCAAGCATTCAATGCCCCCCTCTCCCCCCGTCACTTCCGTCATGATAAGCAGCCCATCAACCGTTCCGAAACTCCAGACAATGGACGTTTAACAAATGGCACAGGTTTACCGATTCCACGATTGGTTCCAAAAAGGGATTTTCGATCTATTCCTGGGAAGCAAGTCGTTGTTCACAGCTGACAGGCAACACAAAAGACACGCACGCCAGAGTTCATCATCATCTACGCAGGAGCGTTCTATAACTGAATATTGCTGTTTCATATGTTACGAGGATTTCCATTGGTCAATTGGGCAAAACTGAGCTCAGTGCAAAAGTGATATCGACGACATTTCCGTCGATATCAAAACTGACCTCTTTATTGCTTCCCCACTTCAAAAACAAAAACACCTAAATTTAAAAACATACAAATATATATGAAAATGTAATGATCCCAGAATTTAGTTAACAAAGGTTGGTAAGTTGGCATGCATTCGCTAAACTGGAAAGAGGTGGCGGGGGGCGAAGGGGGGCGGGCTTTCTAGAAAGACAGACAGAAGGACAGAGCGTAAAATTGATCATTACCTTCCCACACGCAGTCAAGCTCAGTTTGTTTGTTTGTTTGTTTGCTTAACGCCCAGCCGACCACGAAGGGCCATATCAGGGCGGTGCTGCTTTGACATATAACGTGCGCCACACACAAGACAGAAGTCGCAGCACAGGCTTCATGTCTCACCCAGTCACATTATTCTGACACCGGACCAACCAGTCCTAGCACTAACCCCATAATGCCAGACGCCAGGCGGAGCAGCCCCTAGATTGCCAATTTTAAAGTGGTATGACCCGGCCGGGGTTCGAACCCACGACCTCCCGATCACGGGGCGGACGCCTTACCACTAGGCCAACCGTGCCGGTAGTCAAGCTCAGTCAAGCTCAGTCAAAACAAACCACAAGGAGGCGGACAATGGCACTCACCGCACTGCAAAGAGTCCACTAAACAAGGGAAAAGACAAGCCATTTAACCAAGAAGAATTTGTAGCCTCAGTGGCCGATCAAATTTACAGTAAAGTAATGCAAAAGATCGAAACCGATTTGGAACAAAAACAGCGAGACATTAAACTTTCACAGGAAAGGGAACTGACAGCAGAAGTAGGTATCCGTTAATAAGTTGATGAGAGCCTCGGGGCGGGGATATAGCTCAGTTGGTAGCGCGCTGGATTTGTATTCAGTTGGCCGCTGTCAGCGTGAGTTCGATCCCAGGTTCGGCGGAAATTTATTTCAGAGTCAACTTTGTGTGCAGACTCTCTTCGGTGTCCGAACTCCCCCCCGTGTACACTACATTGGGTGTGCACGTTAAAGATCCCACGATTGACAAAAGGGTCTTTCCTGGCAAAATTGCTTTGGCACAGTTAATAATTGTCTACCTATACCCGTGTGACTTGGAATAATAGGCCGTGAAAGGTAAATATGCGCCGAAATGGCTGCAATTACTGGCCATATAAAATTTCATCTCACACGGCATCACTGCTGAGCGCCTAGAACTGTACCCACGGAATATGCGCGATATAAGCCTCATTGATTGATTGAGAAGTCCTCAAAAAAGTCGATAGTCACAGAGACTCTGTGTTCATAACAACCCAAAAACCAGAAGAAAAAGACCTGAGAGGCTACCTAGAGCTCTGCCTCACCTCTATGGTGACTGCTAGGCAGAAGCAGAGCCCCGAGGCTCTCATCAACTTATTAACGGATACCTACTGTTTTGTGACAAAAAATAAAGTGTCCGTCCCTAAACCAGACACCTACCTCATGGCCCTCAGCGCTCTCGCGGGGAGCAGAGATCTGTCGTCAGAGGAAATTCTCACAATTAAAAAATCACTGTGAGTCCCTTGTAATTTTTGACTCCCTAAATTGGGGGCAAAATTAAATAAAGCCAGCATAAATACATGATCGTTATTTGTCAACGGTTTTAACTTAAAAAAGGGGACACACAGCTCGCAGGGAGCGAAGGGCATTGCCCCACCTCGCGGGCGTGTGTGTGTGTGTGTGTGTGTGTGTGTGTTTTCTCCTGATGGTTTTAAACTCCTGTTTCTGGATTACACAATAAACTTAAAAACATGATTATATAAACGAGAGGATAGCTGTTTTCTCTCTCAGTTAATACTGCTAATGTGCCGTCGCCTCCCCTGCGACCATTGTAGTGGCGGGGAGGTCGACGGACAATGCAGATAGATCTCTTAATCTTATCATTTTATCCTATTTATAATGAACAAATGTCGTATGGCAACTCATGCGTGTGTCAATGAAATGATGTGTCCAAATGTTACTACCTCTAGACAGGAAAGTTCCATCGTTTAAAACTGAATTATACAGAAACTCATTTCTCCCATCTACTACACAACTCTGGAATTTTTTACCAGACTATATAAAACTTAGTGATTCCCTAAGTGAATTTAAGCACTTTTTGTCAAAAAACGATTTAAGTCCGCCGTGTTATTTTTATTCTGGAGATCGTATGTCACAAATAATTCACTGTAAGCTCAGGTTATATATAAGTGATCTTAATAACGATCTAGTGAGACGTCACGTTGCAACAGATGCATCTTGTGACTGCGGATTCCCGTCCGAATCCGTACAACACTTCATATTCGATTGTCCAAATTATCGCGAAGCACGTCAAGAAACTATACATACCCTCCCCAATCACATAATTCACCTCCCCCACCTTTTAAACGGAGACAGACAGTATTCCTTAGATTTGAACAGGAAATTTTTTTCCACCGTACACTCGTTCATCAAACGTTCAGGCCGCTTTGGGTAAATCAGAATAAATGCTCTACAAGCCGGACAACAACTTTAACTTCTGCACATCTCTTACCCATCCCTCTTCTTTTATTCATCTTCTTTCCCCCCTTCCTTCCTTTACTGTCTTTCTTTATAATCATTATGCAACGTTCATTACGTTATTAATAGATTTGGTTTATTGAGACAAATTTTTTAGCCGTTACCGCCTTATGTTGTACTGTCATGCAGGAACACCACTATAAGCTTTTAGCTTGTTGCTGTTTCTGTGAAATTTGTATACATGTCATGATTGTAACCTTTGTTAAAATAAACTTATGTTTAAACCAAATGTTACTACCCTATAGAAGATCAGTATTACGTGTTTGCGCATGTTCTTTATATTTTTCTCACAATGTTATCACTTTTAAACCTTTTAACAGGTGGTCCTGAGTTTTACCTTTTTTTTTTTTTTCTTTTTTTAAACGAAACTAAAATTGAATTAAAATCCATGATTTTAATGGTCCTTCCCCTAGGAAGTCAACGTATATAAAGGAAAAATTATTAATATTCCTCTTACAAGGATTATTGCCTGTGAGGACGTTAAGGACCCCCTAGTAGTTCACACGCACGCACGCACGCAAGCAAGCACACACACACACACACACACACACACACACACACACACACACACACACACACACACACACACACTGAATATAACACTGAATAAAACACTGAATATAACACTGAATAAAACACTGAATATAATACTGAATATAACACTGAATATAAATATGAATATGACTATCACTTATTTTTTTTGAATCATCATCTTTCGACACGTCATAACTGACGTACACACTTAGATGATATCGGGAAGAAACCAAGACGCGTCAGACGGTACGTCACGGCACCGACAGACCAGACGCTATTGCGTCACAAAGGGGGTCACACAGATGTTGAACTATCAAGCTCATTAGCTTTACGCGACACTGAGGACAAATTTGTACTATGCGTCACAAGTATGGAACTATTACAAAACATCAGGCGACATTATAACAGACAACGTCTCGATCTGTCGCCACACACATCACCACTACACTGCAGTGTTTCGAGTTAGGAAAACCGCAGACACGTCAGGGCACACATCCCCCTCCCTTCCCTCCTCAATCGCCCCCTTTCTCTTGTGGCCGTGTGTGGGGTGTGTGTTTGCATGGGTTTTCCTCCTTGAGGGGACTGGAGTAAAATCATGATGACTAAGAGTAAATGCCGCTCACCCTTTAGGGCAAAGGGCAGGGGTCGCCTAAACATACATACACACACACACACACACACACACACACACACACACACACACACACGCTTTTAAATGTTTTCTTTTGGGGTATTGCAGTACTTTGTAATATTTTATGATAAGTGTTGACATCTGTAACCTCGGTTTTGTGTCTGTTTGCGATTGCTTGTATCTTGTTGTCACCATTTTTTCTGTCTTAGTTTTTATTTGGCAGGGACAGATTGCAAGACTATAGGCGTCCATCATTGAGTATTAAAGATCGTTCGTTCGTTCGTTCTCTCTCTCTCTCTCTGTGCGTGTGTCGGTGTGAGTGCTCGCGTGCCTCAGTATTAAGAATAAAATCCCCACACCGCTCTATCGTGACAAAAGCATTGAAAGAGAGGCAAAAGACCGCTGGCCAGTACGACGAGAATCTTGGTGAGTGATTTCGAAAGCGAGGAGCGTATAAAAATACCCCGGGAGATGCGTAGATCGGTCTAGTTGACAACGAAGACGTGACTGTTGCAATGTATTCATTATTCAGCCCCACGCAGCCTCCTAATAAAAACCTGCTAGCATAAACACGGCCACAGGCACCTTGTAAGCTGGTTAAAATACATGCGGCGAGTAGCTTGGAATTGTGGGGCCAAGGGTGTGTGCACAAAATTACGTTCCTAACGGTAGGCAAACGGAAGATATTAGCTTTACACGCTTTTGGTACCCGGCCAGAAGAAAAAAAAATTCCATGTAAAGCGGGTGTTAAAGATTCAACCAAACACTTGATGTTGAAGAAATGTGCTAAGTGAGACCTAAAATCTATAACTATTATGTTATATTGCATATGACACACATACACACACACATATATGAATACACAAACAGACTAAAACAGAACTTTATTTTTATTTCTTTTATCTTCCAGTCTCTGTTGCTGATCTCTCTCTCTCTAAGTATGGTTTGAAGCAGTTTTGCGATACTTTAAATGTCGCGGATTAGAATCCGGCCCAAGTAAGTATATATCATATTCGCGCTGATTGGTCGAGGTATGTTCCTGACTTGGAATCGGCGTTGGGATCTTTTTTATCAGTGTCAAAAGTCAACTGGTTTTGCTCTGAGTGAGTGCACGTGACCTCAATTAGCTGACGGTGACACCTCTTTCTGTCTCTCTCTCCCCACTCTCTCTCTCTCTCTCTCTCTCTCTCTGTCTCTCTCTCTCTGTCTCTGTCTCTCTCTCTTTCCCTCTCTCTCTCTTTCTCTCGCTCTCTCTCAGTATGGTTTGAAACCTCATTAACAGCGACATAATAACAGCAACGTCTGTGTCATACTGATAGTCTACACAGCCTGCTTGCCAGTATAAACAACGTCACAGGCACCTTCAAGTGGTTTGATTTTTGTCGTATTTCTTCCTGTTTTATATCATCAAAAACACCAACCTCATTAACAACAATATTATCTCAACAACATCTGTACCACAGCCCATACCACCTCCCAAAACCCGCTTGCATTAAACATCGTCCCAGGCACCAGAAAAGTGGTTCAATTCTAGTTTTGTTTCCTTCATATTGCCATGTTCATTCAAATGAATGCAAATATACCAACAGGGGCAACATCAAACAAGAAGAAGAACAACAACAGAAAACAACAACAGCAGCTGACAACAACAACGAGAACAACAAGTTACAACAACAGCAGCTGACAACAACAACGAGAACAACAACAACAGCAGCTGACAACAACAACGAGAACAACAACAACAGCAGCTGACAACAACAACGAGAACAACAACAACAGCAGCTGACAACAACAGAAAACAACAACAGCAGCTGACAACAACAACGAGAACAACAACAACAATGGGCCCCCAAACACGACAAAAACAACAAGAATCACGCAAACAGCTGACAAACAGTTCTGAGACACCCAAAACATGATAACAGAGTCTAGTCATATCTTTGTTTGCGATGTTTGTTTAACATAACTATATTACATTCCATCTCTCTCGCAATCTCTTCCCCCTCTGTCAGTAAATAACATCCACTTTGCTAACAACAACAACAACAACAACAACAACAACAACAACAACGACGACGACGACGACAACAAAACCAACGAACAGATAAACGCAGATTTATCTTTTCACATTTTATTTTCTGCATTCCATCAATTTCCCACTGTCCCAGAACTACACCCGGTAAACCCAAAAGAACTCTTGTTAAGAAAAAAACAGATAACAAATAAACGCATGTATATAATCTATACCCTACGACCCAACACGTGCAGGCAATGACAGTTCTAAAAATAGCTCGGCTCGTAAGCAAAGGGCAGATAGATGGTACATTTTCCCTACGTCTACGCAAGTCTTTGTGTCCCTCGCTCTCTGCTGTGTCATACGTACACACGTTGCGATCGAAAACCTGGCTCTACTTTTAACACTTACGTATGATTAGAAGTCGGGGGAAAAGACAAGAGTATGACAACTATATATATATTATAGACTGCAGTGTTCAAAATCTTAGGTAGACTTTCGTACAATTTGCGTCAGCTGGTAAAAGTAGGTCACAAAAGTGAGAAGTCGAAACTCATGGAACAAATTACAAAACTGCACATAAGGGCAGCTGTAAATATAACACACACACACACACTCAAACACACACACACACACACACACACACACACACACACACACCTTTAAACAACTGCACTGTGTGTGAGAGTGAAAAAGTCAAAATCGTTAACGACAAACGGACAAAACAAAGAACACACGGGGAAGAAACATAAATCAGAGACTTATTTCACCGAGCTAGATAAATTTATATTTACGAACTTTTCTTTGAGACCTTGTCTGCCTGAGAAAAGCTGAGCTTGCATGCATACGTTAACCACATAAATATAAATCTTACTTGAGGTGTGCTAAAGTCTCAATATTCTCCTTCAGTCATACGAACCCAGAAAACAAGATTTGCAGCTTATGCTTTCCGCTCATATTACTATACAGATGACAAACTCGCATTATGCGAGGCATGAATAAGAATGGTGGAGAGAGAGAGAGAGAGAGAGAGAGAGAGAGAGAGAGAGAGAGAGAGAGAGAGACAGAGAGAGTCAGAGAGAGACAGAGAGACAGAGAGAGGGGGGGGGGCAGACAGAGAGAGAGAAAGAGAGAGAGGGGGTACAGAGAGAGAGGGGGCAGAGAGAGAGAGGGGGAGCAGAGAGAGAGGGGGGGGCAGACAGAGAGAGAGAGAGAGAGAGAGAGAGAGAGAGAGAGAGAGAGAGAGGGGGCAGACCGAGAGAGAGGGGGCAGACAGAGAGAGAGAGAGAGAGGGGGGCAGAGAGAGAGAGAGAGGGGGCAGAGAGAGAGAGAGAGGGGGCAGAGAGAGAGAGAGGGGGCAGAGAGAGAGGGGGGGGGGGCAGAGAGAGAGAGGGGGGGCAGAGAGAGAGAGGGGGGGCAGAGAGAGAGAGAGGGGGGCAGACAGAGAGCGAGAGAGAGAGAGAGGGGACAGACAGAGAGAGAGGGGGTACAGAGAGAGAGGGGGCAGAGAGAGAGAGAGAGAGAGGGCAGAGAGAGAGAGGGGGGGGGCAGACACAGAGAGAGAGAGAGGGGGGGCAGAGAGAGAGAGAGGGGGGCAGACAGAGATCGAGAGAGAGAGAGAGAGACAGAGAGAGAGAGAGAGAGAGAGAGAGAGAGAGAGAGAGAGAGAGAGAGAGAGAGAGAGAGAGAGATAGTATAACCATCGCGAAACCTTGCATTCCCTAACCTCCACACTCTCACACACTGGTTCAGGGTTCAGTATGCATGTGTGTCAAAGAGAAGGTCACTTCCACGAACTCTCCTTGTGTTGCATCCCACGTTCCCTGGCCGTGTACTCAGAAGTCTCACCGACTTTTCCATGCATGACCTCTGTCGGCCAAACAAACACACACACACACACACGCACATACAGCCGCACACATGCAGACAGACACACACACGCTATAGTTGTTCACACTTAGCACGTGCAAAATAAGAACGATAACACAGGATTACCACTATTTCAAAACAACAAAGAAAAACCCTCCGTGTTATTCTGCCACAGTTCACTTATTTAATTCATACTCCGTAGAATTATGACACAGAAACATCGGAGCACAAAGAAAAACAAACTTAGAAATAAATCAAGTGTAGACTCACCTAAGTGAACGGGTAACTCAACATCTGTTTCCCCAGTCACTGTTTTGTCCGGTTTCAGAAAACTAAATTCGTCCATCACTGAATATGCACCTTGGTTCTTCATTTCAGCGAGAAAAACTGTTTACAACATGCCACACTTTACTGTCTTGCACTGCGCGTTTCTTAATCAAAACTGGCCGTAGTTGACTGTCAAATCACTTCAGGAAAAAACAGAGTCAAGCAATAATGAAAACACGTAGTGGAAATTCAGTCAACGCGTGTGTGTACAGAAAAGCCTTCAGTAGAAGTGTTCCAGTGCTGACGCAGCGGTCGCGCTGTTGCTGCATGCGACTTCGGCCCACGCCGCGCGGGCACGCCTGTTGTGCTGTATTAATGATCGATGTAGAGTTGCTTGCCGTGCTGAAACTAAAATTGTAACGTCGCTCAGAGCTTTCATCGGGAAAACTAGTGGTACAAAAGGAGCCCCACTTCCTCTTAGCGTCTAAAAACTTTAGACAACGCTTCATGTTGCAAAAACAAACATTAATGAGAACATGAGGTTTTGACCGAGAGGTTAACCGGGTTCAAAGTCACTGTTGTTAAGAGATTGAATCGGGAAAACTAGCAGGACAGAATTAGGCCTACTTCACATAGCTGCATGAAGCAACACCAACCATAAAGGTTGAGGACTGGATCTGTTGACCGAATAACCCGGTGATAAATGTTGTAAGGCGCTGTTCGTCGCACTTCTGTGTCAGTAGGTTCATCAAGAGAACTAGAAGGCACAGATTGAGGTATAATTCCCTACAGCTGTATGCATCAAACTCAACCATAACTTTATTCGATCGAGGGCAGACGCTTTTAACCAAAACATAACCCTAAAGTATTGTCTATGCGCGATTATACGTATTTTCTTTGTCGGTCGTGTCATCTGGATAACTAGTGGGACGAAATAATATCTGATTTATTAGGCAACGCCTATTACACCAATACCAATTGTTTTCAGTGATCGAGAAGTTAAACCGAAAATGCTGTTTTATCGGGAAAACACGAGGGACAAACTTAGGTTTGTTTCGCTCCACGTTGGTAGTTTCGCTTCTGACGAAGACCGAAAGAGACGATTCGTGATAATTATGTCGGGTGTTTTTTTCCCCCCTCGCGAGTTGTTTAGTGCGTGGGTGAGTGAAAATGTTTGCGATCTGCGCAGCCAAAACTGACAAGGGTTAACCGGGTAAGTAAATGTAGAATTCTTACTGTTGGTAAAACATCGGGTAATCGCGAACACAAGTCTCACAAACACACACACACATACATGCACCATGTATACTTTTGGATGAAAAAAAACCCCATCCACAACGGGCCAACGTTTTTATCGGATTGGATCAGGAAATGACCGAAGCTGAGTCAAGCAGAAACAGATGGACAGACAAACAGACAGACGTAGGTGTACGTGTCTGATACGGGAGAATTCTGTCAGGACTTAACGCAGCAGGTAAAAGTAATGATCAAGCGAGCCCCACTCACAAACATCTAACAATTTGCTGCATCGAAACAACAAATATGTTTTCAATAAGAAAACAAAACAATTTCAACAGAAAAATTAAAAGAACACGACAGTATCTCGAAAAGTGCGGCATGTCAAAAACAATTTTTGAAGAAAAAACAAACATTCGTTCGTGAAAAACATCAAGTTTTCGACCAATGAAAATCACTCAGTACCCTCGCGTCCCTGACCCAATTTCTCGAAGCAGCAGCCAAAACAAACAAGCTCGCGGAACGACAGGCCGTGTTGTATGTGCCTACGTACGCTGTCTTTATCAGTCTCTGTAATCTTCATCATCAAAACTTCCTGTTTTGTTAAATACATGTACTTTCAAGACGTCATACTTCATAAAGGTCACAGTGCGAAGGAAGGTCTTACATGTTGTATTTCAGACATTACGTACAATATATATATTATATACGTAATGTCGGAAATATATCATATCGAAAAAGACCACACACACACACACACTGGAAAAAGATCTGTTAAGCGGGCGAGGGTTTTTTCGAACATCAGAAAAGATTTTTCGTGCACACACAGACATGCACACGCACGAATAGAGAGAGAGAGAGAGAGAGAGAGAGAGAGAGAGAGAGAGAGAGAGAGAGAGAGAGAGAGAGAGAGAGAGAGAGAGAGAGAGGGAGGGAGAGAGAGAGAGAGAGAGAGAGAGAGGGAGAGAGGGAGAGAGAGGGAGAGAGAGGGAGAGAGGGAGGGAGAGAGAGAGGGAGAGAGTGAGAGGGAAAGAGTGAGAGGGAGAGAGGGAGGGAGAGAGAGAGAGAGAGAGAGAGAGAGAAAGGGACACATACACACACACACACACACACACACACACACACACACACACACACACACACATACACAGAGAAATAGACAGATTGATAAATAACTAATACGTGACAGTTCTGCGCGTACAATTGACAATAAAATACTCCGGATATATAACATATTCAGAATAGTTGTACGCTACTTTCCCAACATTTTGTTTACAGCCCGTCCTAGGCGGATCCATGCACAACAATATTATTACGCACAAAATACGCACAAAAGCCAAGCTTGATATTGAATGATTTGGTTGCAAACAGTTACCGTTATCAGGATTAACAAAAATAACAATCAATGACCCCTGTTTTCTGATCAGCTTTGCTTGTAATGAGTTGTTACATTTTAATTACAACGCAAAATATGTCTCAAGTCATTAACATTGACAGCAAGCGTCTGTGAAAAGTGGTGTAGCAGACAACAAATCACAGCGGATCGTCACTAAGATGGTCATTATACTTTTCCGGCCTCCTGTACAGTTTGGATTAATCGCTGGACTCGTGTAACGCACAATTATAATGGCAGGAAAATTATAATGACCCGTTTAGTTTCGATCCGCTTTGCTTTGTTGTATCTTTGCTATCGCTTTTCACAGTCTATCGAAGGCACATTCCTTACCATGTAAACAACTCGACGGTCTCAGATCTGGTCGCCACTGATGCTTTTACGGTGGGATAAGACCAACCCTCAAGTTAGACGCGAACCAACAAAATAAAACAGCCTTGGCGCTTTCTGTGCAAAGTTTTTTTTATGAATTCACCTCAGCACGTGCAAAATTGTGTCTGGAAAAGTGCACAACGATACAAACAACTGTCATTGTTTACGCATCTTTGCAAGTAAACACGATTTTGACCAAAACAGCACTATCATTATGCACTTATAAGTTTTCAGGATACGTAATCAAACATACGCTCGCGCTTATGACATTCCTTCCGAAACACCCATGCGTATATTACACGTTTAATTTCGGTCTTCGGACATTTTCCCACGCTCTCATATCAAACCTCCTTCTTCTGCGATCATTGGCTGATACTCCCACGGACACTCGTGGTTTTTTGCACGAGTGGAATTTTACGTGTATGAGCGTTTTGACCACGCCATTTAGGCAGCCATACGCCGCTTTCGGGGGAGTTATATCCAACCAAATCACTCACTGGCGATCGGTTTTCCCGCCGCACAACACAGATTTCAGCCTCATTCAAAGCTTCATGGGTACATCGATAAACACGGTACAGCCATAAACACGGTTCAGCCATAAACAAGGTGCAGTCTCGGGTGAATGCCGAGAGATCGAAAAGACGAGAGGAAGGAAAAGGATGATGCATCGATTTGTACGCAGTGACACGACGGTTCCCCCTCCGGTTTTCCCCCCACAGTTGCATGCTTGCCCCTGACACCATGCGTTGGCCAATAAAACGTGGCATCATCGACAGACTCATTCAATGCATCCTGTAGCCACAACTTTCGATCGCATCGTCCCCCCCCCCCCCCCCCCTAAAAAAAAAGCAGCAAAATAAAACAAAGCGAAATACCCAGCAAAAGCTTGTTAATAGACCGAAGAACAACTACCAACGAAAAAGTCCCTTCACAATGTTGTTTCTATTTATCCCGGGGGTGACTCAGTTTCCATCAAAGTTTCATTTGCGACAATGGCAGTTTAGAAAATGCTGCCGTGTTTGCAGTTTACTCTGCTACTCTGACCGTAACCGTGTAAACTTGCGTACCGTTAACCTATTTTCCGAAAAAAATATATTTTGGAAGGAAAAAGAAACCAGGAACACAGTGAGGGGGTTAACGAACGGCCGTATATTGACCAGCGGCTGACCGAGTTTTCACGGAGAGTGAGGAAGCAGACTTTACATGCGTGTGTTATGCAGTAGCTGTGATCTCAAGGCTAAACGGAGGCTGTACAGAGAAACAGGCGGTTACTTCCGCGACGAGGCATTGACTTCATGATAGTGCAACCTCACTGTAAGAAAAAGAAAGATTTTTGTTAATTTTTGTTAATTTTTTTTTTTAGAGAAAACCATGTCTTAAAACGGTGTGAGTCATGAAAACGCGGTAAATGTTCAGACAAAATTCACAGAAAATCTGAAAAAGGAAGGTTTAAACTTTTAATGGGGGAAAGTTTTCAATTGGGAGGTTTTCAAAAAGGAGGTTTCTCCTGTACACCGAAGCAGACGGTTATTTCCGTTAAGAGTCACCGACTTTGCTATTGATTAGTTACAGCTAGCGGCGAGCGCACAGCGGGGTAGCGTTATCATGAGTGTTTCTCTTGCCGTAAGAATTTTGCAACACAGGTGAGAAACATGCGCTCGTAGATCTTCCTGAAAGTAAAGTGTCGCAGGCGGAATGACCAAAACTAACCCTTCTTGAAGCAGGCAATCCATTTAAGGAAGAGTGACTTTCAAGGAAATATCCCTCCCCCTGCCTCCCTCCCAATAACATATTCCTATAGACTAGTAAATTCAATAGCCTGTGGGACATGAATTCTATATGCTTTCTGTAAGGACTGGGTGGCCGAGTGGTAACGCACTTGCGCTCGGAATCGAGAGGTTGCGTGTTCGACCCTGGGTCGGGCCGCTATTTTCTCCCCCCTTTCCTAACCTAGATGGTGGGTTCAAGTGGTAGTCTTTCGGATGAGACGAAAAACCGAGGTCCCTTCGTGTACACTATATTGGGGTGTGCACGTTAAAGATCCCACGATTGACAAAAGGGTCTTTCCTGGCAAAATTGTATAGGCATAGATAAAAATGTCCATCAAATACCCGTGTGACTTGGAATAAAAGGCCGCGAAAGGTGAACATTCGCCTAACAGGCTTGAGGTTTGCTGGTCGATGTGAATGCGTGATATATTGTGTAAAAAATTCCATCTCACACGGCATAAAGCGCTTTGAACTTCGGATAAGGCGCTATATAAATAAAGAGAATAAATAAAGAGAATAAAAAAAAAAAAATAAGGAAATAAATAACGCCGCGTAGTTCCAGAAGCTGAAGCATTTTGGCCTTATAGATATGAAATTAACCGCCTCTGGTGAAAGATTAATTGCGCATAAAAAGATAAACACTATTTTGTCCCTCTCATCCGGGTTAAACCATATAACATGTTAGTTACAGGCACGTGTACAGCTCACAATTTCATGTACTACGTTGAAAAAGAACCGAGCCCCACCCCATCAACAAAAACGTACACATTCCACCAAGAGTGTATATGCAAAAAGTAGGATAGTGAGGCGTACCTGGGAGAGAAAAAACCCGTTGGCAGTGTTACGCAGCCGTCTTCGCATCAGTGTAGTTGGGATAATCAGAACTACAATACATTACAACATCGCTCAGCGTCGATTTTAATTTCTCTTCTGTAACAACATCCCAGTTTCCAACCTTTCGAGCTAAACTTAACGCGGGAACATGTGGTCGAAAACAACTTCATGACGTTTTAAAGAATCGAGCCGGGAAAAACACACCGATATAATTATGTTGATTCTGTTATGTTATATGAAGTCTTATATCGCGCGCGTATCTCCAGACTCGGACTCAAGGCGCAGGGATCTATTTATGCCGTGTGAGATGGAATTTTTTTGTCAATCGTGGAAAGACCCTTTTGTCAATCGTGTGATCTTTAACGTGCACACCCAAATGTAGTGTTCTTGATTGGTTGATCTTTTTCTTTCAACAGTCCATAAGGCAAATCTATAATTTTGTAAACGACAGTTACCCTTTCTCCTTCTTTGTTCAGGTGCTGAAACTCCCACGTACACTTGCGTGGTTTTTTTCCTTACTAATTTGTACACGAGTGGGTTTTTACATGTATGACCATTGTTACGCCGCAATTCACTTTAATATTAAAGCTTTAAAAAAAAAAGGTGATAGTTTTTGTTTTAGAACACGCTGCTGATAACGCATTTTTCAGGATTTTCAGACCACCTGCATGATCTATTTTCTTTTTTTCTTTTTAAATATTGAATTTACCTTTCTTGTAACCAAGCTGCTGCAGATGGGAAAAAAAACAACTACACTAGTCCCTGCACTGAAAGCAAGTTACGAGTCTGCTGGACAGGCCCAAGGGGCAGACTATAAGAGGACACAAAGTGTGTGTCGTTTTCTTTCACTTTGAATAATAGGGTTAAACGGATTAAAGATAAATCTTACTAATTGGACAGGGAAGTGAACCGACAGACACATAACCCCCACCTACACCACCACGACCACACCCACACACATTCCAAACATTAAGTGTAGAATGAACAATAAGAAAACAACAGTGTGTGTGTGTGTGTGTGTGTGTGTGTGTGTGTGTGTGTGTGTGTGTGTGTGTGTGCGCGTGCGTGCGTGCGTGCGTGTACGTGTGTTTGTGGGTAGGTGGGCGTGCACGTGTGCGTTTGTTCTGTGGCCGTTGGCGAGGAAATGGAAAAGCCGCAAGAAGAACGCCTTCAACTACATGACAACAGGAAGTTTGGCAGCAAGCAAATAATGAGGACGAAACGTCCAGGAAACCATCAACAAAAGTCGGAGGATACCAGGAAGGCGGGTATACTTTGTTTTTATCCGCCCGGTTGACTGAATTATATTGTGATGCAAAGAATACTGAAAAATTGTAGAACACAGAATAAATGCTGCCGACGCTGACAAAGGCAGCGAGAAACAAAGTCACGTGTAAGAAACCGAACAGAACATGCAGATCCAGTGGAACCCGCCTGCGAAAATAAGAACACACAAACAAAAAAATAAAGAAAAAAGAAAAAGAACAACAACAATCTGAGAAAACCAGTGATTGTGAGGCATGAAAAGGAAGATCACAGACAGATGTTTTATGAAAGCAAAAATAAAGAGTACCGGGATGGGGGGGAGGGGGGGGGGTTCCACTTTAACAAGACAGCGACCCACTAACATTCAGAGAGGGAAACACCACAGCTTTGCCCTACTTTGCGTCCCCATATTCCCTTCCCCCTGGGCCTCCAATGCCAGACGACACACTCATTCCCACAATGCTAAGCGGCACATGTCACATGTTTTTAATTACAAGACGACATTGTGCAACTAGCCTATAAGTACGCATGTACTGATGACGAAGAAACGCATTGGTGACTTCCGTTCTGCTAGATATTTGTTTGTTTGTTGTTGTAGTTGTTGTTGCTGTTGTAGTTGTTGACTTTGTAATTATGAAACAAAAAACCAGGGGCGACATTTTTAATCTCGTAATGTTGTTTGCTGGGTTCGCTTGTTGTGTTGTTCCTCCCAAATGCACATCATATTTTCAAAAGTGTTATTTGGAGTCATCCATATCTAGTTTTTCAACTAAACTAATAACTAAGGACAGTACGATTGGTGCGCTGTTTTCTGCAAATAAATGTTTAAGAGGACAAGAACAGCAGCAGCGGTTTGTTTGTGTACGTGTGCGCGTGCGTGCGTGCGACTGTGCGTTTGTCTGTCTGCCTGTTCAAGTTATATGAAGGAGCAATGGGGGCCTTTGATCGCAAAGATGTCACGGGGAAACAAAATCGAAAGGCTGTGGGAATTTTCTTGAATAACAATGACGTCAGAACAAATTGAGATTGACAAGGCAAAGGCGAGTTCACTTGGGACGAGTGAAGGCCTTCAAGTTGCCATTAAAAGTTGTACTCTTTCCAAGTATATACGGTACACACTATAATTATCACGGTTCGCCAAGTGCGAGTTCCGTGTACTCTGCGCGTGCGTTGTTGATGATCTCTTGTCAAAAACGACTGCCACTCGCACTGTTTTGCTTTCCTTCTATGAATATTCATGACCAGAAGGGGTGAAGGGCTTGGGGATTGAATTATTGCCACTGTAAAAAAAAAAAAAGCCTTTTTTATGCACATGTTTGCGCAGGTCATTTGTGTGTATCTGTGCGTGCGCGCGCACGTGTGTGTGCGTGAGTGTTAATGCGTGCGTGCGTGCTGTATGTATCGATTGGAGATTGGATTTCCCTTCTTTGAGTCATGTGACGTCAGAGGCCGACAAAACTTTATAATTTGGCTTTTCAGGTTGACCGAAACTTCAAAGGAACTCAAAAAAAACCGTCATGTGTTTGATTGCATGTGTGTGTGCTGTTCAATGTCAAAACAACAACAAAGTGAGTACATGACGTGTGTTTTGTAGTTCCTTTGAAGTTTCGGTCAACCTGAAACGCCCAAATATGAAGCTTATGTGTTTGATTGCATACATGTGGATTGCATGCATGTGTGTGTGTGCTCGTTCAATCGTCAAAACAACAACAAAGTCATAAGTACCTGAAAGGAATTCGATCGATACATAAATGTTATTTGCGTGTTTGACCAAAATATGACATTTTACACAGATCTCGACAGTAATTGTTCACCTCGACCGCTATCGCGGTCTCGGAGAACAATGACTGTCTCGATCTGTGTAAAATGTCATATTTTGGTCAAAAACGCAAATAACGTATAATATTATAGCCGAGCTGGCTTACACTAGTATACGCACGTACGTCGTACGTGGCAGTATCGAAACATTTTTTAAATCGCAAGGTTTTTTGTTTTGTTTGTTCTCTGTTTGCGTTCTCCGACTCGCTGCATTTCAGATAATACGTATTATCAATGAAGCTTTCACTGAAGTAATGATCTGGAAACAATCAAGTTTTTCAACGAACTATAAGAGCACTGGCACACGAACACATTTCATCATGAAAGAGTTCCACATACTCCTGACAGCCGTATTATTTCCAACTCTCTCTTGCATCTGGCATACCCTCTGTACTGACACGACAACAGAGATACAGGTAAGAAAAGTTAGCGTGGCTGAAAGAAAGCGGGTGAACCACAGGACAAGCAGGTAAACGGTAAGTGAACATGCTGTGTACACCTGGCACGAGAGTGAATACAATCTCGCTGATTCAGCAATTACTCATATTCATCTCGGTGTAGCTACACCGTGTAGGTCGCGCTGGGTTTTTCACTGTTCAGCGGGGGAAACTCTGTTTTCTGTAGCCTCAGATGTTTCTCGTCTCTCTCTCTCTGGAAGTGTCTGTCTGTCTCACACACACACACACACACACACACACACACACACACACACACACACACACTTTACAGACAGGGATGGAGAGAGAGAGAGAGAGAGAGAGAGAGAGAGAGAGAGAGAGAGAGAGAGAGAGAGAGAGAGAGAGAGAGAGAGAGAGAGAGAGAGAGAGAGAGAGAGAGAGAGAGAGAGAGAATGCGAATGCATAAGTTTAATTGCTAGGCCATTGGCCCCTTGCAATGGAGAAGGAGGGGAATGGAAATCGGTGTACACATAGTTTCGAAAACATGAAACGTTTAACAATGCACCGATCACAGGGATGTTTCACAGTTCATCCCTTTACCGACATGGTAATCTCCGCGTCAGTGTTCGTATTGTCCGTTTGTTCTGTGTAATGCAAATTACACCGTTCTCCCAAATGTCAACATGAGAACAAAAGTCACGAATAACATCTACAACATCGACACGATATCCGAACCGAATAGCTTTGCTGTCAACCGAGGTAAAATTTAGTGACATCCCGGAGTGCAGACACTTCTTGAAGAGCAGATCGAAGCTGATCGACGAATTTGAGAGAGAGAGAGAGAGAGAGAGAGAGAGAGAGAGAGAGAGAGAGAGAGAGAGAGAGAGAGAGAGAGAGAGAGAGACAGACAGACAGACAGAGAGACAGACAGAGAGAGAGAGAGACAGAGACAGAGAGAGAGAGAGAGAGAGAGAGAGAGAGAGAGAGAGAGAGAGGTCGTCAATGTCTAATCATTTCTACCACCGTTTATGATTATTTGTTTTAAAATATTACATATTTTTTATCCTTAACTTTTCTGTTCCGAACGCAAGTAACAGCTACAAACTGTCAGTTTCCATGACAATTTTACAACGAAAAGATAAAAACACCTGTTACACATTTGTTCCTGAAACCTTTGAAAAAAACTAATCAACTTATCCGGTGGCCTAGTGGTACGGCGTCCGCCCAGTGAGCGGGAGGTCGTGGGTTCGAACCCCGGCCGGGTCATACCTAAGACTTTAAAATTGGCAATCTAGTGGCTGCTCCGCCTGGCGTCTGGCATTATGGGGTTAGTGCTAGGACTGGTTGGTCCGGTGTCAGAATAATGTGACTGGGTGAGACATGAAGCCTGTGCTGCGACTTCTGTCTTGTGTGTGGCGCACGTTATATGTCAAAGCAGCACCGCCCCGATATGGCCCTTCGTGGTCGGCTGGGCGTTAAGCAAACAAACAAACAATCAACTTATCAACCTAATGCCATCTGTTTTACAACATTTACAAAAGAACTCATCGTTTTTCACAGATTTACGAACATGGATTTCATTAATCGCTGCAGAGTTCATCCGCGAGTCAAGCTTATAATTATTTCAACACAAAACCATTTTCGCCATTGCTGTGCTAACAAACAAAAAACTCAACGGTTATTTTCCAACGGAATTGCAACCAACTGCAATACTGCTGGACAATCCGAAACGAGCAGCAAATATTAATATCTTCACATTATTGTTGGCGTTTTGGTGAGTGTGTTTTCACTGTCATCATGTTCTTGTTAGTCTCACCTGCAGTCTCTTGTTCCTCCTATTCTCATCTTCACAAATGTTATTGTCGAGTACAAATATGTTATTGATTCTTTTCAAGACAAAAAATCTCATCACCTTGGTGATAGACTTGTGGTTTGAGAGTACGACTGGTGGGGATTTTGAGCGTGCACTGTAAAGGCCAATGACCACACACATTAAAGAGGAGGTGCCCTCCTTTTAATACTTAAGAAAATACTTAAGAAAATCGGAGAAAATCAGGTCTTAACAATAATAACAATAACAAAGTGGTATAATGTATGTGAGCGATGTGTGTGAGAATGGACGTTTTGCTTCCTATGAAGAAGTGTGTGAAAGAACTGGCTACACTGCAAATAGATTGCTTGAGTACAATGTTGTTCGAACAGCTGTACATCTCCTTTTAAGAAATGTCGATATAAACGATGTAAATTGTTCAGTCTGTGACATTCCGACCTTTTGTGGAAAATTTTTTAAATCAGTAAAAGAAATTCGAAAGATTCTGGTAGGAAAACAATACAGCCCACCCTGTTCAGAAGGATTTTGGAGAAGAAAATTAGGATTTGAAATTGACGAAAAGAATTGGAACTTTGCAGCCACTGTCACTAGTGAAGTTCGATTACGTGTACTGCATTGGAAAATATTGCAAAACATTTATCCAACTAATATTTTATTGTGTAAAATGAAAGTGAAGGCTGATAAAAACTGTACATATTGTAAGGATGAACTTGATGTATTGGAGCATTTTTTCTTTGAATGCTCAACAGTGCTCAGGTTTTGGAAATATATTGAAATGTACATTTTAGTAAACATTGGCGAAAGAATTAGGTTGAATGTTACAGATGTGCTTTTTGGTATAAAAAGTAACAGCAAAAATATGAAGAAGATTAATCACATTATTTTAATCGCAAAGATGTGCGTAAAAAAAAAAACGATTCACGATTAACACTGGAAATTATTTTTGGAAATCATGTTGTTTTGAGATTTCGTTAGTCTCAAGTTTTATTAATTAAAAACAAATTATTGTTTATTTTCTTTGATATAAAGTAAAGACAGCCATACATTATGATGCGAATATTGTTTTTAAAAAGATCAATATATGATGACATATGATCATTTTGATGCTACACATGTTGACACGTATATTTTTTTCACGTATGACTATTTTTTGTCCTTTTGTATAATGTAAAAGTTTTTCTGAACCGCATGTAAATGAGAGAGTATGTGTGCAAACAGAAAATACAGTTACCATGTTTGTTATCTTGTGTTTTATTAATTGAATAAAATTTTAAAAAATAAAAATAAATTAAAAAAAAAACAACAACAATAACAGCACTTGATTGTCCATTCAAATATTACATAAAAATGGAAAATTTTCTTCTTTTTAAAAAGGAGGGAGTCTTAACATGGAAGCAGTTTTACAGTGGTTGTCAACAGAAAATCGAGGAAAGCAAGGTCTAAACAAGAAGGGCAAAGCCCATACGACTCACATGCTTTACACATTTTTCCTACCAAAATACATGTGACCTTGACCCAAGGTCAAGGTCATCCAAGGTCATGCAACACAAAGCTGTTAATTCAAGACATAGGAAGTACAATGGTGCTTATTGGCTCTTTCTACCATGAGATATGGTCACTTTTAGTGGTTCACTACCTTATTTTGGTCACATTTCATAAGGGTCAAAGTGACCTTGACCTTGATCATATGTGACCAAATGTGTCTCATGATGAAAGCATAACATGTGCCCCACATAATTTTTAAGTTTGAAACAGTTATCTTCCATAGTTCAGGGTCAAGGTCACTTCAAAATATGTATACAATCCAACTTTGAAGAGCTCCTGTGACCTTGACCTTGAAGCAAGGTAAACCAAACTGGTATCAAAAGATGGGGCTTACTTTGCCCTATATATCATATATAGGTGAGGTATTGAATCTCAAAAACTTCAGAGAAAATGTGAAAAATGTAAAAAATAGCTGTTTTTTAGGCAACATTTATGGCCCCTGCGACCTTGACCTTGAAGCAAGGTCAAGATGCTATGTATGTTTTTTGGGGCCTTGTCATCATACACCATCTTGCCAAATTTGGTACTGATAGACTGAATAGTGTCCAAGAAATATCCAACGTTAAAGTTTTCCGGACGGACGTCCGGACGGACGGACGGACGTCCGGACGGACGGACGGACGACTCGGGTGAGTACATAGACTCACTTTTGCTTCGCATGTGAGTCAAAAAGTGAAGAAGGGCTGGGGTTGGGGGGGGGGGGGGGGGGAGGGGGAGTTTAATTGGAAGAGGGGGGGGGGGTGTCTTATAAAAGGGTTGCACTGCACCAGAAGTCATCATGCACATCTTCACCACTTCCCAGCGCCCTCTCTGCTCAGTCGACGTGGCTTCAAATGGAAGCAGGGATGGCCAAATCGTCCGACCGATCGCCCGAGGCCAGTAAAAAAACCGACGGGCTAGTAGAAACCGCCTGGCAACTCGCCCGGATGGCCAGTAAAAATTCTGGTCCAATGCAACACTTCTGGTTGTACTATCTAGTTTTAAAGCGTTACAATCACTACAGATGCAGCAACTGTGGTATGTACCAGGCCAGTTAAATTTTTGTCGGGCTAGTGACTTTCTTGAAGTTACTCGCCCGGCTGGCGAGTTTACATTTTGAGATTTGGCCATCCCTGGGAAGGATGTTCTCATTCTTTGTCAGCGTCTGGACTGATTATATGCTGATTTAAAACAGAAAAAGAAAAAAAAAAAAGAAAAAAAAAGAAATAGGGCTCCGCGTAAAAGAAGACCACTTTCAAAGTTATATTTTTTCAGACCAAAAAGAAACCCAGCTTGATTACGTCTCCTTGCTGCCCAGACACAACGGAATGCAGACCATACATTAATGCGGAGGGGGTTGTGTGTGTGTGTGTTGGCGGGGGGGGGGGGAAGACAAATCAAGAGACAGACAATGACACAACACAAAATATGCGAAAGCCAGACAAAGGCAATTAATCAGCCACAGCAATCGACGGAGGTGACACGCATTTAGTGCGGACATCAAAAGGCCGACGACCAAGGTGTAGAAGGCGTACAAAAGATCAGGAGCAAGAGCCAAACGAACAACTAAACGTCAAAAAAGCAAAGACTTCAGAAAAAAAGGACAGAAAATAAGCGAAGGACAAAAACGAAAAAGACAACAAAAAGGATCAAAGAAACAGAAGCTGCTGGGAGAACAGAGGCTGCGAGGACGTTAGGGCGAACGGAAAGAGAGGGAAGGAAAGGGTGAAGGACAAAAGAGTGAGGGGTTGTGGAGGAGGAGGGGGAGTGGAGGTTGACAACAAAGGAGCAAGGACCCAGCGAACACCGCAGAAGACAAGAGACGCACTGGGTCACTCGAGTTCAAGGCGTGACCGACTGACGAGAAGTAGGCCCGCAAACTAACAGGCTGTGTGTGTGTGTGTGTGTGTGTGTGTGTGCGTGCGTGCGTGTGTGCGTGCGTGCGTGTGTGTGTGCGTGCGTGCGTGTTCGTGTGTGCGTGCATGCGTGCATGCGTGCGTTCGTGTGTGTGTGTGTATGTGTGAAACAAGTGAAGGCAAGCTAAGCAGACAAAACTCAGAATTTTTACTCATCTATTTCAAAACACTGAGCACTAAGTAACAGGGAGTGACAATGAAAAGGAAACCTTCACTAATTTATGAAGGTTAACGTCCTCACAGGCTTTTAAACCTGTGCTGATCTTTCTTTCTTTATTTGGTGTTTAACGTCGTTTTCAACCACGAAGGTTATATCGCGACGGGGAAAGGGGGGGAGATGGGATAGAGCCACTTGTTAATTGTTTCTTGTTCACAAAAGCACTAATCAAAAAATTGCTCCAGGGGCTTGCAACGTAGTACAATATATTACCTTACTGGGAGAATGCAAGTTTCCAGTACAAAGGACTTAAACATTTCTTACATACTGCTTGACTAAAATCTTTACAAACATTGACTATAAACCTGTGCTGAGAATACAATAAACCACAACGAAAAGCGAAAGGGGGGGGGGGGGGGGGGGCTGACTCTAACAAAAAGAACAAGAGCAGTCAAATAGGACAACAACTGTCATTGATGATGTTGGTGGTATTTTAACAGGTAAATGCGTGCGTGCGTGCGTGCGTGCGTGCCTGTGTGCGTGTGTTACAGAGCTGAAGGAGGGAGGGGGGAGGGGGGATTGGGTAGGGTATGAACTGTCGAGACTAATTGTTCCGAAAGACTTTTAATGAATTGTATTCTCAATTGTAGTTTCTTGTAAAACGCTGAAACTTGCCTCGTCCACTTAAAACATGAGAAAAAACCCTCACCAGGGCGTCCACTAAAGCAGCAATGCCCCAACTCAGAAATGTCCAAATGATGTAAATTTTACTGAAATTAAAAATACTATCTAGTAATACAGTGTAGTAAGAAAAGCTGTAGATAAAATCTACATTTTAGTGCTGATTCTGACCGACAAAAAACACACACACAACCTTCAGCTGTGGCTTCGAAAAGCACAGAAAATCGTACATTTACGTTAAAATCTCATGTCTGACTACTGCGATGTAACTCCACCTGAAAAAAAATTGACCCGAGTTTCAACGGCACACAAATAGGATCAGTTTCTATGGTGAGAAAAACAGAAGAAACTGGTTGCTCATTGCTGCCGGTTACCATGCAGCCGGAAGCGTATCACGTCCGTTTTGAGGTTTGTATGTGTGTATTTTTGGCAGTAACAAAACAAATGGACAAGCAATTTTTGAAATGAAAAAAAAAACAAGTCGCGTAAGGCGAAAATACAATATTTAGTCAAGTAGCTGTCGAACTCACAGAATGAAACTGAACGCAACGCAACGCAGCAAGACCGTATACTCGTAGCATCGTCACTCCACCGCCCGTGGCAAAGGCAGTGCACGTGGAATTAACAAGAAGAGCGGGGTATTCGTTGCGCTGAGAAGGATAGCACGCTTTTCTGTACCTCTCTTCGTTTTAACTTTCTGAGCGTGTTTTTAATCCAAACATATCATATCTATATATTTTTGGAATCAGGAACCGACAAGGAATAAGATGAAAGTGTTTTTAAATTGATTTCGAAAAAAAAAATTTGATAATAATTTTTATATATTTAATTTTCAGAGCTTGTTTTTAATCCGAATATAACATATTTATATGTTTTTGGAATCAGCAAATGATGGAGAATAAGATAAACGTAAATTTGGATCGTTTTATAAATTTTTATTTTTTTTTACAATTTTCAGATTTTTAATGACCAAAGTCATTAATTAATTTTTAACCCACCAAGCTGAAATGCAATACCGAACCCCGGGCTTCGTCGAAGAGTACTTGACCAAAATTTCAACCAATTTGGTTGAAAAATGAGGGCGTGACAGTGCCGCCTCAACTTTCACGAAAAGCCGGATATGACGTCATCAAAGACATTTATCAAAAAAATGAAAAAAACGTTCGGGGATTTCATACCCAGGAACTCTCATGTCAAATTTCATAAAGATCGGTCCAGTAGTTTAGTCTGAATCGCTCTACACACACACACACACGCACACACACACACACACACGCACGCACATACACCACGACCCTCGTTTCGATTCCCCCTCGATGTTAAAATATTTAGTCAAAACTTGACTAAATATAACAAGGACGTTATGGCACAGTTCTCCTCTGTCTGAACTTTACATAAAAATAGAACCCATTTGAAACTTAAAATGGGAGAAGCTTTGTTTTTGAAAATCACACACACACACACACACGACAGCTGATATATACAACTGACATAAGCAAACGGAAGCTACCGACATCAACGATACGCAGACAATCTAAGAAGACATTTGTTTGCGTGTTCAGTCGTCACCATCCCCACAAGACAATACGGCAACAGGTGATTTACT
The DNA here is from genome assembly GCF_037325665.1 of Littorina saxatilis. Classification (NCBI taxonomy): domain Eukaryota; kingdom Metazoa; phylum Mollusca; class Gastropoda; order Littorinimorpha; family Littorinidae; genus Littorina; species Littorina saxatilis. Next base: position 51,131,053 of record NC_090261.1, on the reverse strand, counting down.
TCACCTGTCCGGGCAGAGAACGGTCAATATTATCTGCCCTCTGACCAATCTTTCTCGGTCACTTTCTGCAATAGTCGATGACCGACATCGTATGACCTACATCTGACGGGCTCTTGTATTGTGTAGTGTCTGGGGTTATGAAGTTAGTTAACCAGATAATATGCTGAACAGCAAAAAGTGAATGGGAGTTAATCACGAAGGGCAGACTCGTGGAGGGTATATAAAGGTCTCCTTTTGTTTTCTTGCTGTTCCCTAACTTTTACGGTGTGTGTGTGTGTGTGTGTGTGTGTGTGTGTGTGTGTGTGTGTGTGTGTGTGTCCGTCCGTCCGTCCGACTGTCTGTATAATCAAGACACATGAAAATGCTTTAACTAATGAAAAATGCAGTCAAAACTGACGGAACTAAAAAAAAAAAAAAAATAAAACAAGTCGCGTAAGGCGAAAATACAACATTTAGTCAAGTAGCTGTCGAACTCACAGAATGAAACTGAACGCAATGCAACGCAGCAAGACCGTATACTCGTAGTCCACCGCTCACGGCATAGGCAGTGAAATTGACAAGAAGAGCGGGGTAGTAGTTGCGCTAAGAAGGATAGCACGCTTTTCTGTACCTCTCTTTGTTTTAACTTTCTGAGCGTGTTTTTAATCCAAACATATCATATCTATATGTTTTTGGAATCAGGAACCGACAAGGAATAAGATGAAAGTGTTTTTAAATTAATTTCGACAATTTAATTTTGATAATAATTTTTATATATTTAATTTTCAGAGCTTGTTTTTAATCCGAATATAACATATTTATATGTTTTTGGAATCAGAAAATGATGGAGAATAAGATGAACGTAAATTTGGATCGTTTTATAAATTTTTATTTTTTTTTACAATTTTCAGATTTTTAATGACCAAAGTCATTAATTAATTTTTAAGCCACCAAGCTGAAATGCAATACCGAAGTCCGGGCTTCGTCGAAGATTGCTTGACCAAAATTTCAATCAATTTGGTTGAAAAATGAGGGCGTGACAGTGCCGCCTCAACTTTCACGAAAAGCCGGATATGACGTCATCAAAGACATTTATCAAAAAAATAAAAAAAACGTATGGGGATTTCATACCCAGGAACTCTCATGTCAAATTTCATAAAGATCGGTCCAGTAGTTTAGTCTGAATCGCTCTACACACACACACACACACACACACACACACACACACACACACACACACACACACACGCACAGACAGACACACATACACCACGACCCTCGTCTCGATTCCCCCCTCGATGTTAAAACATTTAGTCATAACTTGACTAAATGAAAAAATAAAAAAAAAGAGAAAAGAAGAAAAAAAACATACGCTTATGCGACTTACTTTCCTATTAACCACGACGAGCAGGCGCATGGAGGATAAATAATGGTTTCTTTTGGTTTTCTTCTTGATCCCTCACTTTTACTGTGTGTGTGTGTGTGTGTGTGTGTGTGTGTGTGTGTGTGTGTGTGTGTGTGTGTGTGTGTGTGTGTGTGTGTGTGTGTGTGTGTGTGTGTGAGAGACCCACTGATGACTCATGTAAGTAAAAACAAACCCGCCAAGGAACAAACACATAAACAACCGAACTAAAAACCATTGCCTTCAGAGCCGAAGAAAATAAAACAAAACAAAAACGAAAAACAAACAAACAAAAATAGTGCATTCAGACATTCTTTATAAGTGAAGCACTCTAGAGAGCAGCAGAACATGCTTTTCTTCTACGATACCTACTGTCCCAGTTAATTATCGATCGATCTCACGAAAGAAGACAGAAGGGAGACACAAAGTGGGTCGAGTAAGGGCAGAAACTGTGTTGCAATGTCGCAGCTGACAGCGACGGTTCCCCGATTGTCCCAAACTGCAATGTGTTATGTAAGAGTTGATTTGCTGACACAGACATACTGGCACCAGCTTGCGCCGCGCAGGTCGTGGGAGTGGGATCATGCGCTGTCTCTCTTACACGCACGTACGCACGCACACACACACACACACACACACGGGCGTGATCTCTCTCTCTCTCTCTCTCTCTCTCTCTCTCTCTCTCTCTCTCTCTCTCTCTCTCTCTCTCTCTCTCTCTCTCTCTCTCTCTCTCTCTCTCTCTCTCTCTCTCTCTCTCTCTCTCTCTCTCTCTCTCTCTCTCTCTCTCTCTCTCTCTCTCTCTCCTGTAGTGTATACAAAACAAGAAAGAGAAAAAAGTTATGAAGAAACAGAAACCACGAAAGTGTGTCACGATATGGCAAATGTTAATAAAGGTCAGAAGTGTTTTCGTTATCTAGGACAGGCATGCAAAGTACTTTGTGCTAAAAATTGAAGTCGTGATTTCATCTGCTAAATTTCACCTGTCACTATTTACTGATACCAGTTAGTTATAAATAAATACACACACAGAGACACAGTGAGAGAGAGACACAGAAGAGATATAGAGATAGGCAGACCGAAACAGACCGAAACACACACACACACACACACACACACACACACACACACACACACATACATACAGACACACAAACACACACACACACACTCACACACACACAAACACACACACACACACACACACACACACACACACACACACATATATATATATACACAGGCAGGAAAAACAAACGAGATGGACAGGAATAAAAACGTTGAAGAGCATGACTTCCTCGAAACATGTTAGATATCTGCATTGATCACAATCTGATATATATATATATATATATTCATGTGTCGCGTGCTAATGAAACACCATGCACTGTGCACATGATCGTTATGTTGTGATGTCATGTAATCTTGCACTATATAATTATAATGTGAACAGTACACTGTTTTGTTTGTTCGCAGTCCCACAATAACATACATGTCGTTCATTCAACCAACCAGGCTTGTCTGTTCTGTATGTCGTTCTGTCCGTCTGTCTGTCTCTGTCTGGCTGGTTGGCTAGCTGACCAGCTGGCTGTCTGTCTGTCTGTGTCCGTCCGTCCGTCTGCACGCACACATTGTCTGTCTGTCTGTCTGTCTGTCTGTCTGTCTGTCTATAATGTCTGTCTGTCTGTCCGTCCGTCCGTCCGACCGACCGACCGACCGTCCGTCCGGTCCGGTCCGGTCCGGTCGTCCGTCCGTGTGTCGAGCGTTGGACAAGTAGGTTGGTCTACCCTTTCTATGCTGACAACAATACAAACCGATTATGCAACAGTAGATAAATGCGTGAAACGAAAGGTTGTTTGCTGACTGGTGGCTACCGAGGACAAATTACCTGATGATATCAGCACAATTAACAGCGATACAGAGTTTCATGTAAACATTTTTACATGTCTCCTCCCCCATACAGCCTCACCTATCCCCCCCTCCCCCCACCCCTTTACATAATCCCAACCCCACCACCTTCGCACCGTTCCGTCAAACAGGACCACAATAGATGTCGAATGTAAAACTATCATATCGCACACGTGGCTCATGAGTTCACACATGAGAAGAGCTCTGCGTCTTACAGCCATTGCCTCCTGGGCGGACCGCACGGGAGAGAAAAAACAGCAGGGTCTGATTGGTTGAAATTAGGCTACAACAATTCTCAATTTCAACCAAACCAACACTGCGGGTGGCTCCCGTTTGGGTGGTAACTTCCTCGTACGTGCACCCCAGGCCTCCCATTGTACTGCTCATCTCCCACGCCACGACGGTGCGTGTGTGTGTGTGTGGGGGGGGGGGGGGGAGATTAACGACAAAGCTTGATACGACAATAGTGACATTTTGAGACATGACTAAAGTAGTAGATTGTGACTGTCTTTCTTTCTAAAGTCTTCTTTGATTGTTTCTTTTCACTTTTCCGTCCTTCCGTGTCTTAGTTTGTTTGTTTGTTTGTTTGTTTGTTTGCTTAACGCCCAGCCGACCACGAAGGGCCATATCAGGGCGGTGCTGCTTTGACATATAACATGCGCCACACACAAGACAGAAGTCGCAGCACAGGCTTCATGTCTCACCCAGTCACATTATTCTGACACCGGACCAACCAGTCCTAGCACTAACCCCATAATGCCAGACGCCAGGCGGAGCAGCCATTAGATTGCCAATTTTAAAGTCTTAGGTATGACCCGGCCGGGGTTCGAACTCACGACCTCCCGATCACTAGGCCAACCGTGCCGGTTACCGTGTCTTATATAGTAACAGTGCATGTGTGTATGCGTTTGTGAGTGTTTGCCTGTCTGGTCTTTGTACGATTAAATCAATATGTGTGTGTGTCAGTGTGTGTTTGTTTGTGTGTGTGTGTGTGTGTGTCAGTGTGTGTTTGTGTGTGAGTGTGTGTCTGTGCGTGTGTGTCACTTCACTTATCATCAAGAAGGACTGCTCAATGACAAGGACTTGACGGATAGGTTGATTGATTGACTGATTCACTGTACGATTGATTTAAGTTTCATAATAAGATGGGGGGGGTGAGGGGGAGGGGGGCAGGGAGTGTGAGTTTAATGATTCTTCACTGATCGTTATTCTCGATGAAAAAGACTTGACTGATTGGTTGATTGATTGACTGACTGACAGTCTACCTGCAATAGTCAGGAGGCGAGGGAGCATGTGAGTGAGCGCAAAGACCGCAGTTAATTCACAATGAAAACTACTTAGCTGATTACGGGATGACTGCATGATTGATTCAACGACTTACTGATAACTATCATGCTTTAGGCCAATACTGACGTAATACCGCTTAGACTGTCTGACCAAACATCTTAAAATAAAGATAACATCCTCGGTATGAGTGATGTATCAAGACGCTTAACTGCAGTTGCTATTAATCCGACATTTAAACAGATTTAAACTTTGAGCTGTGATACTACTTCAGTTAAATACTTAATTACTAGCAAGGTCTAAAAACGGCAATAGATGAACGTTAGGAAATTCTGAGATACACTAAACGTCTCCTAAATAGCTGGCTCGCCCAAAACGTCAAAGCTGCATCTTTTGCAAGCAGTCTAACTGAGATAGTCATGCCTTTATCAAAATTAACCCCTTTGAAAGCTTCAGCTGATTTTTTTTTTAGCGATGTAGAAAACGTCCTTCTTTCCCGTATCCACTTTCCATCTTCAGAGTGTATCTAACGGCATTCTTGTCATGTGTCGGGATGTCTAGCACAGCCTGCCTTCCTGTCACAAGGATTTCATGCGCGAGGAAAATTCTAGTCCCTCCCAATTTAAGACGTTGTCCTATTTTTTAAGACCTTGCTTTTTTAAGATTTTCTGTGCACTACCTCTGTAAATTTACCTCCATTTTAAGATTTCCTCCTTTTCAAAACATGCTTTTTTCAGCTGGGTTTTTTTTTAATACTTTTTTTTTAGGGTTGGGGGTGTCTACTGTGAACAGAAGCAACGCGTGAAACCGACTCTACACATTTAAAGGTACTGAACTTGTCAAATCCAGGTGCACGGAGCCCCTGGGGCTTTTAGTCATACATCAGGCAGCTATCCGTTAGAAGAACTACCAAGTTTCATTGACTTGCACCCAAAGAGTCAAGAACTGCGATTTTTTTACGAATTAATTTCGTACTCGGACCCGGCTGGTCTTGACCTATTTTTGGATCTAAATTTAGATCAGGTAGATCAACACATCATGCTGCCATGCACAAAAAGACACGTCACTAGCAAACTATGTCAGACATCATCATGAGTTTGTGTAAAACAAAATGGAGGCCGGAATCACTCAGTTGAATCCGAACTCCGACCAAACACCACGTAATAACTAGGTTAATTTATGCACTCGCGTAAACAAGAAACTGTCGAGCTTCACAGATGTCGTCGTTGGGTAGTTTTGGGTTTGTTTTACTACCATAGGAGGATTTTTGAACTGTAAATGCACTCAGCTGCAACAAAAACGCAAAACGAAGGCTGTGAGCTGCACTGTGCCTTGAAGCTTTCTCAACATGACACTTTCAAGGACCAAACTATTGAACTCGCACCTATCGACCTCAACCATTTCTCAATATGCAACAATCAACACGAATCTGTGGACCTTTGCCATACCTGGACAGCGAAGAGAGAATCGCTGGTGTACGCTGATATGGATAATGCATAGCTGTCGGTAAGGCGCGTTTCAGGTAGTTACGGAAGGTGTGGGATTTGACGAGAGTGCAAAGGTCGACAGGTATGTAGCAGGGATAGTCTTCCGTGTGCGCTGTGCCCTTACATCTTCTACATCACTGGGGCCCTGTAAATACTGCTTCATGTATGAACGATGCACTTACAATACAATATTGCTATTTCATATGTTACGTGGATTTCCATTGGTCAATTGGGCAAAACTGAGCTCATTGTAAAAGTGATATCGACGACATTTCGGTCGATATCAGTTTTGATATCGACGACCTCTTTATTGCTTCCTCACTTCAAAAACAAAAACACCTGAATTTAAAAACAAACAAATATATATGAAAATGTAATGATCCCAGAATTTAGTTGAGCAAGTGACTAAAGACTTTTAGAAAGAAAAGACATTTTTAAATACTGAAAAGTACAAGAAAAGAGTGAACAAAAAGAAATAATAATCAGAGGGAGGGATATGGAACAGCCAAAACTGAGACAAATATTTTTGTAATTTCTTAACGGTAAATACAAAATGTCCAGAGAATTAGCAATATATCTAACATTGACTGACTGTGTGATGATATCTTCTGCTATTGGTCTGTTTCGACAGTGATATCAAAATCTCGACCTCCTGTCTCGATTTTGATATCACTGTCTCAACAGACCATGGCAGAAGATATAATCACACAGTCCGTCAATATTGGGTAATAGTACATGTACTTCATGATCTCAACATGAGAAATCACATAAACGACCATGTAACATAAACCCACCACGGACATGTCCAGGCTGAGAGCATCCTTCCACTTGGTCACACATACAATCAACAACAAAAACACATCTACAGCCTGGCTACTTTTTAAAAAACAAACCATTTTTCTAGATTATCTTATATAACTATAAGTGGTCGTTGTCTATGAATTAAAAACAAAATTTTTTTTAATGCCTGTATGTTATTTCTTACGAGGAAACTTTTGATATGTAAAATGCTGAATTTTAATGTCTGATGTAAAGCGCCATGAGACTGCCATTTGGCGGTGAACAGCGCTATAAAAGAATGTTTTATTATTTAAGTTATTGAGACATCCCAGTGCACTAAGGGATTTATAGAGCCAATCGAGAAAATTCATTATTGAACGAAGCGCATAGCGCTGAGTTCATTAATTATTTTCGAGATTTGCTCTATAAATCCCTTAGTGCACTGGGATTGTTTCTTCTTCTTCTTGTCGTTCGCTGTTAGATCGTCAGTCCGGACTGCAGGGCAGGATTGTTTCAATAACGATATTGTCGGTACCGCCAGAGAAAAAAGAAGATACAACACGCACATTTTGCAACGCCCATTTGAATAGGCATAACTGTGTGGTCAGGTCGTAGAAGATCTAGTTTTGTGTGGGCTGTCTCAAGTGTGCCGTGCTTTCATCACACGCAAACTCTTGTTTTAATTTCTGTTGGTAAATTCCAGTGTAGCGTTAAGCTAAACAGTGATGATCTTTCAGAGAGACCTCATTTGCACTCGGAGAAAGGACTGTGTTCTTATACTGTTCAAAAAAAGAAACGCATAGCTTGTAATATTTGGTTAATTTAGTTATATGGCTACAAGGATATCCACCAAACTGCAGAAAATGTTTATTTGGTCGTCGACCTTTCGTCCATTGCCACAAGTGAGCTCTGCACGTGACGCATGCGTTATCAGTGGCTACAATGTCAAAATTGCTCATTTGGCATGACCACTCGTCATGCTTCAGTGTAATCTCGTGAAACTCGGGGAATATTGAGCTCTCACCATGTCTTCCAAAACCCATAAAAGCGGATTGTTCGCCACAAAGAAATCAGACGACAATTCAGCGACGAAAGATGGCCCGATTGAGCAGAGAAGACCGCCAAATTGCATTGGGTCGTTTACAAGCAGGCCAAAGTCAAAGTGCAATCGCCAGGCACTTCCACGTGTCCCAGAGCACCATCAGTAGACTGTGGGTCAGGTTTCAAGCCACTGGCTCCGTTGCTGACTTGCCACGAGCGGGAAGACCAAGGGCGACAACTGCTGCTCACGACCGCTTCATACGGCTCCGCCACCTCCGGAATCGTTTCCTGTCGGCCTCATCTTCTGTCCAGGCTCTCCCCGGGCCACACCTATTATCGGACCAGACCGTGCGGAACCGCCTGCATGAAGCTGGTTTGAGAGCTCGCAGAGCTCACAGAGGAGCTGTCCTCACCCGCCGCCATCGCCAGAACCGAGTGCTGTGGGGCAACCAGCACCTTCGCTGGACCGTCCGGAATCACTGGAGACACGTGTGGTTCAGCGACGAGTCCTACTTCCTGCTCCAGCGACATGATGGTCGGAGGAGGGTCTACCGGAGAGTAAACGAACGTTACGCGCCCAACTGTGTGGATGAGGCACCCGTTCATGGTGGTGGAGGCGTCATGGTGTGGGGGGCGATCTACCGCTGGAAGGAGCACCCTGGTGCACGTCCAAGGGCGCATAACTGCCCAGCGATACGTGGAGGAAATTCTGCGCCCACACGCCCTTCCTCTTCTGGCTGACCAGGATGCCATATTCCAGCAGGACAACGCTCGCCCGCACACAGCACGACTCACCACCCAGTTCCTCACCGACCACCATGTCCAGGTGCTTCCCTGGCCATCCATGTCGCCAGACATGAACCCGATAGAACACCTCTGGGATGAATTGGACAGACGTGTGCGCAGGCGAGAAGAAGCGCCGGCAAATCACCGCGATCTATTGCAGGCACTTCAGGAGGAGTGGGACACCATCCCACAGCAAGATATCCGGCATCTGATCCAGTCCATGCCCAGAAGGTGCCGGGCAGTTGTTGCTGCTCAAGGCAGTCACACCCCCTAACTGACTTGACAGCCTCGGCACCCAATCGTATTGATTGACATTGATTTGAAGATGCAAATGAACTGTGTGTGCATTCAACTGTGTCCATACCAAATTTCAAACAAATAATCTAAATATTGGATTTTCTGTTAATTTTTTCGAAAAATAAAACAAATTTGGCAAGTAGCAACTATGCGTTTCTTTTTTTGAACAGTATAGTTATTTGCGATTCGAAACCTCAAGTAGAGCTTCGACGGATTGACTGTGCAGAGTGACTCCCCTTGAATTGGCTAACCCCCAAGGTCAACGGTTAGCACATTTTCAAAATAAATGTGGCATGTTTCTCGTGTGGTATCTTCACTCATCGGGGAGTCTGGTACTAAATACAGGCATGCTACTTTTCCGGTAATTGCCGGAAATCCGGTAAAGCCGTTTTCAAAATCCGATAAAGTAAAATTTATTCCGGTGAAGTTAAAAAATTTCCGCAAAAACGATCCGTGTGAATATCGCGCAACTCGACCGGGCGCCGGTGTCACGAACTGAAACCTCTGCCTGAACAATCCTTCTCATTGCGGTCAATGCGCATGCGCTAACATATGGAGATTAATCAGGTCGTGAACAACCTAACCCTAACCCTTACCCTAATTAGTCCTAACCCTAATCCTTACCCTAACCCATGGTTCGTTCGGTCAAAGGGTCGCATTCTTGAAGTCCAAGATTGGCGCATGCGCAATGATCGCAATGAGAAGGATTGTTCAGCAGAGGTTTCAGTTCGTGACACCGGTCTCAATGAAGCCAGCGCACGCGCGTTGCCCGTCATTGGTCTTCCCGTTCTGAATCTAGAACGTTCCCAATCTAGTTCTGCGGATGTAGGCCGTCGTTTTCGGCAAAATGTTTCGCCTAGATATTGTACAGAGAAATTCGCCGGGACCATTTGATTCCGGCGTGAAGAACAAATGGAGTTGGGCTTGGCTTGAAAACACCTTCCCGCCGGAAAAAAAGAAGGCTGACACAAAGAAGAACGAATCTGGCAAAACCGGCAAAAAGAACTGTGCCTTCTTTGACTTGTGAGTGACTACTCTTCCTTGCATTTTTTTTTTTTTTGCAGTAACCTTTTTCAATGCTTTTGTGACTTGTAAACCCTTTTCATGTGTACCTCCAAACTGGTGAAAACACCACCACTACAGTGTACTGGTCAATACATACTAGTCTACAGTAGTGTTGTTTTCACCAGTTTGGAGGTGTGTTGAATGGTGGTGGGGGAGGCTAAAATGGGATCACAACACTATTACAGCCCTGAAAATGATGCCCAGAATGCACCAGATTGCACAGATTTTAACCGTTTTTTCAAAAATTGTACGGGGGAGCATGCCCCCGGACCCCCCTAGTTGGCTCGCCTGCTTCGCAGGCTCACGCTTGTGGCTTCGCCACTGGCACTGCGCGCTTCTTTCAGGTAAAACCATTTTTGGCCTGTGGCATGCCTGTAAATATGAACGGTAAAAATGCTCTGAACCCTACACGTATTATATCCCCATTGTTTTTTCGTTCACATTTGCCCAACATGTTAGTTTGCTGAGCGGGGTTTATGTCGTCTGCTAGGCTAGGGCAATCGAACCACTGCGGCATTCCAAAAACAAAAATTGCTCGTCACGTTGCACTGAGTCTGCACGCATGAGGCAGGCTGGTAATAAGTCTTATATATATGGTACGGACGTTCTAAACCCTACACGTTTTCGATTCTGATTGTTCTTGCCTTGAAATAATTATTCGGAAACCATTCATTTACTGAACTGATGGAGTCGTATTTCAGTGTAATCTAGTCTGCTACGTATATATTCCAAATGCTGATCTAGTTATAAGGTTATCGGAATAACACTTGTGTTTTCTGTTAGCTGCTGGGAATTGTATACTAACTCATCATTTGGTAATGTGGATAATAAGCTACGGCATAATTATGAGAAGATTCTTCGCAAGTCGAAACTGAAAAATTAGACACAGCGGGTTCTATTTTTAGATCAGTGGCAACTGTGGCACAGGCACATGCAATCTGTCAAAAAACACTTCTGCTTTAATTGAGAAGCAGGAAATGTATGGTATTTTGGTATTGTGGAAAATATAAGCAACATGTCATTAATTAATTCTGAGGATGAGAGTACAGTCTTTTATCGACAAACTGATCATTTCCGCAACTAGCAGCATGAAAAGGCTGCATCAATGGTTTCAATTGTAGACTCGGAAACACAACGCTGGCGTATTCTGATCAATACGGATACATTCGCGCACAGATGCTTCGTGGTGAAAACGTCAGATTTATCCGTGCTAAATACATCATTGCTGAATATACTGTTTCTGTGTCTTCCTCGCAACAACAAATAAAACCCAGGAGCTTGCAATGTTTGACACTGGTCTGCTTACAAAGGCGTAAACAAGGCTTTCTGAATCTTGTTTTCGAAAATCAAGGGTTTATTTCCAAACAAACTAAGCGGATATAAATGCCAAACAACGAAAGAACATTTGTAATGCTAAACAATCAAGACAAATTTGGACAAGAAACTTCCATCGGTGGGAGCCCAAAATGTTGACGGGACTGAACATTTTGGAAGGCCGGAGTCCAGGGGCCGCTCCCTTGCTGGGGGGTCTATCCAAAAATGAATTTTAGCATTTTAGGGAGGGTTCAGGTGGCCTCTTCTGACTTGTAAATTTTAGAACAAACAAGCTTTTTGGAGATGCATAATATATACATCTTGTAAACTTGAAGGTTTTTGTAACTGACCAGCTGAAAATTAATTTTAGCATTTCATGAGGGGGCTATTTGAGCCTCTGCTGGCTTTAAAACTGATCTTGCGAATGCTATACACAGTCTTCTGATGCTGCTTTTCAATTCATCATTTCAGGAGTTATATTCTAAAATCATTGTTGAATCATAGCTTGAATTAGAAGAGAAATATGTTTAAATTATGTGTGTTTCACTTGCAAACTTTCTATAGGACTCAATGTATCACAAGGCAAATACAGTACCACTGGTTCACAGATCAGGAATGCAATTTTTTCTACCACACCACTGAAGGTCTCTGAATCCCTGCAAGTGGGGTATAATATAAAGTTGTGGGTGAGCAGAGTTTTCAAATAGATAGCAACTGAGATGCTACATTCGCCAGGATGACATGACATAGCTGCTCCCTACATGTCACTCAATTTGGTCAATTTGGTATTGGTGAAAGGTAGTTGACCTTCTGTTCACAGAACGGAGTGTAAACAAGAGCTGCCAGGAATTAACCCAAAAAAGTTTAAAAAAAAAAAATCCTATATTCTTCCTGGGACGGAAATCCGTCAGGGACGGAAGAAATCCCACTCCTGAACTTCCAGATATTCGAGTATTTTGCAAGAGCCACTGACGTTATTCGAATTTCACATACGTAAAAATGTGATAACAATAGACTTAATCTCAAATACATAATTTTGGGGGCTGTTTTTTTCAAACGTTAGCCTGTTGTTTTGGGATTGCGTAATAAATGCAAAGATGCCGGTGTAACACGAGAAAATTACTCCCAGGAGATTTTTACTCCGGAGTAAACATTTCGTACGAAAAAGTTACTCTCTTTACGAAAAAAGCACTCCCCCATTGCACGAGAAAATTACTCCCCAAGACAGGTGAGTTCCGAGTAAACATTTCGTACAAAAATGTTACTCCCCTGACGAATAAATAACGAATACATTACTTCACCCCAACACGAGCAATTTAACTTCCCATGCCAGGTGTACGAAATTTTTACTCCCTTGTCCCCTGTTAGTCTTGGTGGTGGAAGGGGTGGAAGGAGGGTAGCGCGACATTCGTGTGCGCGAGATCACTTATTGGCATTATCCCTTCGCTCGCATCCCATTTTTGCGGGAGATTTTTACTGGAAGTAAAAAAAAATGGGGAGTAAAAATTTCGTGGAGGGAGTAATTTTTTCGTGCCTTGGGGAGTTCTTTTCTTGTACAAAAAGTGTACTCGGAGTAAGAATTTCGTACGAAATATTTACTCCGGAGTAAATTTTTCGTGGAGTAAAAATTTCGTGTTACACCGGTATTTGTAGCATACATTTGTTTTGTGTGTGTGTGTGTGCAAAACCTGGACATTGATATTTTTTATCATCAAAGTACACACTATAGAATTGAAATCATGCAGAGTCTTTTTTTACGTTCGTGAAAAAACGTTTGTCATTGAATCTCAAAACAGAAAAATCGCGCGCATTCTTCTTCGCATGCTGCTTGCTGAATAAAGAAGAACAGAAAAACCACCCAAAACAATGAAGTAACCTAAAATCTTGCTTTCTATCAAACAAAGCTGTGATTAAAAGTCCTGGGGGCTAGCCTTTTAAATCGCCACAAAAACAGAAAGCAGTGTTACGTCCACGAGCGTTTAATCAGACGGACCTTATCCATTTATCTGACAGTGTCTTATTCCCACGCAGCTGCAGATCTATCAACCTTTCTATCAAATGATTCTTTGCCCAAAATGTCAAAACCCAGGTTCCGTGTTCTAAACGTACACGTTACGTACTAAATCCCTTGCCGTAACAAAGGGTTGTGAACACGTTTTGGTTTATTTTCTTTTTCAATGAAAGGCAGAGAAGTAGACGCTTCTGAGAAGTGTGTGTGTGTGCTTTAAAAAAAAAAAAAGAACATGATGCATTCTTGGTTCCTTTTCTGAGCACAAAGATACTCGGGTTTATCCAAATACTCTCTAAAGAGTAATTAATCATTAATATTTCAATAAAAGACTTCGTCGATCTAGAGATTCGATTTGGTACATGTTATAATGCTCTGTATTAAAGCCATTGCTTTGTCAATTTACATTTACTGAAAGAATTGAGAATTGATTTCTAAATGACGGCCATTTCCCGAAGGAAGTCCGAACTCCTTACACGGCTGGGGCATTGTGGGAATATCATAATCTTGTATTGGTCCTAGCAAACAACTGAACTCTCCAACTGTTGTGGTCATTTGAAACAACCGAACTCTCCAACTGTTGCAGTCATTTAAAAACCAACAGTTTGTTAATGGGGACAGTCACAACCAATGATGTTTTCTTTGTAAACGCCTCTTACAAGGCTTCAGCTGAAAACGAAAAACTGTACAGTTTGGCAAAGGCATGTGAACGATTTAAAAGCGCTGGACAGTGCAGTCCGCATCTTCTTTGTTTTCCATGCGTCCCACAATGTTGGGCATGTACCTCTGCGTGCTGTCCACTGACCACAGCGGATTTGACCAGCAGTATTGTGGCCCTGCCTCACTTCTTTTTACCTCAGGCACATGCAAAATGTCAATCCCCCCCCCCCCCCCCCCACAAAAAAATCCCCTCTTCCCTCCGCACGTCAAAACAGAATGAAGAGTTATAGCGATAGAGAAAACGTTCAACTACTGTTTCCGCACAGGAGTATTTATATTGCTTTTATATCGTAGTCAAAAACGTTTGGACCCATTTATTAAACACTAATGCGTTTTCTCTGAAAATGTACAAACAATAGGAAATGAAAACATTCGTTTTAGACCTCAGCTGAAAATTACAGCAAACAAAAAGCTGTTTACTTCTTCTTTTTTAATTCCCTCCTAAAAGAGACACACGCGGCAGCCAGCGATAGAGACACAAACACATTCAGAGAGACAGAGGAAGAGAGAGAGAGAGAGAGAGAGAGAGAGAGAGAGAGAGAGAGAGAGAGAGAGAGAGAGAGACACACACACACAGACACACACACAGACACACACACAGACACACACAGACACACACACACACACACACACACACACACACACACACACACACAAACACACACGGTCGTGTTTGTATCAATTACAAAGAGATCTGGGCAGCCAGATGTTATCATGTGAAACCGATTACACCGCTTTAATGATCCCTTTTGCCGCTGGCTCCCATCAGCAAATTGAACAGCTTCTGCCCACGAACTCGACAAGTCCATTTTACAACGACAACAAACTTAAACCAAAGGGATCGAATTCGTAAATCCACAATGTACAAACTTCATTTGAAGGGATATAATCTATGAAACTCAAGAGTACGTATCTGAACTAAAGGGGTAGCATTTGTAAA
>NC_090261.1:51046045-51113545 GCF_037325665.1 Littorina saxatilis | reverse complement strand
CATCGGAGACTTCGTCTTCTTTGTTAGCACCTGGACAAGGTGCGTTGGTTTCCTCTCTGTTAAAGTCACTGGTTCCAGAAATCCGCAGCTTGGTGCAGGCAGAATTTCAGCGTTCCGTCGCCAGCAGTTCGGCGTTTCCGGCATCTGGCAGTGACGTCCGGGCATTGGCTTCCGTGTCTTTGTCCTCCACTTCCGGCTTGGAGCAGCGTCCTCCCTCTTCAGCGTCGGTTGGTAAGCAGAGCTGGTCCGATAGCCCTCGTGAGGCGCCTGGACGTTCTCCTTCGGGGGACAGCTCTTTCGCATCGGGTCACGACCGATACCTTGCTGATCTTTCATTTCCGGCGATAACCTACGAGGCCCCGGACTTGTTCGAACAGCGGCGGCAGTCGGTTTCGACTGCCGCATTTCCGGCACTTGCCGGAAGTGATGATCCGTCCGCTCCGGCACGCTACGGCGGTCGCGGCAGGATGGAGTATTCACTGACTTCCGGTCCTTCCGGATCGCGAAGTCAACCAGTGCAGTCTTCACTTCCGCATTTTGCGGTTCCGTTGACTACACTTCCGGTTTCGGCCGGAAACGCTTCTTCCTCTTCTGGTGGTTCCTTCCGGATACCAGATAGTGGATTACAGCGTGCGCCTTCCGGCTTTCAAGCGCCTAGGCTTGAGCAGGCATCACTCCACTCAGTCGGGGGAGTGACGTCAGCTCATCCAGCTCCGGTTTTTGCGGATGGTCGTCCTGCTTACCCTTTACCTTCACAGGGTTTTGGGCGGCAGGATGACGTTAGTGCTCAGGCTTTTCCGGTTTCCGGTTTGCCAGGGCATGCTTCTGCTTCCGGAACTGGTGACTTCGGTCATGGTTCCACGTGTGACTATTCTGATGCTCCATCAGTGGTCAGCGAGGAGTCGCGGGGCGTGTTTCCGTCGAAGCTCAAGTCTGTTCTTGACGTCGCGGCGGAAGTAACGTCTCGTTATTTTCCTGAAGGGGTGGTGGCTGCGGACTCTTCCGCATCATTCGTTCCTTCTGCCATGGCGGACTTCCGGCCGGCACAGGAGGATGTTTCTTCCTTCCGGTTCGCCGAGTCTCCGTCAGTGGCTTACCAACTTTCGCATTCACTGGTTCGTCCAGCACATGCGGGGAGTGGTATTCGGCCAGTGCCTGTTCCGTTACTGCTTCCTTTTGGTCCAGTTCCGGAATCAGCTCAGCAGTGGGTGGCTTCAGCTGCCCAAGCCTCTTCCTTCGTGCCTACGGCCAATAGGAAGCTTGGCATGCCCAATCAGAGCCAGAATTGGCTGGCGTCTTTTGCACTCCCTAGGGCTACCCTTCCGGTTTCCCGGGAATTGCTGCCTCTTCTGACTAAACCGATCAAGCGTGATTCGGTTTTGCCGGTTTCCGAGGCTTCCCTCCTCTCTGCTGAGGAGGTTGGACGTCGGCAGATCGAACTGTCCTCCATTGCGGAGACTCTCGTTCGGGCTCTGTCTCGGGCATTGACCGATTCGCTAGTTCCTTTCACTCTCAGTGAAGAACAGAATGCGGACGATGTCTCTGCGCTTTTGACCGCATTGGCCAAGGTCAATGAGGAACAATTGCGTCTTTCCTCCCTGCAGTACACCCAAGCGGTACTCTGCAGGAGGGATCTCTTCCTCTCGCAGTCCCAATTCACGGAGCTGGCTACTAGGGAGACCTTGAGAGTCTCCCCGGTCTCAGAGGAGTCTCTCTTCTGTCCGCTGGCACTGGATGCCAGACAGAAGGAGATTCAGTCAAACAAGGACAGTCAGTTCCTTGACTACACTCTGAAGGGGGTGAAACAGTCTCAGCCTTCTAAACAGAAGCAGGCTCAGACATCGTCTAACCCCAAGCCAGCTCAGAAGCGGCAGGCTTCGCCGGCCGCTCGTGGTGGGAAGAAGAGGACGGCATCGGGGAGGGGGCGTGGCGGCTCTGGAAGTAAGCCACACCCCCAATGAAGCGCTCCCGATCTCACCTCCCTCCCGCCCTCCACCTTGGTGATGGCGGGAGGCCCCTCCCGGGCACTTTCTCGTTGGATGTCGGTAGTAGACAGCCAATGGATTGTGGGAGTGGTGAGTTCGGGCTTCCGTCTACTCTGGCGGGAGGAAAAGGCGCCTCTTACCCGAGTGCCTCCGCGGTTCAAGCCCCCCTTCTCGCAGGAAGCACGTTCCGTCTTGCAGTCGGAAATTGCCTCCCTGGAGCAGAAGGGCGCGGTGGAGAGAGTTCGGGTCCACAGCTCCCTGGGATTTTACGGGCGTCTGGTCGCTGTTCCCAAAGCATCAGGAGGATGGCGTCCCGTGTTGGATTTATCTCTCCTCAATACTTTCTTGAGGGAGATAAAATTCAAGATGGAGACGCCAGCCTCTGTCCGAGACTCTCTCCGCCCAGGAGACTGGGTGACCTCGATCGATCTCACGGACGCATACTTTCACATTCTTATGCATCCGACCGACCGGAAATGGCTTCGTTTCCGGTGGGGAGATCAGATCTACCAGTTTCGCGCACTCCCTTTCGGGCTGTCTCTCGCACCGTGGATTTTCACCATGGTGGTGAGACAGGTCTGTGCACTGGTGAGGTCCCAGGGTATCCGTCTGCGGGCTTATCTGGACGACTGGCTCATCATGAACCAGTCCCAGAGCGGCTGTTCGCAGGATACCCTGACGGTTCTTCGAGAATCCAACTGGTTGGGGTTCTCGATCAACCGGGTAAAGTCGGAGCTGACCCCGTCACAGACATTCACTTATCTGGGGATGTCTTTCGACACGGTCGCTTGGACTGTCCAGCCTTCTCAGAGAAGGGTGGACAAGCTCCAAGCTCAGATTCGCTCCACTTTACCTCTCCTGATGGCTTCCATCCGCTCGCTCGCCTCCATCTTGGGGCAGATGGAGTCTATGGCTCTTCTGGTTTCACTGGGCCGGGTCCACAAATGTCCGCTTCAGTTCGCGCTGAAGCCGTTTGTGGACTCTCCTCTGGTGGACTGGGACGCCCTCATCCCTTTGCAGGGATGGTTCCAGTCTGCGACCCTTCCGTGGTTGCACACGGAGTGGGTCTGCAGAGGTGTTCCGATCGTCGTGCCCCTCCCCGACCTGGACCTCTTTACAGATGCGTCCAGGGAGGGTTGGGGGGCACATACAGATCTTCAGACTCCTCCCTTTCCGTTACTCAGCCGAGTAATCCGGAAAGCGGAGATGGAGGAGCCTGCCCTTCTTCTTCTGGTCGCTCCTCTGTGGCCGTCGCAGGTCTGGTTTCCAGATCTTCTTCGGCTTGCCCAAGGGCCCCCCATTCCTCTCGCACTCGTGCGAGGGGAACTAGTGCAGCCCCGAACAGGCATTCCACACGAGGAGCCCAGTCTTCTGAAGCTTCACGTGTGGAAGTTGTTCGGGACTCGCTGAAGCGCTCTGGGGCGTCGTCTTTGACTCTGGACTTGGTGGCTCGCTCGCATAGAGCGTCCACCTCTTCAGTTTATGCTTCCCACTGGAAGGCATGGACTGCCTGGTGTTCAGCTAGAGGGGTGAGTTCGGTGGCTCCGCGCTCTATTCAGGTCGCTAACCACCTCTCTTTCATGTCTTCACAGGGCGCCTCAGTCTCCTCGTTGAGGGTCCGGCGCTCCGCTATCTCGGCGACTCTTCAGCAGATTGGTCGTTCTGTTCGAGTCGGGGGCGTTATAGCTGCAGTCATTAAAGGGGCTGCTCTTAAGGAAGCTAAAGCTCGTTTGCCCGCTCCCAAGTGGGACTTGTTTTTAATCCTGGAATTCCTTCGTTCTGCGGATTTTGAGCCTTTAAGCGAGGCCAGTCTGTTCAATGTCACTCGCAAAGCGCTGTTTCTCCTTTTGTTGGCTACGGCCCGACGGGGTAGCGAGGTCCACGCCCTGTCGGGTCAGCCTGGAGATATCTCCTTTGAGCCGGACGGTTCCGCATCTTTGCGTTTCCGGCCTGATTTCCTGGCCAAGAATCAGTCTCCGGGGCAGGCCTCTCCGCTGGTTAGAGTTAAGGCTCTGACCAGCGCGTTGGCCCCGGGTGACCCCGATTCGGTCAATTGCCCTGTGAGGGCACTTCGTCTGTACTTAGCCCGGACTCAGCCGATTCGGTCTGGTTCTCAGAAGTTGTTGTTTATCTCTCTCCTTACTAGGCGCGAGAAAGATTTGTCGAAGGTAACGTTGGCCCGGTGGGTGTCCTCGCTCATCAAGCAGGCTTATGAGTGGAGGCGCACAAAGAGGGGGGGGGTTATGCCCTCCTTGCCACTTGACTCGGCCCGAGCCCATGAGACGAGGGCGTGGGCATCCTCTCTGGCAGTTCTGCGCTCCAGACGTCTAGAGGAGGTGCTGACAACTGCGTATTGGCGTTCCGAAGATGTTTTCATAAACTTTTATCTTCGGGACGTCACAGCTCTTCGACAGGATGGCTCCAGAGGCCTTCCAGCGCTCATAGCAGCAGGCCAGTTCCTGTCCAGAACTTGATGGTGAGTTTTGATTCATTTCTAGCCCACCGCCTTGTTGATGTTATCTGCTAATGTGATTCGGAGTAAGAATATGATATTAAATGGAAAATTTCCTAAATAAATTATCATTTAATTAATATACTTACCCGAATCACATACTGTATTCCCTCCCACCTGCCCCGCTTATGGTTTTAAGATTTTTTAAAGCCGTATGATAATAGGCACGTGTTCCTAGAGGAAGTGACGTGGCATACACCCGTATGGGAGGTAACTCCCGGTGTACTGGCCCATTACCAAAGCTACTTTCACTTTCGTTTTGGTGATGGGGTTGCTTCCCTTTAAATTCTTTAGCCGGGTAAGCGTTTTTCAGTGATAAGCATCTCAGGTGACTCAATGCTAATGTGATTCGGGTAAGTATATTAATTAAATGATAATTTATTTAGGAAATTTTCCAATTAACGCCGGAGGTATGTTTCACTCAACTAACTGTCAGCTTACCACGGTGTTCAGCACGTTGTCGGGCATGATTTTGTTGACAAGGACATGATACCTGCACGTGTTTGAGGGGCAAAAAAAAAATCAACCATCAACACCCTTGGCTCGCGTGTGCTCGTAACTTTGCACGTGCACAGGCTGATCATTAACCCGTTTTACTGCCCACGTTACATTGTGGTCAGTTTCGCTGTCACCAAGTCGCAGGGACAGTCCAAACAAACCGGCTTTTTTTCCAGGTTAATTAAAAACAAATCTACGTCGCTATTCCACATTTGCTGTATTAGATAGTCACTCATATATACGCTGACGATTTCATATCATTTTGACCAGAACGTCAAGTGAGTGAGGTACCTGCAAAGCTCCGATATGATTTGATACATTAATACATTGCGTGCATCACGTGTTAATTAAATATTGCAGGGATTTGAATCTTACTGCTATCAAACATGTGCTCTCTCTCTGTCTCTGTCTCTCTCTCTCTGCCACACACACACACACACTGACACGAAGTAAGGTAAGCACAGCCACATTATGCACCTCTCTCAATCTCACACACACACACGCACACAGGAACACAGAGTGAGAGGGGATGGGAGGGTGAGAGAGATAGAGACAGCCAGCCAGTCACAGAAAGAAAGAAACAGAGAGAGCGAGAGACAGGCACACAGAGAGAGACAGAGAAATAGTCAGAGAGTGACACATGCAGACAGACCCAGACACAAACAGCGACAGATAGACATAGGAAGTGACACCAGTATGAAACAGGCATGGCCACACTTCACTATACCTCATGTCGTGATCAAACAGCAGGGTGTGGTCTGACTCAAGCAATAGTACATTGTAACACTCGGTATTGAAGGCTACATCCTTCACATTCATGTCATCCTCCACTATAGACACTATTTATTGTTCACTGCTTGTTTATTGTTTCCTTCTGCCCGACATCTGCCATCATCCCACTTAAGACATCAACAAGTTTTGTACGGTAATTTTAAAACGCTGAAGGGATACTGTACAGGGTTTTATTTATTAGTGCGCCCTGTGCCATTGGCGCATTAAATCTGAAAATGTCCCATCACAATTTCCTTCAGTGCGTCAAAGGGCGCATTGAGATAACGTACCACTGCGCCACCAAATGTACACTGGACATCGGATTACACACACACACACGCACATACAGAGATAACACAATATAGCGGCTAATTCTCAGATGGCACCATATTGCACCATTTAAGCATTTTGCATCTTTGGTCTACTTGCCTTCGACTATGTCCCATCGGAATATGGTAGAGGGGGACAAATGTCCCATTGCCTTTTTCTCCGAGGCTAAACCCTGCAGATACTGCTGGCGTGCTCAAGTGCTTCTCTTCACCTGGACACTAGTAAACCATTGCCTTATAAGCTCATAATGTTAGTAAATTTAATTTGTATAATTGTTTATGTTTTCAAATGATGTGCCTTATGCTATGCTCCCTTAATGCCATGACGACAAAGCGAGTTGCTAACATAGGGGCCATACCTGAGGCTACACTTCCTCTTCCTTCCACCCATAGATGTGTATTGACAGGATCGCCAACAGGGCCAGCGTTGGCGCGCGCGCAGAGTTGGCGATCCTGTCAAGGGATATAGTGCTTCCACCCCAACTCACTCACTCTCTCTCTCTCTCTCTCTCTCTCTCTCTCTCGCTCTCTCGCTCTCTCTCTCTCTCTCTCTCTCTCTCTCTCTCTCTCTCTCTCTCTCTCTCTCTCTCTCTCTCTCTCTCTCTCTCTCTCTCTCAGGGATCCTTGATATCGGATCTTCAGGATTGTCAAGCAAAATGATGTTTAAATTTTTTTTTACAAAGATTGTGATATCATGAGTTAGATTTTTGGGGGTATTTGTATTGTTCTAGTTGAATGTGTCCCTTATGGGCAAGGGCTGATTGATTATATAATTAACTTCGTAATTCAAAAATATATTTGATCTTATCTTCTCTCTTTCCCTTACAGTGAACCATCACCTCGCAGCATCAGCAATATTAAACACACAAAGACAGGACAGAACCACCCGCAGAAGAACTCCGACTCACCAACATCCCCCTCAGACACGTCCACTGAAGATGAAGCCACGTCCACCACCTCAGACAGAGAGCCATGGGACCGGACACCTTCGGACCTCGCCTTGTCCGAAGAGTCCAGACGGTCAAGCCTGAAATAGGACTCAGCAGGTCCACAAAAGTCCAGATCCTTGAAGAAGGGGTTGTGGTCAGCGAGAGACGGACTTGGAGACATCCCGGTGTCGTGAAGAGTCATTGCGTTATAGGTTGATGTTTGTTTACGCCGTTCTTCGGTCGGTGTGGTTATTTCTGGAACTGCTGCCGGCGCTTTTTCTGTGATGACGGTAAAAGGGTCAGCGTGTAGGCGTGGAGGGGTTTCAGGTGTGTCGACGTGAATGATTTCAACGCAGCTTTCTCTCTCTTCCGCGTTTTCTTTGGTAAAACCTCCACCATGACTTCTCCACCTATTACTGCTTTCTCTCTCTTGAGCGTTTTCTTCGGTAAATTCTCCACCGTGACATTGCCACCAAAGAGTGACACTGTCTCTGCGCTTTCTTTTATCTTCTGATTTGTTTTTGTCCGTCTTTTCAACTTCTGTGTTTTTCTCATCTTCACTCACATTTTGTGCGCGTTCCTTGCCTTGAGTACGAAAGTGCTCTGGCTGTCCCTCATCCTCCTTGACCTTGCTTTCAACAATGCACTCGTCTTTGCTCCTGCTTTCTTCTTCATTTTTGCACACATCATTGACAACGACACTGAACATTCTCGAAGATTTTGGACTTTCAAGTTCGGTAGCACCAGGTAAGAGCACATCACCTACTAAAGCAGGTTGAGAGGATGTCTCTGGGTTGTCTAGAAACGACCCTGCATTTACTAAAGCACTGCTATTCTGTTTTTCAGCAGACTGCAAAAAGGAATGTGTCATTTCGGTATTTTGCCGCTTTGTATCATTCACATTTTCAGCACAAATGAGTCCACACAAGACTGGGGAATCTTGACTGTTTTGCATTACGGAGGATGGAGAAACTGACCTCAAAGTACTGTTTGTGTAAGCGTCCATTTGATCCAGGTCACCGACCTGATTAATTGTGGATACTGAAATATCTGGTCTGTCTAGTAAGGAAGGCAGAGAATCTAAATCACCATTTCCCGAGTCCTTGTCCTTGTCTTTCAAAACAATCTGACATTTCCTTCTGAGAACAGCCGATGCTGAAACATCTGGACTTTGTGCTGTGGTAGAAAAAGAAGGTACATCACTATTCCCCGGGCCCTTGTCCTTTTCATTCAAAACAAACTGACATTTCCTTCCGATAGATACATGCAGCGACGATACGGTGCCGGCGTGTAGCATGTCTGCAGTTTTCGAGCTAGCAAAGCGTTTGTTGTTTTGCGAGGAATAGACGGAACGTGGGGACTCAGCCGTGTGAACAAAGCGTTTGTTGGTCTGCGAGCCGAAAGAAAGTAAGAACTCAGCACTTTTAGCTTGAGGACAGAGGAGACCGATTTGATCTGGACATTTACAGCCCACGCACCTCTGGAACTTTCTCTTGCCGCCACCGTGACTGCAACAGTCTGGCCAAGACATGTCACTGGCTGAACGTTTTTTTCTGTCCTCGTCAGCCGCTACCTTATTGTTGGCTGCCTTCTGCATAGTTCACTCCAGTGTCATCGGTAAAGATGTGTGTCTTCTGAATTCTTCAACGTGTTAAGAAAACACAGCAAAACACCAGCTGGTTAACAGCTAAGATCGTTGCCCCTGTCCCAAATACAACGCCGATAGTGAGGTCAGGTGGTACGACCAGATTTATATTATAAAAAAAAAAGTTTGACAAAAAAAGCTTTACAACTTACATAAGTAATAAAACGATCGCTGTCGATTACTTCAGCAGCAAAAAATAAAAATAAAATTAAAAAACACACTAGCTCAAGGACCGCGTAAACAGATCAAAACAGATGCGTCCATTCATTTTGGGAAGCTTGCGTATCGCAAATCATCAACCTTGACCGAAGTTTTTAAACAAGCCAGAGATGATTTTGATCAAAATGAGGATACAGCGGTTAATTGTTTCCGAAAATCATGTATTTGGATTCGCCAAACCTCCTGTAACTCAAACAGCAGATGCACTTTGCAAAGCCGTTGAAAAACGAAAGTTTTACACTTCTCTATCCCGCGGTGGTAGCTAAAACTTTGTGAGGTTTTAGTTTCTTTGATCACACATACATTGCGTGCAATCAGTACTCATTCCAGGCAGTAAATGTCAACGTTATAAATGCACCACCACAAACACACCACCACCACACAATCTCAGTGCTACCAGCTGTTAGTGCGCGCTTGCTTGACTGAGCAAATCGGATCAAATCGTCAACACTGACAAAGTGAGCAAAAGTGAAAGTGGTCCCCACAGAACACAACACAGGCCAGATCGTACTGTATGTATACTTGTGCGGGCTGTGACACGCACACGACAGAGCACAAGCTAGCTATCGGTGGGTGGAGCAGTGTTCAGCATACAGTCGACCTAGCTACATACGCAACGACCTATAGCGAGGGGAAAGGGTGGTGGTGGTAGTGAAGATTGGTGGTTGATTATACTTCGTCTCGACTGAGAACCCAGGGGGCCATGTAAGACCAACTCAGCACTGATCATAAATATTCTCTGCCGTTTTCTTCTCCAACAAGTATTTAAAAACTTTAACACTTTTCAATTTGTGCATCACACAGTAAATGAAAGGTATGTTTGTTGTTGGGGGCGGGGGGGGGGGGGGAGAGAGAGAGAGAGAGAGAGAGAGAGAGAGAGAGAGAGAGCGGTCGTAAGATGAAGTAATAAGGGCCGAGGGGGATTACCACTGCAAACGCAAGCGCCTGCCGTGCGGGAAACTCCGCACCACGTGGTCAGTTGCGAAAAAGTACATCCAGCAGTGATTGACATCCACGTCGCCCGTCCAAAAAACAGAACATATAGTTCCTGCCACAAATGCATAACACTAACGAATCAAAAATAAACGTTACCCAGCTGTGTCCAGATGCCATGTTAACACTGACCAAGGGAGAGGGGGGGGGGGGGGGGTTGATGTGGTGCGGCTAGTCGGACAGACAGATCAAAACAGCAAATTCGCTTCGTTTTGCCTGAGAGACTTACTGACTGCGATTTTTACCGAGGAAGCAAGTCGAGGTGCTTTTGCTTGTGTGCGTTTGAAGCGGAAACAGGAAAATTACTACAGCGGAACTTCCTTGTTAGACAAATTTATAAAAAGAGCACACAAAAAAGGAGCATATTTCTTGGACACTTTTTCAAAGCACCCTCGCCCCGTACTGTGGTTCTGCTCCGTTCTTGTTTTGTGTTGTGTTCCCCTTCGACCTGTACAAATCAGGGCAAAGTATCAAATTATACTGTTCAAAAAAAGAAACGCATAGCTTGTAATATTTGGTTAATTTAGTTATATGGCTACAAGGATATCTACCAAACTGCAGAAAATGTTTATCTGGTCGTCGACCTTTCGTCCATTGCCACAAGTGAGCTCTGCACGTGACGCATGCGTTATCAGTGGCTACAATGTCAAAATTGCTCATTTGGCATGACCACTCGTCATGCTTCAGTGTAATCTCGTGAAACTCGGGGAATATTGAGCTCTCACCATGTCTTCCAAAACCCATAAAAGCGGATTGTTCGCCACAAAGAAATCAGACGACAATTCAGCGACGAAAGATGGCCCGATTGAGCAGAGAAGACCGCCAAATTGCATTGGGTCGTTTACAAGCAGGCCAAAGTCAAAGTGCAATCGCCAGGCACTTCCACGTGTCCCAGAGCACCATCAGTAGACTGTGGGTCAGGTTTCAAGCCACTGGCTCCGTTGCTGACTTGCCACGAGCGGGAAGACCAAGGGCGACAACTGCTGCTCACGACCGCTTCATACGGCTCCGCCACCTCCGGAATCGTTTCCTGTCGGCCTCATCTTCTGTCCAGGCTCTCCCCGGGCCACACCGATTATCGGACCAGACCGTGCGGAACCGCCTGCATGAAGCTGGTTTGAGAGCTCGCAGACCTCACAGAGGAGCTGTCCTCACCCGCCGCCATCGCCAGAACCGAATGCAGTGGGGCAACCAGCACCTTCGCTGGACCGTCCGGAATCACTGGAGACACGTGTGGTTCAGCGACGAGTCCTACTTCCTGCTCCAGCGACATGATGGTCGGAGGAGGGTCTACCGGAGAGTAAACGAACGTTACGCGCCCAACTGTGTGGATGAGGCACCCGTTCATGGTGGTGGAGGCGTCATGGTGTGGGGGGCGATCAATACCGCTGGAAGGAGCACCCTGGTGCACGTCCAAGGGCGCATAACTGCCCAGCGATACGTGGAGGAAATTCTGCGCCCACACGCCCTTCCTCTTCTGGCTGACCAGGATGCCATATTCCAGCAGGACAACGCTCGCCCGCACACAGCACGACTCACCACCCAGTTCCTCACCGACCACCATGTCCAGGTGCTTCTCTGGCCATCCATGTCGCCAGACATGAACCCGATAGAACACCTCTGGGATGAATTGGACAGACGTGTGCGCAGGCGAGAAGTTGGTTTTTGGGGTTTAATGTCTCTTCAGCAGATGCTAGCTGCTATTCGAGACCGGCGCAGGCGAGAAGAAGCGCCGGCAAATCACCGCGATCTATTGCAGGCACTTCAGGAGGAGTGGGACACCATCCCACAGCAAGATATCCGGCATCTGATCCAGTCCATGCCCAGAAGGTGCCGGGCAGTTGTTGCTGCTCAAGGCAGTCACACCCCCTACTGACTTGACAGCCTCGGCACCCAATCGTATTGATTGACTGATTGATTTGAAGATGCAAATGAACTGTGTGTGCATTCAACTGTGTCCATACCAAATTTCAAACACATAATCTAAATATTGGATTTTCTGTTAATTTTTTCGAAAAATAAAACATTTGGCAAGTAGCAACTATGCGTTTCTTTTTTTGAACAGTATACCTTCCTTTCGCTTGTTTACTTTCACGACTTTTTCGAATGCACGGTTGGTCTAGTGGTAAGGCGTCCGCCCCGTGATCGGGAGGTCGTGGGTTCGAACCCCGGCCGGGTCATACCTAAGACTTTAAAATTGGCAATCTAGTGGCTGCTCCGCCTGGCGTCTGGCATTATGGGGTTAGTGCTAGGACTGGTTGGTCCGGTGTCAGAATAATGTGACTGGGTGAGACATGAAGCCTGTGCTGCGACATCTGTCTTGTGTGTGGCGCACGTTAACAAAGCAGCACCGCCCTGATATGGCCCTTCGTGGTCGGCTGGGCGTTAAACAAACAAACAAACAAACAAACGACTTTTTCGAACGCACACAGACACACACACACACCAGATCACAGCAGCAGAAACAACCAAACTTAGTGAAGGCAAAGCCATTAAAACCGAGCAAACACAATAACAACCCCCCACACACACACACACACACACACACCCTTCTTTTTTATTATCCGCGGTTGTTTTGATGTGCATAGCTTTAAACTGAGAGGATAGGAAAAGAAGCAGAAAGAAAAGAAATAGAACAATCTGTGCAACTGTGACACGAACAATCGTTGAACTATACTTATACTGATCCTAACTGCTTCCAATTTCAGTAGTCACCGATGCCGAACAATTCTCTTCCTCCTCTTCTTCTTCGTTCATGGGCTGAAACTCCAACGTTTATGGCCGTTTATACCCGGCCCGCCATTCAGGCAGCCATACACCGCTTTCGGGGGAAGCATACTGGGAGGATCAATAACTGACTTCATATTGAGATGTGGAAATAAGATCGTGTGTGTGTGTGTGTGTGTGTGTGTGTGTGTATTAATTACTCTCCCCCTTCCCTATCCCAACCAGAATCACAGACACAGCGCCTGTGCTTTTTGCAAGAAAGCGGCTGCATGATGTGTTCCGCCTGTTCTTGTCATTTCCATTATATCTTGTAACAGATGTGCGGGCCGGTCCGTGTCCCATGCAGGTGTTCGTGAAACTTTATTGATAACTGTGTACTTCTTCGTATTGTTAGTTACTTTGTACTATTTAATATAGGCTGAAACTAGGGCACAGGCTGTGTGACCTTAATTCTGGAGAAACCGACCCAAATGTTTCTAGGTCACGGGCACCACTTTTTTTAAGCCCACTTCCCGCTGGTGAGAATATTGATTCGGATCGTAGCGAGGGCCCTGACTGCTGTGATTTCAACGAAGCTGCAATTTGCGCAGGCTTGGATGTCTGTACTGTAAACAGCTGTAAGTTCGTTGCACTGCACAATGCCGACTTCGCACATCCGTGTGCACGCCCATGCTGGGTGGAAATTGTCACGTATTTCAACAAAACATGTCCTCAATTGACCACTGCTGCCAGTAAGGACGTTAAACTTTAAATTTTATCACGAGTGAAAATGGTCAAGGATGCAATTATAACGACAATGTCACTACTGATCTATATCGACAGACCTATAGTCAGATATAAACAGTCCAATAGAATATATAACATTATCAGACTTGAACACGTGCAATTATGCACGCTTCTTACAATACTGCATACCAATACATACACTGACACTGCGTTGACATTAAATGCTGACTGAACATAGCATAATTACACATGTCACAGATGTTGACCCCACAGATAAGCTGGGGATGGAAAATGACAATACAAATCGCCTTTTGTAACAGAACACTGTTAAAATATATTAAAAAGTTGTCGGCACCTGTCACTGCGAATGACAAGCCCTCTCTCCCTCTGTGTGTGTCTGTGCGCGAGTGCATATATGCGTGCGAACGTGCGTGCGTCTGTGTGCATGTGTGATATCTGCATTTCAGTAGCGGTAAGACGATGCACGTCTAAGTCAACAGCGTACAAAACTGCTCTACATGATTCAGTTGCGTCACAAGACAAAGGCATGTATGTTTTGGACAGAACACGGTACGGGCGCATGATAGGCCCATTCTCCCCAAGTTTATCCTCAGGTTTCTTGTGTGTGTGTATGTGTGCGTGCATGCGTGCGCGCGCGCGCGTGCGAGAGAGTGAGGGCGAGAGAGAGAGAGAGAGAGAGAGAGAGAGAGAGAGAGAGAGCATAGTGGGACAGTACGTGATTTCGGAACAGTGTATTTTGCTTCATCAATCTGCTTCCTTTCTTTTGCTTTCCTTGAATTATTTTACATGTTTGTTTGCTTCTTTCTCTCTTATTTGTTGTTTTAGTGTTGTTTGCATTGTTTTGGAAAGCCGCAAAAGTCTGTATCTCCTGCATGACCCTTCCACGCGACCATGTTAGTTAGTTGTATGTAAACACACAGAAATATGCTGACAAAACGAGATCCGTTTTCAATAGCACGAAACTAGCACAGCAACATGTCAGTGTCCCGCTGTACCCACATTTTCCCCTTGGCACACTTTATTTTTATTTTTTTCTCTGAATAGAAAATGGACGAAGTTGGGAAAGCGAGCGCTGAGCCTCTGAGGGGTTTCTTTCGCCGGGTTGACGGATTTCAGACTATCACAGGAAAAATCTCCTGTGGGGAAACAAAAATGGTATCAGGGTAAAAACTGCAATCAAACAAAGCGGTTTTGATATCATCAATATACAGTACTTTCTTTTCTCTGTCTCTCCCCTGGGGAGCCCCGAAACCCTTTTGTGAACAACTACCATGAGTAACATGAGGAGAGGACAGATAATGATAGCTTCAAGCGACAAGACAGGCATTCATTGTTTACACACACACACACACACACACACACACACACACACACACAAACACACACACACACACACACACACACATATTCTGCAAACACACAGACAGGCATTCATTGTTTACACACACACACACACACACACACACACACACACACACACACACACAAACACACACACACACATATACATGTGATGTATACACACTCTTGTCACATGCAGCATCCCAGTAAAATCCATAGGAACATATGTTGCCACTTCTAGTATAACGGTTCAAGATACAAGTACTTTTTCTCTCATTATGTCCAAGTTGTAAAGTTCTATTGATATGTGAAGGCTTTTACATGGGGTGGGAGCATACATCCACTTGGACACATACAACAAAGCTACAGCCGGGCTGCTTTCTGTGCAGAGCAGGAACTTTGAGCTAAATGGAATGTGTAAGTGACACATGTCAAAATACTACAAAATCAAGATACTCCCAATTCTCATGTAAAACTAAAGTCTGAACAGACCTGCGGTGGTTTACTTGATCGTTTACAGGGGCATTAGTGAAAGCGCACAGTTTCCCACCGGTAACCGAATTTGTATCAGAAACAGACAGACACACATGAAGTAAGACAGACAGACATGTAGATCCCCAGGCGATGCAGCAGAAAAAAACACTCAGACAGCTAAAACCGAACAGGTTGGAAAAAGTTTCCAAAGTTTGTAGACCTGCAAACAATATTTCTAAAGGCTAGAACACTTTGACCCAGTGTAATGCCGATCCATACCCGGTGTTGTCCATACACTGAGGGTGTACTTTTAAATTGCTGGAAAGTATTACATTGTTCATATGAATGAGAAAATCTAAGAAACAGTAACCAACATCAAAACTGAACAGTAAATTGGAAAAATTTGAGAATTAATAACAGAAGTCAAGAAAACTTCTTGATGTAAAAAAACAAATTTGCTTTTAATACTCACTTTAATTTACAAGAGAGGTTCAGTCGCTGCTTGCGACACCACATGTCCTGCATTGATTGTACATTTTATTTTGCCATAAAATCTATTTTCCTGTCTATGCTTTGGAACTCCAAAATGTCAAATCACCCCAACCTTCCCTTGGCAAGCAAACCCTGCTAAGGCCAAAAACAAAATAGGTGTGGTTAAGGTAACATAGCCAAAAAAAATAGGGTAGGAAGGTAGGCAATCACTTTTTTTTTACTTGTTTTTCTAATGTGTACAAATTAAACCTACTTAACAGGGAAATAAGTGTGCGACTCGAGCGCTTTCGCTGTCATTGCGTTTTCTGCACTGGGTTTTTTTTGTTTTTTTTTTTACAAATGTAATAAAAAGTTAAAGGGTCGGCCCCTAAAAATAGGGTAGGTTGGGTTACCGTAACCACACCTATTTTTTTTTTAGGCCTAACATTAGTTTTAGACTACCTCAGTAAACATCACTTACACACACACACACACACAGGCACGCACAAACACATAATTATGCAAGCTCACACACCAAGGGATCACTGATTTTACACTAATGTCCTGTAAAATCAAAATTTGTAATGGTCGTAATAAAAGCACTGTTAACAACATTTCATTTACTTATTTCCTTTCTTTTTTTTCTAAACTTCTTTTTTCTTGTTTTTCAAATCCCACATATAATGTCCCAGAATAGTGCTTTTTGAAAATGGGCAATGCTTTGTTTTGTGTTCTTGAACAATGCTCTGGTTCAACAGGTTTAATTTTTCAGCAGCAGTTCCACAGTTAGAAGCAACTCTGTACAGCCATATCTATGTATCTCCTACATGCTTATTTTAAGGCCTAAAAAAAAATTAGGTGTGGTTACGGTAACCCGACCTACCCTATTTTTAGGGGCCGACCCTATAACTTTTTATTACATTTGTCACCAAAAAAACCCAAAAAAACCCAGTGCACAAAACGCAATGAAAGCGAAAGCGCTGGAGTCGCACACGTATTTCCCTGTCAAGTAGGTTTAATTTGTACACATTAGAAAAAAAAGTTTTAAAAAAAAGTGATTGCCTACCTTCCTACCCTATATTTTTTGGCCATGTTACCTTAACCATACCTTTTTTTTGTTGGCCTAATACATAAATAATGTTTTACCCATTACAACTCTCCATACACATTTAAGACGGTGCAAGTAAAAGGCGCAATCCTTCCCGTGTAAACAACTTGGCTCACCTCAGTTTTCAGATCCGGCCAGGCTTTTACATGGGATAAGCCGTCAGTGGCTTTTACATGGGATAAGCCGTCAGTGGCTTTTACATGGGATAAGCCGTCAGTGGCTTTTACATGGGATAAGCCGTCAGTGGCTTTTACATGGGATAAGCCGTCAGTGGCTTTTACATGGGATAAGCCGTCAGTGGCTTTTACATGGGATAAGCCGTCAGTGGCTTTTACATGGGATAAGCCGTCAGTGGCTTTTACATGGGATAAGCCGTCAGTGGCTTTTACATGGGATAAGCCGTCAGTGGCTTTTACATGGGATAAGCCGTCAGTGGCTTTTACATGGGATAAGCCGTCAGTGGCTTTTACAAAATCGATTCATCAAACAATTCAAACTCTGCACAGGAAGCAGTCAGGGATATAACTTTTCGGGGTATGCGTTCAAGTTCAGGGATGGTCTTATCCCATGTATCTGCCTGGGCAGATCTAAAAAATGTTGTCTTTAAATTGCTAAAGGCTATGAATAGAAAGTACACATGCCTCTGCCAAATATGGAGAAAAAAAGTGTAGCTCTTTATCTCAGGGTCATTTCACTTCTGTTATTTTATCCATTCAGAGTTTGTTGACACACAGCCTGTTTTCTGAGAATCTCTCCGTTTGGGAAGTAACCAGTACAGGTGTTACACACACCAGGAAACCAAAAGTAGCCAAGAACCCTGTCAGAACAGGCACACAAAACAGGTCAGTGTCACCTGCTGGTGTTCTCAGGAATGAACAAGCAAGCTGACAATTCAAGGAAAAGTCTTTTAAATTAAATCCTTTCCAGTTATCAAAAGGAGAAATCAAGGATAGGTGTTTCTCATACATGAATTACACTTAGCAAGCTGGGAGGAGAGAATCATGTTATACATTTGGAAATGATGAAGGCACCACACCCATATCCTACTATTTCACAAAGGCAAATGTTACCTTTGCAACTATCAGGGGCGAAGAAGTATACAGCTGACGGCACAAAATGACAAGTCAGTGTAGTGTAACACTAGATTATGGCAGCATCAAACATGGCACAATACTGGTTTTTATTCACCATTCAGAGGAGCTTTGTAAAAAGGAATTTTTAAGATGTAAAACAATAATATCAGGAAAAGTTGGGGAGTCTTAAAATGGGGAAAATTTACTGATGTTGTGAACAACCTCTAAGCCTCATAACAATGATATAATGGACGACTGAAAAAGGTCTCATCAGAAACGCAAAAACAGCAACAAAAGAATTCTGGGAAAAACATCTATGAGACCGATAGTGAGATCTACATAGTCATAGACTGCTATAAAAATCCTTGTTGAAAACACTTCTACATTCTGCATTTTGGGATAACAACAGCACACAAAAGAAATTTTCCTCACATTCCATCAAAACAAAACTGTACATGTATACAGTATCTGCTCTATTGAGAAAGAAAAGCAACCAGTATGTGTAGCAAGTAACAATGTAATGCCCTATCTCAAGGTAAATGAAAACACCTGAGATTAGCAGCACCTATTTCAGCAGTTGATAGGAATCATGATTGCACCATCACCGATTGACTTATGTCAGTTTCTATTTTCAAGCCAAGGTAACACCAGGGTTTGTTTACAATGTCCAATAGGGCCGAGCGTGTCAGTTATGGTGTGAGGGTGACAGAGGTAAGGCAACGGGTTCTTCGACTTTGGTGAGCTAGGCGACAACAAGAAACACTAAACGTCAAGGAGACAAAACAGATTACAGAAAAGGATTACGGAAAGAATCACCACTTAAGGGAATGATTGACAGTAGAGAGTGGCCCACAGCGGTCAAGGGGGAATAACACCGTGGCATGCACTGACTTTACGAGAACATCGCACGGATGCCTGACGCGCAGAGAAGCGTGCAGAAAAAAGCCCACTTTCAAACAACAAAACTGCTTGAGGGGTTGATTCATGAAATGACAGCGGGTTCGTGTGTACTTGCGGCTTTTCAATCGTCACGATGCGTACCTCGAACGCACGAGCGGAAAGAGTGAAAAGCCTCGTGACAACAAGTGTTACACAAATCTCGGCCACAGGTTTTGTGGCCCAGTTTGTGTCTGCTACTGCCTGCACGCAACCTCTCTAAATGATGCACTCAAAGCGCCCCCTTCTCAACTCTCCGTCAAACCAAGCGCATGTCACCGCGCGCTGTAAACAAAACAATTTAAATGCACCTGCGATGCATGCTCCAATCAGTGGTTGTATAAGAACGTATGCGAAAGTTTCCAACTGCATAAAAACAGACGAGTGGGAGCGGACGACAGACTGGCTAAAATGTGGTTTGCTGCGCACCGTGCAGATCAGTCGAGAGAAGAAAATGGACTTACCGTCCTTGAGTTCAAGACGCACGGTTTCTTCCTCCTCGCTCGCCATGTCTGCTGATGCGGATGGCTCGGCCGTGGCCATAAAGGTTTCACAACTTTGTATTTTTTCAGACTATTTTAGTGCGAGTGCCAAGGTTCCTTCCCAAGATGCACGCTGACAGCCGGAAGCACGGAGTAGATTTCTAAATTTAGCACAAGCACGTGGCAGTGTTTTGATGTTGGGAAGGGATAGTCGGAGTGGTGCAACCTGAAGTTGACCGGCCCTGGAAATGAGGTCAATATGTGGTTGTTTTGGGTGCGCAATCCAGAATAGAAGATGATTGTAGCGGCGATTGTTGCACATGCACAACGAAACATGACACGGTTTTTTGAAGGGTGTAATCCCCGTATTACCGTCATCAGTACATGATACATTCTGGTGTCAACCAGGGCCGAGCGGCCGGTCCGCTGATGCACCTGCGATGTTGACCCGCACAGGACATTCTGATAATCATCGCTCCACGGCTATCGCCGAGCTCATTTTGACCTGAGGTCAGGATGCCGAGGTGACGGATTCAGTTGCTGAAGTCGTTTTATTTACTACGGTGTTATTTCCGATTTTAACGGGCATACAGGCTCTACTTCTTCCCGGCGAAGCCGGCTACCCGGCGAAGCGGGTATTCATCTAGTCAAATATAAATGAGGCTGACTGCTTTCTGTGCTGAAGTATTTTTTAAATCAATTAATTAATCAATCAATTAATTTAAAGCCACTATATATTGACTTTCAAAAACTGAATCCCTTCACACACACACAACCTCAATGCAATAGCCTGGGGAGATCTGAGATATTTAAGTAGTTTTTGTTTTACATAAAATCAATCAATCAATCAATCAATCAATATGAGGCTTATATCGCGCGTATTCCGTGGGTACAGTTCTAAGCGCAGGGATTTTTTTTTAATTTTTTTTTTATACTATTTATATCGCGCACATATTCAAGGCGCAGGGATTTATTTATTTAAAAGATTAAACATTAGGACATACTCAAAAGTTTAAATTAAAACGTATGTACCGTTTCCTCTTTCCTGGACATCTATACATGTTTTGACACCGCAACACGGTGGCCTAGTGGTAAGGCGTCCGCCCAGTGAGCGGGAGGTCGTGGGTTCGAACCCCGGCCGGGTTATACCTAAGACTTTAAAATTGACAATCTAGTTTTTATTTTTTTTTTTGTTGCTTAACGCCCAGCCGACCACGAAGGGCCATATCAGGGCGGTAGGCAATCTAGTGGCTGCTCCGCCTGGCGTCTGGCATTATGGGGTTAGTGCTAGGACTGGTTGGTCCGGTGTCAGAATAATGTGACTGGGTGAGACATGAACCCTGTGCTGCGACGTCTGTCTTGTGTGTGGCGCACGTTAAATGTCAAAGCAGCACCGCCCTGATATGGCCCTTCGTGGTCGGCTGGGCGTTAAGCAAAAAATACAAAAAATACATGTTTTGACGATTTGAATTGTAAGTCAGCTTTTCTTTCATCCCTACTCACATATCTATATACGGCTTGTGTGTGTGTGTGTGTGTGTGTGTGTGTGTCTGTCTTTCTCTCTGTTCGTTATGCACGGCCAAAGTCATATCTCGATGGATCTGCTTCAAATTTGATGGGCATATACAGGTAGACCCCGGACACAATCTGGTCGATGAAAATTTTCAACACGTGCTCTCAGCGCGCAGCGCTGAACCGATTTTGGTTTTTATGGTTTTTCTGTACATCCATTCCCAGTAACTCTTCTTTATCTTCTCCAGTGTTTTGCGCGTTTATCTCCCTTCCTTTTTGTGTCGTCAATCGTGTACGGTGCGCCACTCACCCGGCAAAGCCGGCGTACGGTGCGCCACTCACCTTCGGCTCTACTTCTTCCCGGCGAAGCCGGTACCCGGCGAAGCGGGTAATCATCTAGTATATTTATACATACATAATTTATGCGATCCGGCTTCTTACACACACGTACATACCCATTCAGACAGACACACAGAAAGGCAGACACACAGAGATAAACAGACACGCGCGCGCGCGTGACTGAACACACACACACACACACAGTCACATACAAACACACACAGCCAACACGCGCGTTCCGGTTGAACAAGAATACATTTAATCGTATAGCCCAGCAAGATTCTTTTTCCACAATGACTGCACAAAAAAATCGGAGATCACTTTGTCTGTGACTCTGTGATGCATCTCTCCCTGTCTGTCTGTCTGTCTGTCTGTCTGTCTCTGTCTCTGTCTCTGTCTCTGTCTCTCTCTCTCTCTCTCTCTCTCTCTCTCTCTGTCTCTCTCTCTCTCTCTCTGTCTCTGTCTCTCTCTCTCTCTCTCTCTCTCTCTCAAATGATTGTGCTGCAATCAGGGCTACTCTTAATACTGTCGACTTTCTCCGACCCCACTCAACACTCGGCCAGAAACCTGGCAATGATGATCCTGGCTGGCACATTGTGGGTCACTTTTCACTTTGGAGTGAGTTGCCGGTGTCATAGTACCAGGGGCAAGTGCCTTGCCGTCTTGTAGTTTGTCTGGAGGCGGTTTGGTTCACGGTAAGGAGCCTTAGATGCCTCGGCCGTGTACGTTTCTTTGTGTGTCTGGAGGCACATTTTTTTTCTAAAACGCTTGCGGA
Source organism: Littorina saxatilis (assembly GCF_037325665.1). NCBI lineage: Eukaryota > Metazoa > Mollusca > Gastropoda > Littorinimorpha > Littorinidae > Littorina > Littorina saxatilis. The sequence goes on along the minus strand of NC_090261.1, from coordinate 51,091,679 downwards.
GCTGTAGCCTCTGCTCCCAAGTTCTCTTAGTCTGAAGGCGATTTAGTTATTTGACTTGCCTGGAGGCTTCTACCTCAGCCATCTAGGGTGCCATGTCTTACAAAACTGTGTGTCTAGATCGAGGCTCATTTGGTTTGGTTTAGCCATGCGAGGGTTTCCAAGCTGGGCGTGCTAGGAAGCATCCTCATATAGAACCAACTCAGCAACTGGCGACAGTTAACCTGCTCCGGGTGGTAGCGCTGACACTTAATGACCCACTGAGCTGAATCTCCAAACCAAATCCACGACACTGACCAACCTCCAGCTCGGGTGCCTCGTTGATCGGGAGCTGGAGCGGGACAACCATCCCTCCCTTGCGGTGGCCCTGTTTCCTCCGTTGTTGTTGCTGTTGTTGTTTTTGTTTAAACCATGTAAAGTCGGGGTCACACCCGGGAATATACCCCTAATGGTTTTACCGCGAGGGCGTTAAACAACACGTATCGTTCTTTCTTTCTGTCTTTATTTGGTGTTTAACGTCGTTTTCAACCGTTCAAGGTTATATCGCGACGGGGAAAGGGGGGGGGGGAATGGGATAGAGCCACTTGTTAATTGTTTCTTATTCACAAAAGCCGCACTAATCAAAAAATTGCTCCAGGGGCTTGCAACGTAGGACAATATATTACCTTACTCGGAGAATACACGTATCGTCAACATACAAGTTAACGGTTTTTAAAAAATTATTTCAATATTGAAACTGCAGTTTTTAAACGTGTTGACATTTTTTCTCTGTAGTTTCAGTTTTGTGACCATGATGAAAGGAGATTACTGCGTGCAGGCAGAGGGTGATTAGAAATAAAGAGTTCTCTCTCTTGTTTGGCTTTTGGCCACTACGGCCAACCTTGCCTCTGAATTACGTTTGCCTACATACACCACAAATATAATCAGATTTCACTTACCGATGTGAGATCCAAGAATTTTAGCTGCAGAGATAAAAAGATGACCTTTCGGTTCGATCCCTTGACGAGCCGGCGTGATTTGAGAAAAGGGGCAAAAACAGTGATTTAAACCATTGTCAAGGCAACAAATCAAAAACACCATACAACTGCAGAATATTTGTTTTGCAGGGACGTTTCTCTCTAGTTTTCTTGGGGAGAGAGGAGTAACAGTACATTTTCATTGCTTACCCCCACTCCCCCCGATGGTTTTTTTCTTCCAGAAGTGGAAAACTGCTGGGGATGGGGACACTTTAAAGATGATTGGGACTCAACTGTGTATGCCTAACAAAGACACAAGACAGTTTCGCTTCGAAATCTCGTTAGTCTACTTGACCTTTTCAAGTAGTTGCAAGGGGTCTCCGTCAATAAAAGAGAAAACTGAAATCATACTTTTTTTTTTTTAACTTGGCGATTATTCCTGAAGATCCCAGAACAGAATAAAACAAGTCGCGTGAAGCGATATAAAAACATAATAGTCAATCTTATCAGTCGGCATCAAACTAAGAGATCAACACACATTAAAGGCACAGTAAGCCTCCCGTAAACCATCACAGAGTTCCCCGAGCGTCTACATACAGTACAAGCATACTTCCATTTGAACGCTCACTGAACGGGAACATCCTGGCTGCTTTCTGTCGAGCGTGAGAAATTTCCAAAGAATTTATTTTCGTGGACTTGCTCCTCTACAACAATGGCGCCTCGTTTTGGTGCTGGACGGCTGTTATGAATATTTAATACCGGAAATCACGCCCGGACAGTAAGCCTCCCGTAAACCATCACAGATACTGTCAGGCTTTTACACACAGTACAAACACCCTTCCATTTGAACGCTCACCAAACGGGAACATCCTAGGTGCCCTACGTAAAGAGCGAGCAATTTTTCAGTGAAGAATTAATTTTGCAGATTGTCTCGAACACTTTTTGGACCCATCCTGAACTCAGGTCAAAAATGAGTTACTTCCCTTCGGGTCTCATTCTATCGATGTAAACTGGTCATGGCCATGGATCGATGATTATCAGAATGTTTTTGGACCGTGGTGCGTTTTTGCGCTAGACCTAACTTTTAAAATCTAAATAATAAATTGACAGCTTGTTACACAAACATTCTTACAAAAGAATTCTTTTTTCATCAAGACAAGATCAGTACAATTCGAAGTTGTGAAAGTTTGAAAAAAGAAAAGCCCGGAAGCAGGGTCACGTAAGGGTCGTAGCAGACGACGGTTTATGCATATCGCCGTTCCTCTCAACAGTCAAAAGCCATCGCTAGAGTTCTTGTGAACCACAGCCGTTTGTTTCGTGCATAAAAACGTGCTATTGTAGATAAGCTCACATCGAGTCGCATTCAAATGACAACTGAACTGACGACTACATTGTGAAAAAGGGAAACTGGATCACACGGGTTCACGATGGCTCAGGGGTAAGATAAACCACGCAAAAATAAATTCTTTGAAAATTGTTCGCTCTTTACGGAGGGCACCTAGGATGTTCTCAATCCGCGGTGAGTGTCTTTAATTGAAAGGGTGTTTGTACTGTGTGTAAAAGCCTGGCCGTATCTCTGATGGTTTACGAGAGGCTTACTGTGCCTTTAAACAGTCATCGCCGAGACTATATTTAGATATAGTCTCGACTAACTTACCCTCGAAGACCGAGACTGGTCACCGTCGTCTCCGCGAAGCGTTCCGGAACGTAGTACTGTAATTCTGAGCACATTTTTAGAGTAAACATGACATATTTATATATTTTTGAATTCATGATAAGATGAGGAATACGATAAAATCATTTTTAAAATCTGTTAGTGAAAATTCGATTGTTTAATGACAACTTTAATGAGCAAACGAATCTCGTAACTAATTTTTAAGCTGCCAAGCTGAAATTCAATCCCATAGTCCGGACTTCGTCGAAGATTGTTCGACCAAAATTTCAATCCATTTGATCAAACAATGAGGGTGTGACAGTGCGGCCTCAACTTTCACAAAAAGCCCGCGGATATGACGTCATCAAAGATATTTATCGAAAAACTGATGAGCAAATGTCTGGAGATATCATACCCAGGAACTCTCATCATGTGAAGTTTCATTAAGATCGGTCCAGTAGTTTTCTCTGAATCGCATGTCCCTGAGTGTAGTTGAGCACGTTGACAGTGTTATATATTACTCTGTTTTCATGACGTATGATATGAATCTCGTTTGAGGTCACTAATGAATGTTAATGAGCAGTTTCTTGCTTCAGGCTCTAGGCTACAAGAGAATGATCTCTCTCTCTCTCTCTCTCTCTCTCTCTCTCTCTCTCTCTCTCTCTCTCTCTCTCTCTCTCACGGTTCTGTCTCTCACGGTTCTGTGTAGATGGCTGTCTGTGTAAAAATTAGGGAGTATCGTCTCTTGATCCCACTCGCGATACTCGTTGAACATGCCTTTGACCATGCAGTCGCTTCAGCCAGCGAAATATCTCGACTCCGCTCTTTAAATCCATGCAGAATGTGCGTATCGTATGAAGTATTCTTTATTTTCTCAATATTGACACATGTAGGCCTGTACCTATACGTGATATTGACTTTGACACCACAAAATATTTCAGTCGTATGTTGAAAAAAGTAGTCCATCTGTAAACTCTGAATATGCAGATGACCTCTATAAATTATTCAATTGTACTCTGAAATCAAAGACAATGACCAATGACAGTTGAGATCGAAACTCGGTTGTGATGGGATATCCATACGGTTGTGATGGAATATTCAGAATAATCACCTCCTCAGCTAACAGAGACAAAGAGGCAGGTGATGGGATAAAATGATGATATTCCACTGGTCTGTTATCTTAGTATTCTCTTTGTTTTAGGTGTCAGAAAAATAGTTTTGCATTGCTCTACCTTTCTGTCTGTCTGTCTCTCTTTGTCTCTCAGGCTGTGTCTAAAACCTCTATCTTTCTGTATTAAAGATCAGTCAGTCTCTCTCTCTCTCTCTCTCTCTCTCTCTCTCTCTCTCTCTCTCTCTCTCTCGCTCTCTCTCTCACTCGAGTCTCTCTCTCTCTCTCTCTCTCTCTCTCTCTCTCTCTCTCTCTCTCTCTCTCTCTCTCTCTCTCTCTCTCTCTGATTGTTTTATGTTCTAAAGGCTATGTAATTCCTTACCTCTGTTACTTGATCTAAAAATGGTGATGTAACAGCATTTGTGTAAGACTGAACATGATCCAGAAACATTTTGATGCTGCTGGGTTGAAACATGTCTTTTTTATATTTAGTCAAGTTTTGACTAAATATTTTAACGTAGAGGGGGGAATCGAGACGAGGGTCGTGGTGTATGTGTGTGTGTGTGTGTGTGTGTGTGTGTCTGTCTGTCTGTCTGTGTGTGTGTGTGTGTAGAGCGATTCAGACCAAACTACTGGACCGATCTTTATGAAATTTTACATGAGAGTTCCTGGGATTGATATCCCCGAACGTTTTTTTCATTTTTTTGATAAATGTCTTTGATGACGTCATATCCGGCTTTTCGTGAAAGTTGAGGCGGCACTGTCACGCCCTCATTTTTCAACCAAATTGGTTGAAATTTTGGTCAAGTAATCTTCGACAAAGCCCGGACTTCGGTATTGCATTTCAGCTTGGTGGCTTAAAAATTAATTAATGACTTTGGTCATTAAAAATCGGAAAATTGTAAAAAAAAATAAAAATTTATAAAACGATCCAAATTTACGTTCATCTTATTCTCCATCATTTTCTGATTCCAAAAACATATAAATATGTTATATTTGGATTAAAAACAAGCTCTGAAAATTAAATATATAAAAATTATTATCAAAATTAAATTGTCCAAATCAATTTAAAAACACTTTCATCTTATTTCTTGTCGGTTCCTGATTCCAAAAACATATAGATATGATATGTTTGGATTAAAAACACGCTCAGAAAGTTAAAACAAAGAGAGGTACAGAAAAGCGTGCTATCCTTCTTAGCGCAACTACTACCCCGCGCGCTCTTCTTGTCACTGCCTTTGCCATGAGCGGTCGACTGACGATGCTACGGTCTTGCTGAAAAATGGCATCAGTTTCATTCTGTGAGTTCGACAGCTACTTGACTAAATGTTGTATTTTCGCCTTACGCGACTTGTTTCTTTGTCATTTTGTGTAAGACTGAACATGATCTAGAAACATTTATGCTGCTGGTTTGAAACATGTCTTTTTTTCTTTGTCTTTTTCAGCCTGCTAATGTATTCATTGTTGGGCATGAAGGTCCTTTGATGATCAAGATTGGTGATTTTGGATTGTGCAAGTTGACTCAGTGTCAGAGTCAGACTCCCAACCCTTCTAGTGAGTGCTTACTTACCTTTTTAAGAAGAGTTTACATAAATTTGTATGTTTCTGGTAACATGGCTAGGCTACAAAATAAAGGGTAGGTATATAGGTAGGGATTTTTTTTTGTTTTTTTGTTTATTTTGTTTGTTGTTGGTCAGGGTAGAAAATAACTATACAGTGACGCAAAGAGACTGGACTTATTATACAAAGAGAAAGACAACACATTACAAAACAAATGAGACAAAAGGGATGCGGGGTTAACCCCCTTGTGTCGTCTGCCGTCTGTTACTTTCGTTTTGACGCTTTTTTTTTCTTTTTTTTTTTTACAAATGCAATAAAAAAAAGTATAGGGTCGGCGGGAAAAAACTAGGTAGGGTCGGGTGACCAGAAACATACAACTTTTTTTTTTTAGCCTAAATGTACAATAGAGTAGTGCATAGATGGCAAACCATAACATTAAGCTAGTTTATGGCCACGAAGCTTGTCAATCTATTGGGGAAAAAATTGTCCTTTTACACCTTTTTAACTTTTTTATATCTGTTTTTCATATTTTATAATATCTGTATGAGATCTGCTCTGTGTGCTTTACTGTGGATGTTAAAATCCCATTCTTCCTTATACACACAGAGGCAGTCACTGTTACAAAATCTGACACTTGTATACACAAGTAAGTGTTAAGGTATGTTCACATCTCTCTAACATCTGCTGTCTGGCTTGTTGAATTCCTGTTACCGGCGCTTGTTTTTCATCAGCGCTTGTCCGTTTGGTTTACCGTGACCTGGGCACGAGGTCTTGGCTGGGCTCTAGCGTCTGGCATATTCTTGAGTTTTCACTCCCCTAACTTTCTGTCTGGCACCCGATGATTTTCCTGTTTGTATCTCTATAATTTAAGGAAAGGTGGTTATGGATGGGGTGGGTGGGGAAAAAACCCAGCATGATGTATTCACTCACAATTCTGATATATTTGTGAGGGGTTTTCTCTCCCTTTTTTTCCCTACTGTTTTGTATGTCCACTTTTGCTTTAAACTTTATGGATATTCATATATCTATGAAGGTTTGAATTTCATAATTTTCAATCATATCCAACCATGAAACGTTATGCAGAAGATTATGTGAGCATTAAAAAAAAAAAAATTCTCCTCATGTGCTCCGTAAATAAGAATGTTGCCTTGTTAAATATATGTGATGATTAAACCAAGCATTCGCTATTGCCATTACGTGTACCAAAAAAAAGTTAAAAACCTGGACTGCAGAGCACATTTCAAACCTGATTTCATATTATTATGCAGGGTTTAGCCTGGAAGAAAAAGACAATGGGAAATTTGTCCCCCTCAACCAAATTCTGATGGGACATTACATAGTCAAAGGCAAAAAGCGCAAAGCAGGCTAGGCGGTCTAAAAATGCTTGAGTCGAAAGATGCAAATTAGTTCTTTTTGGTGCCATATGATGATATGCGGGTGTGCCAGTGTATCAGGTTAGTGTGTGTGTGTGAGAGAGAGAGAGAGAAACAAGACCAAAATAGTAGAAGCAAGTTGTTCAACACTTTCGCTGCTTTCGATGCCATCTTCTGTTGTTTCAATGCGAACATCACCTGAGGGACATTTAAAGATGAAGGCGCACTAGTAAATGAAACCCTGATTATGCGAAACCTATAATATCCATAGAAGATAAAACTCCGATTACTACTATATTACGCAGGAATTTGCCAAATGGTAGAACTCATGCCTATGACAAGAACAAGCACAATATCAATAATTGTATCCTTATGTGACAGGGAGACTACCGTCGCCCTTCACAGCAGACTTGGCAGAGTTGTTGGCCTTTGAAAGTGCGAGCTATTTATAGCTCGCCGGCAAGACACCTGTGGATTGTAGAGTTATGTTTGTGATGGGGTCTGGCGGCTTCTGTCTCTCTGTATGTTCTTGGTTTCCTTTGCGTAATCAAAACAGATTTTATAGGGCTAAGAAATTAGCTCTAAAATTCTCAATCCTGTTTGATGGGACTTCGCCTCCAAAGGTGATTGTTTCGGCACTCGGTTACACTTACTACTTCTAATAATCGACCGGCGCTTTGATACAAGTTCCTGTGCTGTGTACCAGTGTTCAAGTGCGAGAAAGAGAATATCAGTTGGGACAGTGTGAACGACGTTTTAGTCTAGCAGACAGATGTTTCCCACCTGGAAAATGCCAAGCAGGTGTAAAGTATAAAGCCAGCTAGCAAGCTTGTTGGAACCGTGTGAATAGTCCTTTAGTCTACACCATTGTAGCAAGTTGTCTGCCTGTACTGCATTTTCGCCTGGGGCTGCCACTCCATAAACATACTTGTACATGCATATATATATATGTACTAGATGAATACCCGCTTCGCTGGGTACGGCTTCGCCGGGAAGAAGTTGAGCCGAATACCCGGCTGCGCCGGGGACAGCCGGCGCACCGCACGAAGGAAGGGAGATAAACGCGCAAAACACTGGAGAAGAGTAAAAATAGTATAACGGGAATATGGATTGAGCGTTGTCGACAGTGACCTTCTAAAATTAGAAACGGGAATATGGATTGATGCCACACGAAGGAAGGGAGATAAACGCTGAAAACACTGGAGAAGATAAGGAATAGTTACTGGGAATTGATCCAGAGAAAAACCAAAATCGGTTCAGCGCTGCGCGCTGAGAGCACGTGTTGAAATATCTCATCGAGCAGGTTGTGTCCAGGGTGTACCTGAATATGGCCACCAAATTTGAAACAGATCCATCGAGAACCTTGGGCGTGCATCGCGGACACACACACACACACACAGACACAAGTCGTATATATATATATATAGAAGCAGCTCATTATACAGTTTGTAGCTGAACTTTTCTCGTACAGTGGAATACCCCTTTCAAGACCTCAAGAATTTGAGAAAAACAGGTCTGAAAAAGCAGTCTTTAAACAGAAGTAAATGTACAGGTGCTATAGATATTGCAGGTGACATGTTTATTTCGGTCATGTCTAACAGACAACAGAAAGTGGCAATTTCACTCTTATTGGTGAGTCACATAGCAGGCACCACTGTAGCAATATCTGATGTTTCTGTTTGTATTTGTCCTTCCTTGAACTAAACTTCATCTTTGTGCAGTTGAATCAATCATTACTTTTTTTCAGACAATGCTGGGGTAGCCGGAACATATCCTTACGCTGCACCTGAAATGTTAACGGTAAAGGACTACAAAGAAGAGGTGCGAAACATGTTTTCAGTCACGTCTGTGTCTTTGTTTCCATGTACTGAAAGGGTAGTTGACAGGTGCAGGAAAAGGAGAAAAGCTGTTAATGTTAAATCAAATTAGTCGAACATGCCCTGGTGGCCACCTGTTCATAAAGACCACCTGTTCATAAAGACCACCTGTCCAAAAAACCACATGTTCATAAGACCACCTGTTCATAAAGACCACCTGTCCATAAAGACTACCTGTCCATAAAGACCACCTGTCCGTAATGACCACCTGTTCATAAAGACCACCTGCCCATAAAGACCACCTGTCCATAAAGACCACCTGTTCATAAAGACCACCTGTCCATAATGACCACCTGACCATAAGACCATCTGTCCATAAAGACCACCTGTCCATAAAGACCACCTGTCCATAAAGACCATCTGTCCATAAAGACCACCTGTCCATAAAGACCACCTGTCCATAAAGACCACCTGTTCATAATGACCACCTTCCATAATGACCACCTGTCCATAAAGACCACCTGTCCATAAAGACCACCTGTTCATAAAGACCACCTGTCCATAAAGACCTCCTGTCCACAAAGACCACTCAGAAGGATCCCCCACGGTTTGACTAAATGTTTAACATAGAGGGGGAATCGAGACGAGGGTCAGGGTGTCTGTGTGTCTGTCTGTGTGTGTGTGTGTAGAGCAATTCAGAGTAAACTAATGGACCGATCTTTATGAAATTTTGCATGAGAGTTCCTGGGTATGATATCCCGAGACGTTTTTTTCATTTTTTTGATAAATGTTTTTGATGACGTCATATCCGGCTTTTTGTAAAAATTGAGGCGGCACTGTCACACCCTCATTTTTCAATCAAATTGATTGAAATTTTGGCCAAGCAATCTTTGACAAAGGCCGGACTTTGGTATTGCATTTCAGTTTGGTGGCTTAAAAATTAATTAATGACTTTGGTCATTAAAAATCTGAAAATTGTAAAAAAAAATTTTTTTTAATTAAACGATCCAAATTTACGTTCATCTTATTCTTCATCATTGTCCGATTCCAAAAACATATAAATACTAGATGATTACCCGCTTCGCCGGGTACCGGCTTCGCCGGGAAGAAGTAGAGCCGAATACCAGGCTGCGCCTGGGACCCGGGTGTACGCCGGCGCACGAAGGAAAGGAGATAAACGCGCAAAACACTGGAGACCTTCTAAAAATAGTAACGTAGTAACGGGAATATGGATTGACGCCACACGGAGGAAGGGAGATAATCGCGGCTGAAAACACTGGAGAAGATAAGGAAGAGTATCTGGTAGTGGATCCCGACAACAACAAAAAAACACACAAAAAAATTGGTTCAGCGCGCTGCGCGCTGAGAGTACGTGTTGAAATATCTCATCGATGAGGTTGTGTCTGGGGTGTAGCTGAATACGGTGTCCAAATTTGAAAAAGATCCACCGAGAACTTTGGCCGTGCATCGCGAACAGACAGACAGACAGACAGACAGACACTAGTCGTATATATATATATATATGTTATATTTGGATTAAAAACAAGCTCTGAAAATTAAAAAATATAAAAATTATGATCAAAATTAAATTTCCGAAATCGTTTTAAAAACTATTTCATCTTATTCCTTGTCGGTTCCTGATTCCAAAAACATATAGATATGATATGTTTGGATTAAAAACACGCTCAGAAAGTTAAAACGAAGAGAGGTACAGTAAAGCGTGCTATGAAGCACAGCGCAACCGCTACCGCGCCAAACAGGCTCGTCACTTTCACTGCCTTTTGCACTAGCGGCGGACTACGTTAACGCGTTCAGTTTCATTCTGTGAGTTCCACAGCTTGACTAAATGTAGTAATTTCGCCTTACGCGACTTGTTTGATTCTTACGATGTAAAAGGTTTGGATGTTCATGTACTCTGGTTACTAAGTACAAAATCAGCGTGCTTTCATTCTTGTTTAATGCGCGTACGAAAACTTAATGTGCAGCACCTTAAATGTGGATAAATAATTTCTTGTTTCACACAATGTGTCCTGCAGTCGGTAACGTCTTGTCATAAACTTATGGTGCATGTATCACAGATATGGAAAGACATTGCTTGTGTATTTATTAATTTTGTTGTTGTTTTTCTAATGATTTTTCAGGTTGATATTTACAGCCTCGGCATTATTTATCTTGAACTTCTTGTCAAAATAAAAACAACCCAGGAGCTGGTTCACATTGTGAAAATGGTGTTAAAAGGAGATCTGCCTGAAGAGCTCCAAGGAGATGAATGGGTTACCCAAGTAAGTAAATGTCTTCCCCGAATAGGCTCACACTATTTTGTTTTAATCTGTAAAGAAAATGTCATCTATAGTTGAGCAGAAACCGCCACATTGTGAAGATTGGCATGCCCCCATGGGTTATGGGCTAATAAAACTTGAACTTGAACTTGGTAATAATGAATACAAATTTGTTGTCTGTCTCCGCCACAATTTGCGGAACCTTTCTGAAACAAATTTGTTTTTTAAACAAATAACTTGGAGGCATACAAATTCATTGCATGCAAAAGTCGCTGAGATTAAAGTCAGCGGCGCAAACAATTCTACATAATGTGTGTGACAGCGTGAGAACTGTGATCAATAAGTTGATGTCTATTGTACATTAATTTTGCCAACCTAATGAAAAACAAATGATATTATGACAAGTCATGAAAGAAACATAAACCAGCAAGTGTTACTTGTCTTTGTAACTGTAAGGAAATCTATGAAAAATTAGATTGGAGGTCATATGTGTTTTCAGATTATAAATGTTAAAATGTACCAAGTGTATAAATATGTCTCAGGTTGGCCTGCTAAGACGGATGCTTCAAAAAGGTGCTGAAGACAGGTCATCTGCGACGGAACTCTTGCGTTCACTATTTATGAGTCAGCCATGTTCAGATGAGGTACAGTACTCTCAAAGACATTGGTCATTCTTTGCTATTGGTGACAACTGTGGGTGTCCTTTTCTTCAATTGATTGATTGTGTACCTAACATTACCTTTTGGAAAAAAATATGCGTATATATGTGTATGTGAAAAGCTGATGCTTTATATATTTTTTGTCATTGGTCTCTAGCTGTTCTTCAGTGTGAGTGTGTGGGTTTGGATGTATGTGTATGTATGTGTGAGAGAGAATTACTGGAAACCGCCAGTCACTGCTGCCTATGGGCATAAACAATGAGAGCTTAAGTCTTTGAAATTCTTTTGCAGAAAGTTGCCTTTCTTGAAAGAGTAATAGCTCGTAAAGATGCCAAGATCAAGAAATACCGACAGAAAGTACAAAATGCCCAAGAGCCTGTGTTACAGAAGTTGAATCTATACAAGAAAAAGATGCTCAATGAAGAGACCAGTAGAGATTCAACAAAAGACTTCCAGAGAGCTCTTAAACGGAAAAGGTAAGTGAAGATTTCTTTCAACTAATCTATGTGATGGGTTTGTCAGAACTTGGAAGGCCCCAGTTTATTCAGAAAGATAGAACTAAAACAGTTCATTTCTGATAGAAATAGAGCTTACCAGTACGTAGATTCAGCCCCATATACTTATCCAGAGGTTAGTCCAGTTAGATGTGAACAATAATTTGATTTTCTGGATCAGGGAGTTCCTATGCGATCGGCCACAACGTGTCAGCCTCAGCAACCGTTTGTTTGGTCATTCTGTGCTTTCAGACGAAGTTCCCAGCCAGCACCCCAATATCGGTCCGATATCGGACCGATATCGGATACGATATCGGGTCGATATCGGATTCCGATATCGGTCCGATATCGGATTGCAAATCGGGTCGATATCGGACCGATATCGGATTACGACATCGGACCGATATCGACCCGATATCGGTCCGATATAGAGAATCGGTATCGGCCTCATATCAGATCCCGATATCGGCGCGATATCAAATCCCGATGTCAGATTGCAAATTGGGTTGATACCGGGTCAATATCGGATTACGACATTGGTCCGATATCGGTCCGATATCGGTCCGATATCGGTACGATATAGAGAATCGATATCGGATCCCGATAGCGGACCGATATCGGATTACAAATCCGGTCGATATCGGACCGATATCGGATTACGACATCGGACCGATATCGACCCGATATCGGTCCGATATAGAGAATCGGTATCGGCCTCATATCAGATCCCGATATCGGCGCGATTTCAAATCCCGATGTCAGATTGCAAATTGGGTTGATACCGGGTCGATATCGGATTACGACATTGGTCCGATATCGGTCCGATATCGGTACGATATAGAGAATCGATATCGGATCCCGATATCAGATCCCGATATCAGATTGCAAATCAGGTCGATATCAGTTTGATATCGGATTCCGATATCGGACCGATATCGGATCCCGATATCGGACCGATATCGAATTGCAAATCGGGACGATATCGGGTCGATATCGGATTCCGACATTGGACTAATATTGGTCCGATATCGGTACGATATAGAGAATTGATATCGGCCTAACATCGGGAACCAATAATGGACCGATATCGGGAACCGATAAGGGTGGTGCCCTTCTATGGTGCCCTGGTGGTGCCCTTCCGTCAATTCCTTTAAGTTTCAGGTTTGCAACCATACTTCCCCCGGAACCTGAAAACTTTGGTTTCCTGGAAGCTGCCCGCAGAGTCGATGAAGCAAAACCAGCGAATAGTTGGCATTAATTATCTGATCATCTTTGAACCTCTGACTTTACTTCTTGACTAATGAAAACATGCTTCATGCTTGGCAATTGCTTTCGCACTTGTTCGTCTTTGACCTGCACTAAAACTTGCTGTAATCCGTAAATATTAGATTTCTGGCCCAAGAACAGAAGAAAATTTAAAAGGAGACAGAAATGATAAGATGAAGTAGTTGATAAACATTGTCACACAAGTACAAATGAAAGTGAGTCAATAAACATTGTCACACAAGTACAAATGAAAGTGAGTCAAAGGCAGAATGAGAATAATTTAATAACCAACTGTATCATTGAAAACACATAAGTTACCAATGCAACATAAACAAATTACAACTATCAATTAAAATTAAACAGTTAATACAATTAATAACTGACCTTGTGATAAGATAACTCATCCACTGAAATGTCATCCACTCTGCTGCCAAAGGACGGGCTTGAACCCATGACTCACAGCATTGCAGAGCAGACCACTAACCAATGGGTCCTCACCGAATAATTATGGAGTGTCACGATTCATGTGACCCATCAAAGTCAAAGTATTTAATTCCATAAGGCGATAGCCCCCTTGGAATAAGGAAATAACAATAACTTCACAAAACGCATGAATCAAATTAACACAAAGGAGACGGGAAAATCGTCGCAAACGGATAACCAGTTATGAAATCAATTATAACTAAATAAGTCTTTCGATTTGCAACAAACAACGGACTGGTCACGCAACGGTTCTGTCCAGTCATGATAATCAAAACAAATGATTGTTACGCTCCAATTCTTCACAAGGGTGGGGAACGGGAAATGTTCAGACCATCTCTTTTATCCTCACGGTGCTTTCCTCGCTCATCCTCTGAAACATATCAGCTAGGTTAGACCATTGATGTTCTTTGTCTCCGTCATATCTGGCATCGTCTGTCACCTTCCGCCTATCAGCGTCACTCGCAACAACATCACTCCGCACCATACAGCCTGAATCTGACACTGTCAGCTGCGATTGAAAGTTGGAGACACACAACGTAGCACCACCGACGCACTTTTTCATGGCCGCCTTTGTCGAACATCAAAAACGCAGTATCGCCATTGTTCAGTCGCCACAACAGTCGGTATTGAACGATGTCAGCCCATTCTCCGACATAATTGCACATAGCATTTGTTCCAAAACAGTAGGCCTAGGGAATCCTTGCAGAGGCATTATATCATATATATATGTAGAGGCATTATATCATGTAGAGGCAAAATAACACAAAATGAAGAGAGAGTGAATCCGAGAGGCGTGTTCCTTGCTGGCTGTCAGCACATTAGCACTAATTTTATTTACCATCTTCATCTTAGTCCTCGTCCTCGTTTTCTGTGTTGATCTTCGACATCCTCCCACCATGTAGACGATCCGACAATCCTGTCAACCACTTCGCAAGCACCTGTTCGAATTGCTTGTTGTCGGTTTGAATATGGCGCTTCCTCACGGCCAGCTGCAGTAAAAAGATTAACCGTTATGAGTATGACGCAACAAGATGATCATATAAAATGTTGACATTGTATGAACATGTTTGTGCTTTCATAAGGAGACATGCTGTCTGCAAAACCTCCCTCACCTTTCATTTGTTCTTCACCATTTCTTCCATCACTGGCAGATTTATTTGTCTACATTCAATGTGTGTGTGTGTGTGTGTGTGTGTGTGTGTGTGTGTGTGTGTGTGTGTGTGTAGAGAGGTATTTTTATAAATCTGAAAGAATAAAAACTGTTTATTATGCACAACAGAACCATAAAAGGATTCTTAGTTAAAATCACCATTTTATTTTTACAACAACAATAAAGAAAATCAGCAACCACCTAAACACACACAGTGACACAAACACACACAGTGACACACACACACACCTAAGAAACAAACACACTGTTTAGTCTCATATATTCCAAGAGAAAAAAATACATCAAGTCTCAATAATTAGCAAAACTATCTTCCAAGTTCATAGGCATAGGCGATACTCACTCAACGTTTTACGTGATGCATGATGATCGACTGTTTGGAACACTCTTGAAACCAGTCCAGTTCTGTCTTCCTCCTTCTGTCTTAGTATTGGACTGTCCAGTCAGGATCGTTTCTGATGTTGTATAACATAGTGCTCTAGCAACTGCCTGTTTTCAATCTTCCCAACGCATTTCGCCATTTGTTTACTCAGTAACTGCCGGACAAGTAATTCTGAGTGACCTCCCGTGATCGCCAAGGGACATTACTCTCGGACTTTTCTCTGTCGAATCGAACTCAAGAAAGTTTGTACTGTATTTTTACCGTTTTTAACACTCCTGCAACTTCAAAGCCAGTGTGTCTGCTGATAAAAGATAACATGCTGCACTTCAGCATATATCAGGACTACACAATACAGATCTTATGACGCTGAGCGAATGGCAAATGGAACTTTCAGGTAATGTTACTTCACTGTGTGACTTGTGTTGTAAATTCATAATCATGTTGATGTTCATAAGTTCAGAATCCGTTGGCATTGTGATTGTTGACTTATTTTTGATACGAGTCACCAATATCAAAGCAATATCATGCATAACGATTGGAAAGGTGAATTTATCTCTCTTTCTCTTTCTTTCCTGCCTTCTGTCTTTCTAGTTTCTTGCTCTGTCTGTCTTTCTCAGTTTCAGTCTCTCTGTCTGTTTCTCTCTCCCTGTCTGTCTGTCTGTCTGTCTGTCTCTCTCTCTCTCTCTCTCTCTCTCTCTCTCTCTCTCTCTCTCTCTCTCTCTCTGATATTTTATTTCTCTCTGTCAATCTGATAATTGCCACACATTTTCACACATTTGTTCAATCTCACAGCTTCTGAGACAGTGACAAAAGGTCAGGTGTCATGTCTACTGTCCCGAATGACACACGATTGCTGACATTTCACCATTGCCAAAAGAATAAACAAATAAGAAATAGGTAGAAAATGAATGTGAAAACTGACTTTGATTGTTGATCAGTATTTTCTATACCACTAACAAATAATCTACTTACACATAGCTGTTTGGCAAATGTATGTTGCATGGGACACACTGACATGAAAGTGGAAGATGTTTTTCCCTCTAGAGAAACTACATATCAAGTTACACTTTTTGTGCTCTTCCATTCCAGTTGGCAATCAATTGTTAACGCATGTTATTAGAAAAAATAGAACGAAAACAGATTAGATAGAATGAAAAATGTACTGGTGATGTCATAAATTTGGGACATACTGACATGAAAACGTCACCTTTTGTCATTGTCTCTTAATCTGGTCTAATCCATTACTGTACAGTAACATTTATAAGAGATCTCAGAGAGTTATTTTCGAAAATCGTCTTTTCAAAGACACTTAAAACAAGTTTTGATTGACCACTGTTCTCTACTGTAATGCAACTCACACATCAATGCTTTCATTGCAGGGTGGGAGGAATTACCATGAGGATACCAGAAAGCATTCACAGGGATGTAAACTACAAGTTACAACCCTGACAAGTGACATTCTGGCTTTTGAGGCCAAGTAAGTGTGTGTGTGTATGTGTGTGTGTGTGTGTGTGTTTGCAGGTAAAATCCACGTTAACGCTTGATGAATGTTCCAGCAGTCATATTATATTTATAACTGAAAATCATTTATGAGAGAAGGCAGTGTTGTTGTCAGGCTTCGGTCTGGGGTCATTAATACATGCTTATGACGCATTGTTCTAAATCTTGGCTGGTCGACCATCACATCAATTTCGACATAAAGAAATATAAGAGGTCTTCTGACAGAACAATTTGTTGTAGCCGGGACATCTGGACCTATACATATTTTTAGTCCAGGTCCAACTGACATATTATTGTCTTACTCTTACTCAGTCTTAGTCTTGGAAAAAACTTCGGGAAGGTGTTCTGTGTGTGTTGGGGGGAGGGGGGGGTTGTTATCCATGCCAGGCAGCATTGACTAAGAGCATTTCATTCAAACACAGAAGAATGCTATCAAAGTTAGCATATATATATATACACACAAGTAAATTCAACAAATATTGGCATAATGCAAAGACAATGTAAACCTTATTTACCTTCAGTTCTATATTTAGCAAAGAGCATTAACAAAGAAGACATAATTATAGTGTTTACACTGAAGTTCTCAAATCACACTGAATTCTTTATGTTTTAAGATTGTTGCATTCTCTGTCTTTGCAGATGTCATAGCATTTGGAGCAGATCTTCAAAGTCTCCTATTGCAGACATGCCATCGTCTGCACTGGTTGTATCAACAACTTTTTCCAAGGCTGGTGCTGCAGATTTAACAAGTATATATCGTCTGCTGCAAACTCAACATTAACAACTTCTCTGTCTGCTCCTGCTTCGAATTCAACAATTCTTGTTGTCTGGTGCTGCTGCAAAGTGAATGACTTCTTCGTTTGCTGCTGCAGGTTTAACAAGTATATCGTCTGCTGCAAATTCAACAACTTCTTTGTCTGCAGATGACGCTACAAATTCAACAACTTCTGTGTCTGCTCCTGCTTCAAATTCAACAATTCTTTTTATCTGCTGCTGCAAAGTGAATGACTTCTTCCTCTGCTGGTGGTGTTGCAAATAACCTCATCTTTCCTTGTGTCTCTGGCATCATTCGGATACATGTACAAGATACCTAGCTGTGCGAAGACTATTTTTTTTAAACCCAAAAGATGGAATAGAATTGGTAAATTTCTAGATACAGAACCTAAAAGTGGGATACATGTATCCAAACTCACTTCCAGAAACTTTAGAACTGATTCAACTTCCGACATTTTTATCATGGTTTTATGGTGTGTGTTTTTTTAAATGTACAGTATATATATCATGGAAATGATGAATAAATGTTTAGAACATATTCTCACAACATATTTCTAATGGTTTTATTTATTTGTCTTTTGTTTTGTTTCATGTTAGCATGCACACTTCCTTCTTCTTCTTCTTCTGGATTTGTGGGATGAAACTCCCACGTACACTCGTGTTTTTGCACGAGTGGAATTTTACGTGTATGACCGTTTTTATGTGTGGTTCTTTTTATGTTTGCACTCAACATAAAAAACACACATTTGAATAACTTGAATCTAACCATTATATTGTGCTTTTTGAGTCACTTTGGCCGGCCGGACGGCCGGAGACACCACCTTAACGTTGGACTTTTCTCGGAAACTATCAAAGCGATCGGGCTCATATTTTGTTTAGTCGTGACCTCCAATGACCTCTACACTTTAACGATGGTTTCGTTGACCTTTGACCTTTTTCAAGGTCACAGGTCAGCGTCAAAGGAAAAATTAGACATTTTATATCTTTGACAAAGTTCATCGGATGTGATTGAAACTTTGTAGGATTATTCTTTACATCAAAGTATTTACATCTGTAGCCTTTTACGAACGTTATCAGAAAAACAAGGGAGATAACTAGCCTTTTCTGTTCGGCAACACACAACTTAACGTTGGGCTTTTCTCGGAAACTATAAAAGTGACCGGGCTCAAATTTTATGTGAACGTGACTCCCAGTGACCTCTACACTTTGACGTCTGCTTTGGTGACCTTTGACCTTTTTCAAGGTCACAGGTATGCTTCAGGTATGCATTGTGTTGTGAATAGCAATTTCTTCCTGTCCATCTGATGCCTCATATAATATTCAGAACTCCGAAAGTGACTCGATCGAGCGTTTGCTCTTCTTGTTATTTGGTAAAATTGACATTAGCCGTAAACGAAAATTAACTTTAATTTAACTTGATATTATGGTTTTGTTTTAATGAACGTTAATTTAATGTTAATTTAACGTTAAATTAACGTAAAAACTAAACGTTTATCTCATGAGCAAACTTGGAATCCAATATCGGACCGATATCGGGCAGATATGGGATATCTTGGTCTGAGGGAGAAAAAAAATTCTAATAAAAAGTTTAATTATAGTTTTATTTTGGTTCTTTGTATCGGACCTATATCCAATATTGGCCCAATGTCGTAATCCTATATCGACCCGATTTGAAATCCGATATCGGGATCCGATATCGACCCGATATCGTATCCCGATATCGGTCCGATATCGGTCCGATATCGGGGTGCTGGCTGGATATCTCGGACCAAGATATCCGATATCTGCCTGATATCGGTCGGATATTGGATTCCAAGTTTGCTCATCAGATTAACGTTAAATTAACGTCAACTTTATTGGCCCAATGTCGGAACCCAATATTGGTCCGATATCGACCCGATATCGTATCCGATATTGGTCTGATATCGTGCCAATATTGGTGTGATGGATGGGATTGTATTGGCGATGATGTGAAAACTTGGAATCCAATATCGGACCGATATCAGAATATCTTGGTCCGAGGAAAAAAAAAAAATCTCAATAAAAAATTTAATTATAGTTTTATTTTGGTTCTTTTTATTTTCGCACTCAACGTAAAAAAAACACATGTTTAAATAACGTTAATCTAACCATTATATTATGCTTTTTATTCGGTAAAACTGACATTAGCCGTAAACAAAATTAACTTTAATTTAACGTTATATCCGATATCGGTCCGATATCGGTCCGATATCGGATTCCAAGTTTGCTCATCAGATTAACATTAAATTAATGTTAACTTAATTAAAGTAAAAAGTTAACATTAATTTAATGTTAATCTGATGAGCAAACTTGGAATCCGATATCGGTCCGATATCGGTCCAATATCGGATTCCAAGTTTGCTCATCAGATTAACATTGAATTAATGTTAACTTAATTAACGTAAAAAGTTAACATTAATTTAATGTTAATCTGATCAGCAAACTTGGAATCCGATATCGGTCCGATATCGGTCCGATATCGGATTCCAAGTTTGCTCATCAGATTAACATTAAATTAATGTTAACTTAATTAACGTAAAAAGTTAACATTAATTTAACGTTAATCTGATGAGCAAACTTGGAATCCGATATCGGTCCGATATCGGTCCAATATCGGATTCCAAGTTTGCTCATCAGATTAACATTGAATTAATGTTAACTTAATTAACGTAAAAAGTTAACATTAATTTAATGTTAATCTGATCAGCAAACTTGGAATCCGATATCGGTCCGATATCGGTCCGATATCGGATTCCAAGTTTGCTCATCAGATTAACATTAAATTAATGTTAACTTAATTAACGTAAAAAGTTAACATTAATTTAATGTTAATCTGATGAGCAAAGTTGGAATCCGATATCGGTCCGATATCGGTCCGATATCGGATTCCAAGTTTGCTCATCAGATTAACATTAAATTAATGTTAACTTAATTAACGTAAAAAGTTAACATTAATTTAACGTTAATCTGATGAGCAAACTTGGAATCCAATATCGGACCAATATCGGACCAATATCGGATATCTTGGTCCGAGATATCCGGTCAAATCCGATATCGGACCGATATCGACCCGATATCGTGTGCGAAACACCGGGGCCCCACAAGGTTGTGTTCTCTCTCCTGTCCTTTTTTCCATTTACACAAACAACATGCTTTTAAATGATCCAGTTCTAGCCCTCATTAAATATGCAGACGACATGGCCCTCGTTGGGCGTCTGAAGGACGACGAAACTTTGTCAAAGTATTTTACCCAAGTTGATCTTCTGAATGAATGGTTCAAGTCCAGTTTCTTGCAGTTGAATGTAGGCAAAACAAAAGAAATGATTTTTGGAGGAAAGAGTGATAATTGTGGTCCCCAAAAAGTGAGAATAAGCGACAAGGAAGTTGAACTTGTGGAAACCTTCAAATATCTTGGGGTTTCAATTGACAATAAGCTGACTTTTAGTGATCATGTTCATGCTGTTTATAAGAAAGCTCAGCAGCGACTTTTTCTTCTCAGGAAGCTTAAATATTTTAATGTCAATCAAAGTGTTATGGAACTTGTGTATCGCAGTTTGATTGAAAGCATACTGACTTTTAACATTGTGACATGGTATGGTACCACAAATGTTAAAAACAAAGCTAAACTCCACCGCATTGTTGCGACGGCTAGCAAGCTTGTTGGGCAACCCCAACGACAGCTGACCAGTCTCTACGAAGCTGCCATTAAGCGGAAAGCTCTCAAAATTGTCCGTGATCCGATCCATCCTCTCAACCCCTGTTTCGAAATTCTCCCTTCAGGTAAACGTTATAAGGTCCCTTTGGCACGCAAAAACCAGTTTAAAAAGTCATTCCTGCCTTCTGCAGTCACCATTTTAAATTCTTCTCGCATCACGTAGAGGCTGGTCGGCTGGGAAAAAACAAACAATGTGTACATGTGAAGGTGTGTGGGAAATATTTGTAATGTGATTACTCGGCTGTGAAACCCAACTCCTGTGATATGAGAGGGTAAATTTACATAGTGCAATATCATATTTGATTGTATCCCTTTTATGTTTTATGTTTTATGTGTGTCGTCCTATACAATTGTTGTTATAATCGTTTACAGGCAGACAGGGTGTGCCGAAGAAAAATTTCCATTTTTATGTAATATTTTAATGGACAATAAAGTGCTGTTATTGTTATTGTTATTATTGTCTTCCCCTGCTACATTTCGCATCCTGTTCTGCAGTGCCAGATTACAGCAGATGTAGAAAGTTATAACAATTCGTTGTAGAATTGTATTTTAGCAGCTGAACCTATCAGAAATGATGACTTACCTGAACCTATTCTATTTGGATTGCAGTAAAGAGAAAAAGAAGGTGCGATCCCGACATTCATCTGGACAGACAGCACAGGCAGCACCTCTTCGGATGTAAACTGTGGACTGCACAATGTGTTTATATAGTGTCAAAAAGTGGTGGTCTTCGGCTGCCATGCCTTTATATCATTGATACATAGGATTGATATATAGGAGTTAATTGTTCTTTTTTTGTTTTGTTGTTTTGACATGAATGTTCAATTTCAGTGGGCTATTTTTAATTTTTGGTTGAATTTACAAAGGGAACCTGGCTTTTGTAAATTCAGTTTCTCTATTCCAGTGTATCTAAACACTTACTCTTAAAAAAAAATCAAGCTCTTCGCAGGGGAATGAATGGCCTTTCTATAACACTACAATTGACTTTAGCATAGGGCCAAAAAAAAAAAATTGTCTGTTTCTGGTCACCCGACCGACCCTAAATTTCGGCGCCGACCCTAAACTTTTTTTTTCCAAACTCAAAAATGTTTTATTTTTTTTTGGGTGGTAAAGGACAGGGTGAGAAAATGAACAACAAAAACGTGTGAAAACGAAAGTCCGCTGACGATTTGTAAATGTGTTGAGTGTCTTGTCTCTATGTATAGTGAATCCAGTCTCTCTGCGCGATTTTTAAAGTTAGTTTTATTGGTCTACATTTGGGGTAAAAAAAAAATAAAAAAAAAATAAAAAAAAATACCGACCTACCGACCCTATTTTTTTTAGCCATGTTACCAGAAACAGACAATTTTTTTTTGTTGGCCTAAACATATTTTCATTATAAAACTCTTCATGCATCCAAACACACCTGTTTACTTTCTTTTACCAGAGGTCTTGTCTGTTGTATATTTTGTCCATGCACTTTCAATTACAAAAAAAAATTGATTTCCTTGTGAAGACAGCTTTGTCTTGTTTGAACTAAATATTCCATAAAATATCTTCTTGTTGTTTTTTGTTGCTTTTGAATATATTGAATAAATTTAGAATGTATTTACACACCATTCACTATTTTCACTTGCTTTTGTCTTGTTTTTGTTCAGAAAGCACTTTTATAATAATAATAATACGAGAATTTATATCACGCACATCTCACCACAAGGCAACTCAAGGCGCACAGTACGAAATATGAGAGAGCCCTGAAATGCAGCCGCTCGGCGCAGAAGGGACAGCACTCTATATTTCGGGGGAAGCATGCTGGGTATTTTCGTGTTTCTATAACCCACCGAACTCTGACATGGATTACAGGATCTTTTCCGTGCACACTTGGTCTTGTGCTTGCGTGTACACACTAGTTAAGTCACTAGCAGGTCTGCACATAAGTTGACCTGGGAGATCAGAAAAATCTTCACTTTTAACCCACCAGGCGGCAGCGACCGGGATTCTTCTTCTTCTTCTTCGTTCGTGGGCTGAAACTCCCACGTATTTACGTGTATGACCGTTTTTACCCCGCCATTTAGGCAGCCATACGCCGCTTTCGGAGGAAGCATGCTGGGTATTTTCGTGTTTCTATAACCCACCGAACTCTGACATGGATTACAGGATCTTTTCCGTGCGCACTTGGTCTTGTGCTTGCGTGTACACACGAAGGGGGATAAGCCACTAGCAGGTCTGCACATAAGTTGACCTGGGAGATCGGAAAAATCTCCACACTTAACCCACCAGGCGGCCGCGGCCGGGATTCGAACCCTCGACCTTCCGATTAAGAGGCCGACGTCTTACCACCACGCCACAGCGCCCGTCTCGACCGGGATTCGAACTCACGACCTTCCGATAAGGAGGCCGACGTCTTACCACCACGCCCGTTATATTTGTGTAGAGTAATCGAATGGTCTTCATATAGATGTTACAAGGCTTCATATGTACTTGTAATAAGAGCAATACATGTGTGTTAACATCGGTTCATCTTAGTCTCTTTCTTTGTGTGTGTGTGTGTGTGTGTGTGTGTGTGTACACGTGTTATACATTCTCTCCACACACATGAAGGCAATCAGACAGAAACACTCAATCAGAATCTCTGTCAACATCCAGGAGGTCTTCAATGATTTAATCATAAAACAGAACTTTACATGGCTCAGTATAATCAGTATAGTTCTTTGTTCCCATTCCTTCCGCTGAATCAGTCTATTGTAATTAATTTATGCATGAAAAGAATCAAATTAAATTGTATTTCCATCACATCAGTACATGAGTGTTCAGTTCTAATGCAAGTGATGTTCATCAATATTTTCCTAGAAATGCAATAGAAACAAAACAAACTCGATTGTGTCTATATAAGTCTCTCGGTGGTTTGAAATTATAGAAGATTGCGCCTTCAATATGTGCGCGATACAAATTGCATAAAATATAAATAGAATAAAAAAATAAAAATAAATCCCTGCGCTTAGAACTGTACCCACGGAATACGCGTGGTATAAGCCTCATATTGATTGATTGATTGAAGATTGTATCTCTAAAAAGCGCTATCTGAAGTCGCATACTCTGACAAAACAAGGTAATTTTATTACTCTTAAAACAGTACAGAAAGGCAGTGAAAATGCAACACTATCATTCACTTTTTTCTCTCCAGTTGTGTGATATCCACAGCATAATTCTCAGAAGAAGAGATATACATTCCGATAACTGCTATGTACTGCCTGTTTAAAATGCACACAATTAACCCTTAGGCTGGTTGTCACGACATATGTCGCGCTACTGGCTCAGTCTGTTTGGTTGGTTCCGATTACCTCCCATGGATGCGAAAACCTATATGACCGTTTTTTGTTATTTTTCTCTCTGTTAATTCACCACTGGCTATGTAACATGTGTTACAGAATTGCACCAGTGTGAGGGTTAACAGCAATTGTTCTCTCCAGTTGGATAACGGCTGAAGAGATTGGGGCAAATACAACAACTGAAATTGTTTTAGTCTGAAATTCATAGCAAATAAAACTGTGATAGATAGATTCATTCTGTAAAACAGTAGCAGCCAAAGTGGGAGGTTTACAATGTGTGATAAGAGCTACAAAAAATTAGATTCTAGTGCGATTCTTGTTGGCAAACTTCAGAATCAAATTCCAGGGAAGAAGACAGTGAGAACTGATTCTGCAATAACCATTACATGCTCAACATGTAACCTGAAGACCTCAAAAATCAAACTTCAAAAGACAACTTATTGAGAACATACAGCACACACTGTCTGTACAAATATCAATGGACTATCTCAGACCCACAAACACAAAACACACACTCACCCGCACACAGCAGAATCCATCATCAATAATATAACAGTGTAAAAATATCTGCTAAAACTAATAAATTAACTGATTCCAATTCAAAAATTGTACATCTTTACATGTATGTACACTGTACACATTTAACGCTTTCGAAAAGGCACAACATTTCTTCAGCTGAAAAAGCATGTTAAACGTCCAAGGTGGGACAATATGAGACAAAAAACGTTGACATTATCACACTGGAATGATATTGGCTGGACTGGACCATTCTTAACCTGGATGGTTTACTGTACCATTCTTAAAGTGAACGGTTTACTGTACCATTCCTAAACTGGATGGTTTATTGTTCCATTCTTAAACTGAACGGTTTACTGTACCATTGTCAACTTGGATGGTTTACTGTACCATTCTTAAACTGAACAGTTTACTGTATATATACCATTATCAAATTGTCCGTCGTGGCGGGGTAAAAACGGCCATGCACGTAAAAATCCACTCGTGCTAAAAACATGAGTGAACGTGGGAGTCTAAGCCCATGAACGAAGAAGAAGAAGAAGAAATGGTCCGTCGCGATATAACCTTGAACGGTTGAAAACGACGTTAAACACCAAATAAAGAAAGAAAGATTATCAAATTGGGTGGTTTACTGTACCCTTCTTTAACTGGATGGTTTACTGAAGTTGTTGATGGGAGCATGTGGATGGAAAACTGGATGTGACCAATGGGACATACCTTCAAAATATGCTTGATAAATATAAAACTTTCATACAAATGGGACATTCTATCATTTTAAATGGTTAAACCATTAAGGGCATACACTTGAAGTCTGACAACCAGCTGGATTGTTTCGTAAGAAAAGCAGTGTATTTATTAAAATTCTGCAAAAACAGAAATGGTGCCTTTTCATCCATGTATTTTTTTAGTGTCAAAGGAAATATATTCAGTGCACTGAACAGTATCAAAGTTCCTTCTTTTTTTTTTCTTTTTTTTGTACACACATTCTACACTTAATAAAGCAATGCATAAAACAGACCTGAAAGTATTACAGACCTGCTTAAAACACAGATACTAAAGTAAATTCAAGGCAGCTTTGAGACTACATTGACTGCAGTGAATGGGAAGTTTGTCTAGCTACATTGACATGAAGGCAATGAAAAGACAAATCAATGATTGGACGGACTGTCGGTAATGCAAATTTACAGCAAAGTGCAAAAATGACTACAGGACTCTCTTTCCGCACACACACACACACACACACACACACACACACACACAAAGTCAAACATGTATGTGCACACAAAAACACTTCTCAAGGGCCCTAAATATGTCCTGCAAAAGGAGAACTAAATTGCCAGCCATGGCAGTATTGTTCACATACCTAAATGATTGCTTCTGCATTTGTCGATTTGATTATTTGAAAGTTATTTCTTCTTCTTCTTCGGCGTTCCAGGAAAGTTATTTGAATAACTGACAACATTTAAGTACATTTATGAATGCCATGTCATAATTAAGGAGATTCTCTGTCAAACTGTGGCAAAGCTACCAGGCTAGCTAAGCATCTTCATACCCTGAAACCAAAAATTACAATGCATGTAAAGCGATTGCATCTAATTCCTGGGTGTTCATTTATAACACAAACTCTTTTGATGTTATAAGCACCAGCTGTTGCATAACCACAGTGATGCACATTCTTAAGTACATAATGCAGGTAAGAGCACCTGATGTTATTGGTATAATAAGGCGCATTTGTGTGTTTGATCAACCCTTATCCTGAACAAAATGTTTTAAAATGAGTCAATCATAGATGCACACAAGCTTGAAGGCTCACAAAGAGAGCGGTGGCTACTGTCTACTCCTGTTGGGCTTCTTTCTCTGTGTGTGTGTGTTTGTCTTTGTGTGTGTGTTTGTCTTTGTGTGTGTGTTTGTCTTTGTGTGTGTGCGTGCGTACGTGCGAGTGTGTATTTAAAAAAACAAAATCATTTTGCTGAACATTTTCTCAAATGAAAAGCATCATCTAATGAAGTCATTTATCCCTGAGAAAGCATAAAGCATTAATGTCAGCAGTATTAAATCGACAGCCTCTAGCACTGCGCAATAAATCAAGCTACAGTAAGTACACTTAAGTCAACTACAGTAATGCTGTTGCCTGAAAGTAATGTTGCAACCATGGCAAACAAAATTCGCAACAAGATTATTCTCTGTCTCATTTACTTTGTTGTTGTTGTCAAGATCATAAAAAGATTCTTTGAAAGGAACTATTCATTTATTTAATAACATGAATACTTTTCAAAGTGGACACAAACAAACTAGGACAAGCAGGATAACTACATGTATGTATAATGACTGTACTTCCAGTGCACACAATCCACTTCTTCTAACATTCAACAGATATGTTCTTTTCAAAAATTAAGTCAATACCACAGACCTGCTAAACTGTGATTCTTGCCCACCCCTGTGATACCAAATGCAAAGTTATGATCACAGTGTAATATTAAAAGTGATTGTGCATACCAACGGAGGGACTACTTTTGCTCCTACACTAGCTTACCAAAGAAACATGTATTTGCGCAGGGTTCATGATGCTAACTTTAAATTGTTCACAAAATATTGCTGCAGTTTCAGGGCACGTCACAATACCAGTTTTACTTTCAACTATTGTTTGTTCAAAAATGACTATCAGACTCCCATCATGAGCAAAATTGACAATACATATTTCGAGAAATGGTGCCTATTATAAAAAAAAAATGTTAACGTTAATGTTCATCTTTTATTCTGCTTGTTTTTGACCTTCTTCTTTTTTTGTGTGCTCATAAACTACTAATGATCTAACATTGGTTAACATGGTGAAACTCTCACACAAAATTATTGCACTACCAGCATTCGCAGAGTTCGAAAGAGAGATTGATCGGGTGGGTCATGTTGCAATCTGTCAGCTGAGAAACCAGCTCCATTTTGTTAAAAATGATGAACGGAGCACACACAAAGAGAGAGAAAAAATCATGAAGAGAACAAGCCTGTTAGAAAGCAAACATGCAAACTCAAAAGAAAAACAACATGCAAAAACTTTCAAACAAAAGCAAGCGGAAGCCAACTTTCTTTTTTTATTTGGTGTTAACGTCGTTTTCAACCACGAAGGTTATATCGCGACAGGGAAAGGGGTGAGTTGGGATAGAGCCACTTGTCAATTGTTTCTTGTTCACAAAAGCACTAATCAAAAATTTGCTCCAGGGGCTCTCAACGTAGTACAATATATTTACCTTACTGGGAGAATGCAAGTTTCCAGTACAAAGGACTTAACATTTCTTACATATTGCTTGACTAAAATCTTTACAAAAATTGACTATATTCTATACAAGAAACACTTAACAAGAGTAAAAGGAGAAACAGAATCCGTTAGTCGCCTCTTACGACATGCTGGGGAGCATCGGGTAAATTCTTCCCCCTAACCCGCGGGGGGTCGGAAGCCAACTGCGGAAGTAAAGCAACGCACACTAGGGACTGATTTCACTGTTTAATAAACACACAGCTAACATATTTCTTTCTGAATTAGAACTTTCTGTGCACCTTTTCATGCTTTATCCAACCAGCAGGATTGTAAAGAAATGCTGCATACTTGATTGCCCAATAACTTTCTCTAGAAAAGGCAGATTACATATAATTTTCATATATAATTATTTTAGATCTGAAAGCTGGAGAGTGTTGTTTATAGGAATCGTGTATAGCAGTTACTAAACTCAGCATAATAGCATATTAACTTTTGGCATATCATAATCACATCAGAAGACATTAGCAAGAACAACCGCAAACCATTCAGAATCTTACAACATTCCTGAGAAAATGACCCCCCACATTTCACCCACGTACATGCCTCACATGAACTATAAAATCTGGTATGAGTCTTTTTTGTTTCTGTAACGGTGGGCTTATTCTACAGATGTAGCGGGAATACTTATTGCTTGTTCTGATAAATGTAATCACACATCTGTGTGGATAAACTCACAGATGTCATACCGTTTTACTTTCATGTTAGTAAACTCATAGATAGTAACTACATACAGATGTCAAAGAAACGGGTGGCTGACAGCTGAGCTTTAACATTTTTTCAGAAAGGGAGTCAGATGGCACTACTGTACTAAGAGAGATGGTAGTGGGGGGTACATTCTCTCCTTTTCATATCACAACAGTCTGTTGCGGCAAGAAAATCCAACATCGCAGCACAACACTTTTACACCAAACTAGTGTCCAACATCACAACGAAACGAGGAAAACTTTTGTCCACAAATAGCACAACACTAGGAGGATTTGCCCACAAAGTCAGCACAAAGGGGTATACACCTTGACCGCAGTTATGCCCCTTGCAAGAAGGGGAGACAATGGCATGCAGTCGGGTTAGCGAAAGTCATCGCTCATCGAACCAGCCTGCCACAGAAAGAAATACCGTACACGACATGCTTGCCATTAAGCTGCATTAGTTGACACAAAACGAACAGTTACTGTACCACTATCTCATCACAGTTACAAACCAAAAGAAACAACTTTGCATGCCAGCAATCCACAAAGAGCTTTCTGGACACTAATGATAAAAAGTATTTGTCATTATCATGGAAGTTATACTTTATTTCCCTTTTTTAATTACATTTAGTAAAGTTTTGACTAAATGTTTTAACATAGAGGGGGAATCGAGATGAGGGTCGTGGTGTATGTGTGTGTGTGTGTCTGTGCTTGTGTGTGTGTAGAGCGATTCAGACCAAACTACTGGACCGATCTTTATGAAATTTTACATGAGAATTCCTGAGAATGATATCCCCGGACGTTTTTTTCTTTTTTTCGATAATGATGACGTCATATCCGGCTTTTTGTAAAAATTGAGGCGGCACTGTCACACCCTCATTTTTCAATCAAATTGATTGAAATTTTGGCCAAGCAATCTTCGACGAAGCCCGGACTTCGGTATTGCATTTCAGCTTGGTGGCTTAAAAATTAATTAATGACTTTGGTCATTAAAAATCTGAAAATTGGAAAAAAAATGTTTTTTTTATAAAACGATCCAAATTTACGTTCATCTTATTCTTCATCATTTTGTGATTCCAAAAACATATAGATATGATATGTTTGGATTAAAAACATGCTCAGAAAGTTAAAACGAAGAGAGGTACAGAAAAGCGTGCTATCCTTCTCAGCGCAACTACTACCGCGCTCTTCTTGTCAATTTCACTGCCTTTGCCACGAGCGGTGGACTGACGATGCTACGAGTATACGGTCTTGCTGAAAAATTGCATTGCGTTCAGTTTCATTCTGTGAGTTCGACAGCTTGACTAAATGTTGTATTGTTCATGCTTAGATTTATGCACACACAAACACACACACATGAATGCATGCAGGCACACACTCATGTACTGTACACAGTGACATACAACCAGAGAGACAGACAGAGAGAAAAAGACACAAAAAAATATCCTACATTAATTGTTTTCTGAGAACAAGCTTCAAAGACAAAATGTTAAATCTTCTACAAAACCAAATATTTTTCTTTTAGCCTTAATAAATACAAAATAGCCACATGCACAGTACTGTACACACACACTTAACACAGAACATAAAAAGCTTTGTGCTGAGTTAAACGTATGTGCTGTAATGATTTAGAGTAACAAACAGTTAAGTCTGATTCTGCGTATTTGCGAAAATGACAGGTGTGAATTTAAGTTTTGTGACACACTGTTAAAAAAGTGAAAAATTAAAACAATTAAAAAATAAAAAATATATTGATCTTGCAACGGTGCATTGTGCTCTGTGTCCTACTGATTTAGGCATGCCAATCTACCTCTGTGTGTGGACTACCTGTTACATGTACAATTAGCATTAACACACACACACACACATACACGCACACTCACTCACGCACACACTGACACTCACACCCACACACAAAAGTGCCCGGAAACAGGAAATGTGACTAGGTTGCGACTCTACTTTTATGAACAAAGAGGCTAAAGGATGTTAGAAAGAAAGCTTTCCGTACAGTAACTATTTCTAGGGTATGGTTGAGTGCATCTACATGGATGTTACAAGAATGAGTTCAGTTTGATCAACTTCAGAATGGTGGACACAAAAAGCACCAACTCATGGTGAGATCTGTAAATTTAGGCAATACACTGCCATAAAAAGGCAAATGTTAATTGTTCTGATATGTCTTTGAAATAGATCCCTTGAAACTTTGAAACATTCTAGAATTCAACGATAAACAAATTTGCAACGCAAGACTTTCTCTCATTTCACAAACGAGTAAGTGAGATAAACCAGAAAACAGTACTCTTGCCGAGCTAGAGCATTTTTGAGGAACAAAATCTGATAAAATATAACACACTGTCTTCTCAAGTCCCTGCTCATTCATACCTCTGAATGTTGTCCCTTGGCCAAACAACATTAATGTTAAACCATCCATTAATTGTCAAACTACGTGCTTATACAAATGTTCCCCATCACAAGAGCAGCCTAAAATTGTAAGGCAAATCACAGTGGGAAAAGAGGTGGACATGGAATGTTTTCAATGTTACAATGATGACAAATTTCACAGCAACAGAGAGTGGGAAGAAATCATTTTGAGCAACAAAAAAAGTGCTTTTTGTGAATATCTTCCTCACTTTCAGTTCGGTTCAAGTCTGTAAAATGTATCATAACAATCCCCCAAAAATAAAACTAATGATGAGAGCTACTGACCCCACATCTAGGCTGTGTATCCAATGCTGGTGTAACGACAAAGAGCTAGTCTATTCAACTAACTTGCGCCATATTCTTTCCATATTACTTCCTGCTTGAACAACAACAGCATGCATGTTCGACTACTAAGTAGCAATCATATTATTTGACAGATTGTAATGGTAGAATACAAATGCTAGAAGTATCACCAGCTATAATTGAATAAAAAATGACACAAGTTAACCCTTCGCCTAACACCAGACATAAGATACCTCTAGCCACAGACAGCTGAGCAACGCTCCTCCTTTTACCCGAACCCACGCCAGTGAGACGACAACACACAGAGAAAGGTTACTGTTACACACAGCCATACTCGTACCACACAGAGTTCTTTGGGGGCCTGTCGTGTGTCTGCTCGTCTCCCACCGCCGTTCTCTGATTGGCCGAAGGGTCTGCTCGTCCAGGCTGAGGGGTGGGAGGGGCTTTGGTTTGGGGCGGGATTCTGGCCATGGGGGTGGGGTGGGGAGAATGCGGGTCCATCAAGGGACGGTGGTTGAGGTCTTGCGGTGACCCGCGGAACGGGGGCTGTGGCCCCGGCGGGTTGCTCCGGGGGTTTAGTCTCTGCTGAGCGCTCAGCTGGTTGCCTTGAAAACTAGGCCTCCCCATGGAGCTCTGCGGGCGGTGGGGCGTGGAGTAAGGGTTGTTGGGGTCCTGAGCTTCACGCCCGTACGGTTCAGACCCTTGTCTGGGGCCCGGCGTCATGCTTCTGCCGTACGCTGGACTGGGCTGTCCTCCTGGTGTGTCTTGCCGAGGTCCCCCCTGATATCCCTGATAGTTACCAGGACTGGGGAGCTGCGGGGGTGGCGGTTGCCCTGATCCGACACTGTTCGCTACACCCCCTGGGTTCGAACCCCCGGGGCTAAAGTTCGGTGTCTGTGGACCAGAGTACCTGCTGGGCAGAGAGGACGTCGAGTTATGACCAACGGGTCGGCCATGCGGAGTTCCCACCCCTGCCACAGAACGTCCACCGATAGAGTTGTCCATTGACACACGAGAGACAGCGTCTCTATCACGCTGTAGGCCTTCTAAGGACAAGCGTGACGGCTGATCTCTCACTAGCCTTGGCTGGGGGACAGGGTTACCACCACTACTACTGTTCAGAGAGTTACTCCCTACGCTGCTCGTGTTGTTGCTGTCCACTTTGTTGAACAAGTGTGGTGGCACTGACTTGGGTCTCTCCACAAAACTGTTGGCGGGGGAATACTCCCCATTGTCTCTCCTCTGCACCGGGCCATTGGCACTGCCCAACATGGGCTCTGCTCGCATGCGCTGAGAATCTTGATCCCCCACGCTGCTCTGCCTGTAAGGGGCTGCGTTTGAGTTGTTGCTATCCCCACGCAAACCACGGGGTGACTGCTGGGTGGAAGGGGAGGGGGAGGGCTGGCCCACGACACTGGCTGGGCGCTGGTAGGGCCGGGGAGGCAGTCTGTGATCCACATCTCTGTAGCTGTGATCGCGACCGTCCAATCTCTGTTCATTCTCTCCCGGACGAGTTGACCCTCCCCTCGCACTCACCCCTCCTCCCTGATCCCCAGCCTCTGCCACTGGGTAACCTTGAGGACCGACGGAGCGGGACCGCGCCATGGGAGGTCGTTGGTCCCTGCTCTGATCCCCGATGGCGGATCTGCGACGGTTCGGATCCACAGGTCTCCCGTCTCTGCCGGGTTCTCCCCTGGTCAGACGATCTAATCTTTCCGTCGGGGGAAGGGACTCTCTCCTCGAATCCCTGTCTGCAGGGGTAGGGGGCAGCTCGCGATTGTTCATGAGTCTGGGGGTAGGGTTGGGAGGGGGTGGAGGGGAACGTAGAGGTTCCGGTCCGCTGAGCCTGAAGGCAGCTTGAGGAGGGGTGGTGTTGAAGTGGGGTGGTTCCTGGCCCGATGGGTGACGGTTCTCGGCCCTACAGAGAAATGACATATTGTTAATACTTTAAACAGAAACAGTCATTCTACCCATATTAGTGCTGTTCAACAACCTCTGGTTATCACACCTGTTACATGACTATCATCAATGCAATTAATTCAACAGATTCAAAGCCTTGTCTGAAGTTACAGGTGGGTTTATTTTTTTTAACATACACAATCATTCGAACCAAATTAGTCCAATCGAAACCTCAAAGTTACTTCAGTTGTTGCAAGAATACCAGAAATTAATATTAATAGATTTCAAAGTTATTTCAGTTGTTGCAAGAATACCAGCATTTTCTCTTGGTGGATTTACACTCCTTGCGCTCTCTCCTCTCTCTTGCAGAGACTGTAAGCAGTGCAGAGACAATACAAACCACTGGTTTACAGTGGTGAATGAACAAGAACCTAAAGTTATTTTCATACAATACAGAATACAGAATATGTTATTGCCCAAGGTTGGGAATTCATTGTGACAAATGCGGTTTTGAAACATTCACTCCAGCCAAGCAAACCCATCACACACATCTGGAAAACAAATCAACGACAACAATTTAAATACCTACACACACAAGAATAAACAATCTCACTCGTCCCAGGTGACATTACCTGTTGTACTGGTGAGGCACAGCGTACTTGGGCTGGTCGTCCTGATACCACCTCTCTGAGTCCCCCCACCTGTTTCTCTCCTCCCCAACCCTCCCTCTGTACGCCGGGGGGTCAGCTTTGGGGGTAGAGGTCAGCATGTCCACTCTCCCTAAAGCCCCTGGCGGCGAACCATCGGCCATCACTGCACTGCCGGTAGAGATCCGCGAAAGTCTGGAAAGGTTTGGATCTGCACGCGACGACTGGTTGCCGTCTTGACCTGGATCTAGGACAGCGCGGTCTTGATGTTGTTGCTGCTGTTGTTGATGTAAGGCAGCGGCAGCCTGAAGCCTCTGCAGCGCGTTTCGCTGACTGCTGTGGTCGGAGTTTTCACTGCTGCGAGACTCTGTGTCGTCCTGGCTGCGTCGCCGTGCAGATAATATTCGCTGTGGGAACAAACAGGAAATTCTTACAACATGGTTACAACGACCCTAGTTTACAACAAGCATGGAAAATATCACAATCGTACATAACAAAGAAACACAGGAAGACAAATTCATTCTTCCAGCTTTACAATTCAGTCAAAAAGCTTACAGGAACAGGTTTCAACCAGTGTCTTTGTTTTTATCAATCTGACACCAGTTCAAACACATTATGAACAAATAATTGGAAAAAAAGACAGGCTATAGGTGCAAGTTGGGTATGAACAAACCATACTTAAAAAAAATTTTTGCTGGCACTTTGCCTACCCAAACACATCAAATTACTGGAATTCTGGCTTTCGGCAATGCGACATGCACCCATAAACATACTTTTCAAAGAAATAGGTATACTCAGGTTTATGACCAAAAACTACTGACTGCTTCCTGGGGTGGAGCAGTGTGGTTGGCAGCCTCCTTGTTGGCTTCCCTCAGGAACTGTTCCAGAGTCAGCATCTCGCTGCCCGGAGACTTGCGACCTCGCTGCGGCTCCCCTCTCGGCACCAGGGGGAGGGGGGAGAGGGTGCGGAACCCTCCATCCACCTCATCCTCCACCCCTGGATCCTTGCTCAGGTTCTCTGTGGACTTGGCGCCTGCAATGCAGAGATAACATTTTTATATAATAAATTACTTTTATATTGTGCTTCCCTTACAGCATGAAGCACACCTTGAGTATCAGGATGGAAGGAATAGATGAATTCAAAAAAGAACTCTTGTTGGGTTTGTATGGGTTGTGAAAGAGTGAATGCCCTTGCTTTTTACTTGGACAAACATTATTGGGGCCAATCACTAGCATAGTAGCGAGGGTTGTGTCAGAAACACGTAAACAGGAGCACATCTGAAGTTATTTGTCAGAGGAAAAGCAAGAGTATTCACTCTTACACAACCCATATAAACCCGACAGAGTTATTTCCAAAAATCGTCTATTGCAGTACAAAAGAAAGAAATAATGACGGAAAAAAAGTAAGTACCGTACTTTCCGGGTCATAAGGCGCGACTTTTTTTCTCGAGTTCGACCCCTGCGTCTTGTATAACGAAGCGCCTAATCGGTGTATGAAATACGAAAAAAATCAAAGAGACCGCTTGAGTACCAGTCAAACAACTTGTGATAATGCATGTTTCAGCTACTAGGTACTGCCTTGCCTTTGATCTGGCCGCACACACAGATTTTCACTCTGTTAAACTCGGTCACTGACCGGTCACTGACCCCGGTGCAGGAAGTGTTTCCTCTCTCAGATATGACAGGGGAACCACCTCTCATGGCAAAAACTGGGTCATTGACCCCTGGGAAGAAGGTCGTGTCTATAAACAAGGCCACCCAGCTATCACAATGCCTTTGATCTGGCCGCACACACAGAGCACACATATTTTCACTCAGTTAAAGTCGGTCACTGACCGGTCACTGACCCCGGTGCAGGAAGTGTTTCCTCTCTCAGATATGACAGGGGAACCACCTCTCATGGCAAAAACTGGGTCATTTTGGTGCGCCCTATCGGCCCCCTGCGTCCAATGGGTGACTGGATTACAATTTTTTTAAAAAGAAGGGGGTGCGTCTTGTATAACGAAGCGCCTTGTCACCCGGAAAGTACGGTATAAAAAAAAACGATAGAAAGAAAGACAGAAAAAAAAGAGACTACAAAATAGTGCATGTTTGTGTGCTTTCAGTCATAAAAACTAAAAAGATTTCTGACCTGAATCGATCGATACATAATGTTATTTCTATTTTTGTCCAAAATACTAAATATCATTGTTGTTGAAACTGAAAAAGACAAAAGCCAAAGGTAAATCCAGAAAAACAACCACACACAATCAAAAACAATTTACAATGCATGCAAACAAAACCAAAAACGTTTATGTACAGGCCCAAAATACAAGTCCTGCAACAAAACTACATCCAAAAATGCAACTAAAAGAAAAACATGAAAATCACCACAGTGAAATCCCATAAAACAAACACGCAAAATATTGCCCCAAAAATGTCAAACAATATTTTCGTTGTATTCCGTGAGGATACATTTTTTGACAACATGAGCAAACAAAATTGTTTTGACAGAGAAAGAACGGGCATACAAAATAAACCAAAACAGTTGTCGAAATCCGTCTTATTGTATAAAATCTGCTACAATCTAGCAATGCCAGCAAGCCAGGCACTAGTTTGTGAATATACTTTGTTTCTTAATTCTGAAGCCTTTAACATCAGTTTCCTACAAAAATCTACAAAAGAAAGCTAGCTTGAATCAAGTGTACTATGTCCAATGTACTATGTACTGTGTCACTTTACTTTATTCACTGGTGTTCATCCAGAAAATATATAAAAATTATAGACAGTGTTTGCAGATGGTTTGCATTTGCAGGCAAACAAATGTGCAACTTTACACTTACATTTGTTCCAACAATAACAATAAAATGATATAAAATAAAATGATTACGTTATATTCAAGGCTTCTAAACTTTTTAGAGATTGTTAGACTTTTACGCAGAATCATACCTCTGACCTTTCTGATAAATCTTTGTTTTTAGATGCCCCTACCTTCAGCGTTAACTCTGTAGTTCATAAACCAGTGATAATTTCCTTTTTTTATGCTGCAAATGTACAGTCTACAAACTGTGAAGTCTCGGTCTGTCTATACTGTCCTTTGGAAGAATGTTGAAATCACCAACAGAAAAAATGGTGAACATGCCAATGATACCTTGAAAAGATATGGACAGGGTGATGTAATGGCCGACGGCAGCGTGAGGAATGAGTGTAGAAATCTTATGTACGGTAGGCGAGGTGCTGGGTACACTGTACATGGCTGCCATAAGCAAGTTGCCCAATATGAGAAAGTGATGTGAGAGCCCTTGATTTCTACACTACTCGTCATAAAAAAGTACACACATACATTTAGCTGTAGATCTTTGTGATGCGGAGAGTTATATTAAAACCAAGTACATTGCCAGAAAGGTAATTCCTTCCCCTACTGTATGAAATAAATAGTTTCATTTTTCATGAATTCACTGCATAAACACTAATTTATAAACAAGAAGAGCAAACGCTCGATCGAGTCACTTTCGCAGTTCTGAATATTATATGAGGCATCAGATGGACAGGAAGAAATTGCTATTCACAACACAATGAGTCACGTTCACATAAAATTTGAGCCCGGTCACTTTTATAGTTTCCGAGAAAAGCCCAACGTTAAGTTGTGTGTTGCCGAACAGAAAAGGCTAGTTATCTCCCTTGT
Organism: Littorina saxatilis; assembly: GCF_037325665.1. Taxonomy (NCBI): domain Eukaryota; kingdom Metazoa; phylum Mollusca; class Gastropoda; order Littorinimorpha; family Littorinidae; genus Littorina; species Littorina saxatilis. Next base: position 51,053,719 of record NC_090261.1, on the reverse strand, counting down.
TTTTCTGATAACGTTCGTAAAAGGCTACAGATGTAAATACTTTGATGTAAAGAATAATCCTACAAAGTTTCAATCACATCCGATGAACTTTGTCAAAGATATAAAATGTCTAATTTTTCCTTTGACGCTGACCTGTGACCTTGAAAAAGGTCAAAGGTCAACGAAACCATCGTTAAAGTGTAGAGGTCATTGGAGGTCACGACTAAACAAAATATGAGCTCGATCGCTTTGGTAGTTTCCGAGAAAAGTCCAACGTTAAGGTGGTGTCTATGGACGGCTGGCCGGCCGGCTGGCCGGCGGCCGGCCGGCCGACTAACACTGACCGATTACATAGAGTCACTTTTTCTCAAGTGACTCAAAAATGAAACTCTTTAAGGGGAATTTAAAGTACATTTCAATTGCTTACAAAAATCAAGTTTTAGAATCATTATATATATAAAAAATCCAAAAGAAATCATTGCATGTACCTACAAGGGAAAGACAGCAGAAAAAAAGTGAACATGCACTATCATACAATGTACATCAAACAATTAGCCTGCGAATACTTACACCGCATATAACTGGTAAGTTGCACAACAAATATTATACATGTACGTGGTGGTAAACGAGATAAGTAGAACAACAAATGGGTGGCCGAGTGGTAACGCACTTGCGCTCGGAAGCGAGAGGTTGCGAGTTCGACCCTGGGTCAGGGCGTTAGCAATTTTCTCCCCCCTTTCCTAACCTAGGTGGTGGGTTCAAGTGCTAGTCTTTCGGATGAGACGAAAAACCGAGGTCCCTTCGTGTACACTACATTGGGGTGTGCACGTTAAAGATCCCACGATTGACAAAAGGGTCTTTCATGGCAAAATTGTATAGGCATAGATAAAAAATGTCCACCAAAATACCCGTGTGACTTGGAATAATAGGCCGTGAAAAGTTGGATATGCGCTGAAATGGCTGCGATCTGCTGGTCGATGTGAATGCGTGATGTATTGTGTAAAAAATTCCATCTCACACGGCATAAATAGATCCCTGCGCCTTGAGTCCGAGTCTGGAGATACGCGCGCGATAATATAATAATAATAAGTTATTCAACACTTTAAGGTCCTAAGGCTCTTTCAGGAGAAATGGGCGGAAAAGCAAACCCAAAGAAAGAAACAAACAAAACTATAAAACAAAAAAATGCACAGCTCTAGGAAAATGTCACACTGCCTTTGCATCAGCAAATTTTTGTCACCAAATTATGTTTCTACTACATGCAGTGATGTTTTTTTCTCAATTTAAAAAAAAAGAGGTTCAGAGTACAGGGGTATTCATTCGCACAGAGCACAGCTACTTTCCACAGACAAAGTTTCAGGCATAAAAAATACCATATCTGACATTTTAAGTTCTTCAAACGGCTACACCTTTCTCGGCTGATGACTTTCACAAATAACAGTGCCTTAAACAGTAACACACACAACCACCGACATAGCAAGCAGTTTCAAGCTTGGGGCTTTGCTACCCCGGCCCCCCTAACTGCAGTTCTCCATTCATTCTAAATTCAACAAAATGTCAGACGGGCTCAATAGCCTAGTGATATGGATGTCGGCTATCCATGAAAAAGGTTCAGGGTTCGAATCCCAGCTACGCCTGGTATGATACGGATGGCGATTTGTCCGACCTCCCATGTCAACATAAGTGCAGTTGACCCCGCTAGCTAGTGTCTTTTCGTCCTTTGTAACGGTCACAAAAGTGTTGTTATTGTTATTGTCACACAAGCACAGGACCAAGTACGCATAGAAAAGATCCTGTAATCCATGCCAGTGTCACTGGGTTACAGAAACAAGAAAATAACCAGCATGCATCCCCTCAAAATAGAGTATGACTGCCTAAATGGCCGGGGAAAAAAATCCATATACATGTAAGTCCACTAAAGCCTACGAATATTAGTGCCTACAAGTATACGTTGGAGTTGCAGCCAACAAATATAGAAGGAGAACGAAAAAATGTCAGACATGGTCACTATTAAAGTACACACAAAATCACTCCAAAAATTCCACAATGGGAGGAAAAGGGAAAACACATCCACCATTGAAAACCATGCAACAACGCCAACGAAGGTCTACCTCTCATCCTGGACAGAATACTATCGTCCTTGCGGTCCTTGGGTTCGGCCAGCGGCAGAGCGCTGTAGGACTTGGCCAGCTTCTTGCTGTGTTTGGTCAGTCTTGGACTGTCATTGGAGTGGGTGCGACGGCCGTCCAGTGTCCTTGCTGCGTGCAGTAGCCAGGCTTTATAGTACACTGTACTGTTCGTGTGTGTGTGTGTATGTGTGTGTGTGTGTGTGTGTGTTTGTGTGTGTTTGTGTTGGTGTGTGTGTGTGTGTGTGTGTGCACATGAGGGTAACCTCACTGGACTGTAAATCTTATCCAATCCAATCCAATCCAATGTGTCTGAACGCACATGTGTGTGTGTGCATGCATGTGTTAGCACACATGAATACTATAATCCTGCAGTGTTGAAAAAGTTTACAAAAAAAACTAAAATAACAAGAGAAACAAAAAAAAGGCAACAGAAGCAAACAAGGAAGGTTCAAAATTGATTATACGTCACTAATTTTGAGGGAAAAAACCCCGCACCTGACTACTGTTGAACTTTGAATAAAACTCAAACTGTGATCATACCTTTCTTTCCGCTGTCATTGATAGTCTCCATGGACTCGCCGTGGGAACCAGAACCCTGGGAGGAGTTGTCGTTAAGAGTGGAGAGGTCAGGGCGACTCTTGCTGCGTCTCGGTGCCTGCAAAGTAGGTTGCTGTTTTTTCAGGGTTAATATGTGGCATTGACAATCATGAGAAGTTAAAGGCAGTCTTTCTCTCAGAGTACACCAGTCTCTATCCCTATAACTTTATTCCTGAAGGCGATCTTTCTCTCAGGGTAAAGCGGTCTCTAGCCCTATAACTTTATTCGTGAAGTAGCTTGCTTAATGTGTAATCAACTATCATGAAAGAGGCTGTCTCTCTCTGAATGGATCTTGAACACTACAAATTTGCCAGCGGAGTAGACTGCTGTTTTGTCAGAGTTAGCATGTGGCCTCAACAATCATGAGAAAAAAAACCTATCGTCCTCTCAGAATAACCTGACCTTGATCCTCAGAACTTTATATCTGACATATATGTATTTTCTACCTTGCAATGGTGTAGCATGAGACTAAATTTATCTGCTACACACTAAATGCAGACCTGTTTATCCCTGAGACCTGATTAATCAATTAATTGGTTGACTGCTTGATTCTCTTGTTTAATCCCTAATCACACTGGGTCAACCAGGGTCAACCATCTTCACACAAAATAAACTTTGGAAATTCTGATTCTCCTCTACAGTTTTTGAAATGGTTGATTAAATCTTTTGAAAATCAAAGGACTGACAAGAACACTAAAAAGCCTATCTATTCATTTCTTCCCATTGTATCATACCCTGGAGATGATGTTCCTAGCTTTTCTTGCGATCATAGCACCGATGCCCTTGTTCCTGTAATGAAAAAAAACATGAGTTACTGTAACTACCACAACAATACCACCGCAATCAAATAATTCTGCCAACATAACTGCATGCCTCTTTGATGTGAAATTCTCGTACGCATTGTTATGCACAAGCTTATCATGCATTCCAGTGATTTGGGGGTTTATCTGGGACACACACACACACACACACACACACACACACACACACACACGCGCGCTTGCACATGCAAACACACACACACAAAGAAACAGAGAGTCACACAAAAGTTCTGAACAAAATGGACAACAAAACTGAACAACCAGACCAACAAAGGTGCTTAGAAGTCCAAAACTGTACAAACACTGGATGCTATGGAAGCATACATACTTTTTGGGGGAGTTAAGCCTGTTCTTGTAGTGTTCCATGATCTTTTCCTCCAACCGCTCTTTCTGTCTTCGCAGTTCTGATAACTTCTCCCTGGAGAAAAAAAAGGCATCATCCAAGTGACACTACCGTGTTCTAGATGATCGAACGTGTAGCAAAGACCTGTCCGTGTACGTGTAGACATTGCGTCACCCGTGATTCACTTTTTATCTCCAATGTTCCAAATACATGCGTTGTTTTGCTCCCACCAAGACAGCAGATCTTGGCAAACGTGTGTCGTAAAAACTAAATTTGATGACGTTAGTCGTACACGTTCCCGAACAGAAAAGTTCCGACATCTAGATCTATCTACTATATGCTATGACAGATCACTGAAGACAGTTGACTTCTGAAATATGCCAAGTTCTATGACAAAATCTTCAATGGTTCAATTATCATCAAGGGTTAAAATACTAATGGACAGAGAAATAGACAGAGCAAATCCAGTGCACCCCTATAACTTTCTTAGATCTAGATAGACAACAAAATGAAACTAATAAACCATTAAAAAAAATTCTGTCAAAAAGTACCTGAATCTAAACATCCAGACTTGCGGGTTGAGCCAAAAGTGTTCCTACATTGTAGCTGGCCTCCTACCACAGTTTTACTTTGGTCTCTAATAAATAAAGGGATAACACAAGGTGTTCTTTATTGTGAGGTTTCCTCTCATCAGAGGGGTCTCACATTGCAGGTACAGTGGAACCCCCATTTTAAGACCCCACTTTTTAGACGGGCGCTGTGGCGGGGTGGTAAGACGTTGGCCTCTTAAGGTGTTACGAGTGTGTTTGAGTTGCGGTTCTTGCTCATGTTTATACTCACTGAGTTACTTCCCTTGGATCTGGATCTAGATCTGGATCTGGATAACCCGCCTGGGTTGGTGGTTTGCGGGTGCGAATGCGTATACGCACGGTTCAGTGTGCTTTCGCGAAAGGGTGTGTCATATGCACGGCTAGAACTAAGATACTTCTTGATTTCAGTAAATAGTTTCATTACATGTCAACTAGTTCGTTTTTAAATGATTTTTTAGAGATCGCCAAATGGTATTGTGTGAATAACATCATTCGATCGATTGTACGCACGGCGCCGTGCTTCTAGTAGCTCAGTCCATTCCTTCTTTCCGGTATGGAAACAGACGTGTTTCTGGCGAAAGAATCGGCGTTTTCAACTCGCCATATCTTCATATTCATTCGGACTAGAACAACGAAATATAAATTTCTTGTAAAAAAAAATCCCGAGCCTTGCGACTCTGGTAGTCATTTTCTTACGCGAAGCGGCCTTTGGTAGGTACGACAGTTTTAGTCACCCAAGTATATATCTAAAACGCACGTGGACGAGTTTTCAATGGCGTATTTGAAGTCTGTGAATGTTGTGATTACAAATCATTTCGGGGCACCCCTCAGTCTATACGTACAGACAAACAAATTGCATGGAACGAAATTTGAGAGGCTGGACTGTAAGATGTTGTTTTGACTTCTACAAATCTCGCAGGTCTTTTATGCAAAACAGACTCAAAATTGCATTTTTCACGCAAGTGTAGATGACGAGACTATCGAAGGAATGGAATACACTTGCCTACAGATATAATAGACAGATACTTATATCTATGACTTACCCTAGCCCATATGTTAGAATAAAGAACATACTTTGCTCTTTTGAATGATGTATGATTTGGCACTGTACACAGGATTTTAGACCTGCCCCCGAAGTGATTTTTCCATAAACCCGTCAAAAAGCTCACTCTGTTTTGGCCGTAAAAAGCGCCCAAATGAAGTCAATTTCTAACCTGTGTCGTGTGTTCGAAGGAGTACATCTCAGCGATGCCATTGCCTTGCAACCTCAAAGAAATATATTTTAATAACCCGCTAAATGAACGTTTTTTTAGTGTGAAATAAAAGCCGGAGATTTGCTTCGTTTCTTTGCTGCGACACAAAACCAAAACCAACTATAGATCTGCGGTGACATTATGAGTTCGTTTTCGACATTGCAGTGAAGTTGCGTGGATCTTCGACGATTCCCGTTCGGTTTAATGTGGATAGAGCTTTGATTGAATGTAACTGCTTTGAAAAGTTACAACATGAGTCCTTGGGATCGATGTTTTTCGGTAAACTTCTTCGTATCCTTGACTTTACTTTTGACTTGAACAGATCCAGATCGGCTGGGGCTGTTAATCACCTACACAGATCTATATGAAGTTGACTCGACACGGCGAACCGCCGAATCCGTGCCCTCTCGTCGGTCCTACCCCCAAATCCCTTACCAGCCTCAGACCCCACCTCACCATTCTAACCTCACTGGCGCACTATGTGTGATTATCCCTTCCTCATGTGTGTGTGTGTGTGTGTGTGTTGTTTGTTGTGTGAGTGCGTGCCGGCGGGCGGGCGTGTGTGTGCCCGTGTGTCTTTGTGTCTGTGCATGTCGTCTTGAGTGCGAGAAAGCGAAGTTTTGAGAAATAGTGACAGATAAATAGTTTAAGAAAGGAATCTACTAAGTGAGAGTGGGTGTCCATTACGGCATTGCGAAGCTTTGTTTGTCTGTTTGTTTATGTGTTCGTCGTGTGTGTGTGTGTATGTGTGTCACAGTTAATATGTGTCCATTTGGTGCGTTTGGCTTCATAGTTCCTTCATACGAGTAACTTTGTTAACAGTTCATTATTCGGACACAGATTAACAAGTTATAGAATGTTCGTGTAGAACAGACACTTAGCCACAAAAAACACCTGGTTTTGAAATGAATTATTACCTCGATTCCGTTCAAAGGAGCTTTCCCCAAACACCTTTTTAACAATATCCAATTGATCTATGAAGATATGGGTCCATGCGACCCCGAGGCAGAGGATGCCTGTTTGCGGACAGGGGGAAATTGAGAAGGGGGGGAGGACCGATACTATAAACCCCAACCTGTGTACACATTGCTAACAGGAACCTGTGCACAAAATGTGTAATGTATCTCACGACAGATTATTTTTTCGGGGAGGGGGGGGGGGGCGCATTCTTATGATTAGCCTAAGCCGCTTTGCGTCCTCAATTTAGACTTTTGAATTCAAAGTACACCCCTTTTACAAAGTAACTGATTCACCCATGTGTGTCGTGTGTATGTGCGTGTGTCTGTGTGCTTGTCTGTGTGTTTGTGTGATTGTAGTGCGATTCAGAGACACCTACTGGACAGATCTTCATGAAACTCTGTCTCCAGTTGGAAATGTCCTCCCTGTTGTGGATGGTAGGAGCGGGGTTTTGGACAAGGGGGACATTTCCAACTTGAGACGAAGTTTGAGGTAACGTGATGCATTATAACTGAAATACACAATTAGTAGTGCCCCAATATGCAAGTGTGTTCGTATCATCAACTGATAAAAAGTGTGTCCGTAGATTTTGGTTACGCGTCGCAGTGTTAGCTGTGTACGACCTCCCACAGTCCAATGCCGCGAATTGTTGTTACAGCCCCTGACTTTTTTATGTACGGAATCCGGTAGTCTTTTTGTTGTTGTTAAATAATTATATTGCCAAACGTTATGACATTTTGGGATAATTGAACGAGTTTCAATACACATTTGCTGAGCACCTGTGTGCTAAAAGGAAATGTCGTTTGTTTTTATCAAAACTCAAAACTAATTTTCAATGTTTATTCGTGCAAACCGTCACACAAACATGCGTGCCTCTATGAGTATGCGTGTGGCTGCTTTCGTAGTTCAGGCTAGATTACAAGTCAGCTGTGTTAGGGTGCAAGCCTTTTGATAATTTACCCCACACCAACTCCCCCCCCACCCACACACACCCCGATACCTGTC
>NC_090261.1:50958545-51043545 GCF_037325665.1 Littorina saxatilis | reverse complement strand
CTTTGCACAGATGTGTCCATATTGCTTAGAGGAACCTGTGCACAAAATGTGTAATGTTTCTGACGAGCGATTTGAACACACAAGTAACCCCTTAATCGGAAGGTTGAGGGTTCGAATCCCGGCCGCGGCCGCCTGGTGGGTTAAGTGTGGAGATTTTTCCGATCTCCCAGGTCAACTTATGTGCAGACCTGCTAGGGGCTTATCCCCCTTCGTGTGTACACGCAAGCACAAGACCAAGTGCGCACGGAAAAGATCCTGTAATCCATGTCAGAGTTCGGTGGGTTATAGAAACACGAAAATACCCAGCATGCTTCCTCCGAAAACGGCGTATGGCTGCCTAAATGTCGGGGTAAAAACGGTCATGCACGTAAAATTCCACTCGTGCAAAAACACGAGTGTACGTGGAAGTCTAAGCCCATGAACGAAGAAGAAGAAGAAGAAGACCCCCCTTTTTAAGAACTTCATTTATTAGATTTTTGGCTCACGTAAGTGTAGCCTATGCGATGCTAACTTTTGTCTGTCTGTGTGTGCGTGCATGCATGCGTGCGTGCGTATGTATGTATACTGTTCAAAAAAAGAAACGCATAGCTTGTAATATTTGGTTAATTTAGTTATATGGCTACAAGGATATCCACCAAACTGCAGAAAATGTTTATCTGGTCGTCGACCTTTCGTCCATTGCCACAAGTGAGCTCTGCACGTGACGCATGCGTTATCAGTGGCTACAATGTCAAAATTGCTCATTTGGCATGACCACTCGTCATGCTTCAGTGTAATCTCGTGAAACTCGGGGAATATTGAGCTCTCACCATGTCTTCCAAAACCCATAAAAGCGGATTGTTCGCCACAAAGAAATCAGACGACAATTCAGCGACGAAAGATGGCCCGATTGAGCAGAGAAGACCGCCAAATTGCATTGGGTCGTTTACAAGCAGGCCAAAGTCAAAGTGCAATCGCCAGGCACTTCCACGTGTCCCAGAGCACCATCAGTAGACTGTGGGTCAGGTTTCAAGCCACTGGCTCCGTTGCTGACTTGCCACGAGCGGGAAGACCAAGGGCGACAACTGCTGCTCACGACCGCTTCATACGGCTCCGCCACCTCCGGAATCGTTTCCTGTCGGCCTCATCTTCTGTCCAGGCTCTCCCCAGGCCACACCGATTATCGGACCAGACCGTGCGGAACCGCCTGCATGAAGTTGGTTTGAGAGCTCGCAGACCTCACAGAGGAGCTGTCCTCACCCGCCGCCATCGCCAGAACCGAGTGCAGTGGGGCAACCAGCACCTTCGCTGGACCGTCCGGAATCACTGGAGACACGTGTGGTTCAGCGACGAGTCCTACTTCCTGCTCCAGCGACATGATGGTCGGAGGAGGGTCTACCGGAGAGTAAACGAACGTTACGCGCCCAACTGTGTGGATGAGGCACCCGTTCATGGTGGTGGAGGTGTCATGGTGTGGGGGGCGATCAATACCGCTGGAAGGAGCACCCTGGTGCACGTCCAAGGGCGCATAACTGCCCAGCGATACGTGGAGGAAATTCTGCGCCCACACGCCCTTCCTCTTCTGGCTGACCAGGATGCCATATTTCAGCAGGACAACGCTCGCCCGCACACAGCACGACTCACCACCCAGTTCCTCACCGACCACCATGTCCAGGTGCTTCCCTGGCCATCCATGTCGCCAGACATGAACCCGATAGAACACCTCTGGGATGAATTGGACAGACGTGTGCGCAGGCGAGAAGAAGCGCCGGCAAATCACCGCGATCTATTGCAGGCACTTCAGGAGGAGTGGGACACCATCCCACAGCAAGATATCCGGCATCTGATCCAGTCCATGCCCAGAAGGTGCCGGGCAGTTGTTGCTGCTCAAGGCAGTCACACCCCCTACTGACTTGACAGCCTCGGCACCCAATCGTATTGATTGACTGATTGATTTGAAGATGCAAATGAACTGTGTGTGCATTCAACTGTGTCCATACCAAATTTCAAACAAATAATCTAAATATTGGATTTTCACAAACAAATTTGGCAAGTAGCAACTATGCGTTTCTTTTTTTGAACAGTATATGTCTGTGGTAGAAACTTTAACATTTAACTGAACAACGAAATACTAATTTTATTATTCAAGCAACAGCTTCAAAGTATTGAAGCAATGATCAACATTTCGTCGGCACGTATGTAGTTAAAGTGTGTATCCAAAGAAAACGGGTGGTGGGGGGTTTTGGGGGGGTAAAAACAGCTGACTGGTTTGTGTCGTGTGTGGTATGTAGACCAGGTCAGGGGTCAAGGTTAGGTCAGATCGCGTGAAGGATTGTGGTATAGATACAGTTATCACCGAGCTGCAGTTCGCCGATTCGGAGAAGACGACTCATGATTTCACATTGTTCGGTTTCGTAGCTCCAGAAAAATAGATAAAGAAGATACCAAAGGAGATTTCCTACAGGTTAATCTGCACAGCGTGTTTCCAGTGTCTGCGCGAGGAAGCGCTGTTGAAAGCGCAGTGTCGATCTGGCCATCTCAGGCAGTCGTGTCCCCGTAAGTAGGCTACAGACAGACAGATCTAGATCTAGTGTCTCACACTCTTGCACCGTGTCACTTATGCTTACTGTGTGTGTGTATGTGTGACGGAGTGATTGAGGTTGTGTTACTGTTTGTCGATTTCTTACGTGAGCCTTGAAGGCTTTGCCTCTTGTCTGTTCATAACATCTGTAAATATACCCCCATTTTAAGACTCCCTCCTTTCTAAGACCTGTACGTCTCAGATTTTGAAAGGTCTTTAAAAAGGGGGTTCAACTGTAATAGATAAAGGGATAAAAGAAGGTGTCCTTTATCAATCAATCAATCAATCAATCAATATGAGGCTGATATCGCGCGTATTCCGTGGGTACAGTTCTAAGTGCAGGGATTTATTTATATTTTTTTTAAATATTTTTTTTATGCAATTGATATCGCGCACATATTCAAGGCGCAGGGATTTATTTATGCCGTGTGAGATGGAATTTTTTTTACACAATGCATCACGCATTCACATCGGCCAGCAGATCGCAGCCATTTCGGCGCATATCCTACTTTTCACAGCCTATTATTCCAAGTCACACGGGTATTTTGGTGGACATTTTTATCTATGCCTATACTATTTTGCCAGGAAAGACCCCTTTTGTCAATCGTGGGATCTTTAACGTGCACACCCCAATGTAGTATACACGAAGGGACCTCGGTTTTTTGTCTCATCCGAAAGACTAGCACTTGAACCCACCACCTAGGTTAGGAAAGGGGGGAGAAAATTGCTAACGCCCTGACCCAGGGTCGAACTCGCAACCTCTCGCTTCCGAGCGCAAGTGCATTACCACTCGGCCACCCAGTCCACATTATTGTGAGGTTTCCTCTCATCGGAGGTAACACCATATGCATGTGAAATGTCTGTCCAAGAAGTGAACTTTGGCCAACTTACAAGTACGCTTTTTCCTCCTCAGCGTAATGATCCTTGCTGTTCAAGGCATTGGTCAGCAGATCGTGGTTCTGGTTCAGCAGCTGCTGGATCTGCAGCAGTAACGTCTGGTTCTCGCTCTCCAGGCGCTCGTTCACTGTGTACATCGTCTGTAACACAACAAACATGACCAGACGTGAGGAAAAGCACTGTTAGACTTGTGTACAGCAAAATTAGATGCCCGTCAGGCACACTTACACCCATAGTGCAAGCTTCTTGGCAGACTAGGTGCGCTTCTACAGGAAGACAATATATCCCTTTAACAATGAAGTCTATCTTCTAACCTCCAGCCTGTTCTCAGCTTTCTCTGCACCTCGTTCATTGCAGTGGTGAGATGTTCCTGCCCTCGCTAAGCTCTCCCATTTGCTCTGTGGATTTCAGCTGCATGGCGGTCAGCTTGCTCTTCAATTCCACTTCCCCCTAGATTTACTTTGCCGAAAAATCACAACTCCTCCCCTCCAACTTGTTCTCACCTTTTTGCAAATCGTGAAGCAGCTGTGGTGACTCAGCCAGATCCAAGTCAATCACACTCTCCCTGTAAACCCCCTGCCCACACCCCACACCCCCCTTTCAAATCCTTTTAAATAAGAAAATGGTCTCACCTCCAGCCTGTTCTCGGCTTTCTGCACCTCGTTGACAGCAGTGGTGAGCTGTTCCTTGCACTCGGCTAGCTCTCCCATCTGCTCTGTGGCTTTGAGCTGCATGGCGTTCAGCTCGCTCTTCAGACCCTTGTGGCTCGACAACGCCTCTGAATAATCCTTGCTCAGCCGGTCGTAGGCATTACGCATACGGTCGTGGTCATCGCGCAGTCGGTTGTAGTCCATCTGCAGGTTGCCTAGCGCCCGGCGCTCTAATTCAAACTGCTGACGTTCCTTCTCCAGGACTTCTCGGATCTTGCTGATGTCATTCCGACCCTGGAAAAATACTTTTGCGATGTACTTCAGCATAAAAAAACACTTACTAACAACGGTTGCTGGTTTGGTAAAAAACTGAAGCAATCCTAGCTGTTGTGCACCTTTCTTTCATTGAAAAATTCAGATAGTAACCAGCAAAAATGGTCCAGATGTGGAGACACACCCCTCAATAGTGACTGGCTTCAAATGTCATGTGGGAAAGCGTGCATCAATGTTTCCAAGAATATTCACTCTTTTTTCACAACCCATACAAAGTGATTTTTGAACACCGTCTATTGAAATCAGGAATATCGTACACATGAGTAGCATGACATCATGTCTCTCACCTGCAGGAATGCATCAAGCTGTTCCTGTACATCCTTCAGCTCGTTCTTCAGAGACTTGTGGATGGACTTGAGGGAGCCGTGCTCCGAGATGAGCGCCTCGTACTCCAGCGCCAGCTGCTTGTGCAGGTCTTGCAGCGTCTCGTGGTCATGCAGCAGGGTTTTGTGTCGGCCTGTCAGCTCCTCCTGGCGCTGGATCAGCACGTCATGTTCCGCCTCCAGGTTTGCTAACTGAGTCTGGAGGTCCGACTTTTCCCCTACTAGGGACTCACACTTGGACTTTAGTGTCGTGTTCTCCACCTAAAAATGACGTGACATTTTGGGTGTTTCTGGGGAAATGTGTTACAGTCACTGGCTTTTCATTCTGATTTGGCTAAGATTAAAAGTACAGTACTGACTTGGTTTTTTCAGAGAGCAAACGGTTTCTTAGTGAAAAGTAGCATTGAGGAAATCTGCAACCAATCAAGCTGTAACAATGAATCAGCGCTCTCACTATGTATGAGGTATTCTTTTTTCGCCAACACTATTCCTCGACTGCAATGTAACTTACCAACAAGGCAGGACTCTTTGTTTTGAATCAGGCCTGATATCTCTCCAGCCAAAATGTCAGTCAAGAAAATAGTGCAACAGCCCAGGTTTCAGCCCTCAGGCTATTCAGATTGCATTAGAAAAAAAAAAAAAAAATTCTGGCAGAGAATACACTGACACAGCATTAGGTCTTTTCAGTTTCTTCTTCTCCCTTTTAAGTAATACAAAAAGTGAACTTCATGGCAAAAAGTATGTGAACGTATAACCAAGCACTGACCTGTAGCTGAGCGTTATAGGTCTGTAGCGATGTGTTCTGTCCCTGTAGCTGTGAGAGCTGTGACTGCATATTGCCGGCCTGTCTCTCCAACTTGTCACACTGATCCGTCACACCCGCCACGTTGCCCTGAAGGTTCGTGTTGTCTGCTAGCAGGGTGGCATTCTGGGATACAGTCAAAACACATCATGAACTTTCAAGCAAAAATTGTCTGCTAGCAGGGTGGCATATTCTGGGATACAGCAAAAACATTGTGAAGTTTCCATCAAAAATTGTCTGCTAGTAGGATGGCATTTTTGTATATATATAGCAAAAACATTGCGAAGTTTCAACCAAAAAATTGTCTGCTAGCACGGTAGCATTATAAAATATAGCAAGAACATTGTAACGTTTCATCTTAAGTTTTGTTACCTCTTTCACCCTATGAAAACCTCAACATAGGTATAACAAAAAAATCTCTCTGATACAACATGAAGGTACGAAAGTGATGTCTGCTTCAATTGCTTTGCTGTTCGTGGCGTCTGTTGGAGGTAGGATTTGTATCACTGATTCCAAACAAAACATGCTTTACCTCCCCCCCCACCCTCTAAACCTCAACAACGCCAAACTGAAAGTACATAAATGGAACAATAGACATTCACATCAAGTCTAGACAAATCTGGGCCAATGATAATTGATATAGTGATAAAATACAATGTGCAAGCAATTTACCGTTCTTTCCAGCTGCACCAGATGATCTTTCATATCTAGAATTTCTTTTGTGGTGTTGGCCGCAGGACTGGACTGTAGATGGTGAACCTCTGTGCGATGCACCCTGTCATATACAACAGAAAGAGGAAGTGAGAACATGAGTTTTGTCTTCTGGGCTGGCTCACATATAGAGCTGAATGAAATAAATTAGAAATGATAAATTATTAGACTAATAATTTGAAATACATTTGATACAAAGCTATACATGATGATAAATAACATAATATTTATTGATTTTAATAATCAAATATATTTCCAAATACTAAGTTAGTTTACATTTATCATCAAATCATTATATTCAGGATTATACTAGGTCAGACGCGGGGGGCCAGGTAGCTCAGGAGGTAGAGCACTTGACTTGTGATCCTAGGGTCACGAGTTCGAATCCAGGCCAGGGCGGACATGGGTCAACTTTATGCGCAGACTCAGAGACAGTATCCATGTCTGACCCCCGTGTCACCACAGTGGTAAATAAAATACCTCGGTCATTCTGCCATAAGTGCAGGTGGCTGATTACACCTAAACACGCATACACCTGGGTATACACTCTGTTGCTGTTAGCTTTCCACTGGGAGGAAGCGACCCAACTTTCCCAGCGATGGGACAATAAAGTTATGATAAAATGAAAAAAGTGAAAGTAGAAGAGAAAGAAAATCAGATGTGCAGCATCGTACTTACCTTTCTCTCAGTCTGCCGGCTTTCTCCTGACTGGCCTGACTCTGGGTGTGACCGGCTACTTCCTCTTCGTACCGCTGTTTGACCGTCTCGCTCTCCCGCCTCGACTGGCGCAACTCTTCTTGCAGTTTCAGGTTGCGGTTCTTGGATTCTTCCAGTCTAAAAAAGCACGAAAAGACCAATTATAACCAACATTTTCTTGTTCATTTCAACGCTTTTTATTCTCTCAGGTACCAGGAAGTTGCTTCCGCATAACTCTCACTTACTCTTGTTGCTCATAATTATGTTGTCTAAGAACGTTTACCTCCCTTTGTTTCTTAGATTTCATAAGAAGAAGACAATAGCATCACCAGCAGTATCCTTTTTGTATTTATTTCACTTCAGCTTACTGAATAATCTACAAAGCTTTTACTTTGCTGCTGTGACCCAGCTTCCCATAATGCACATGCACACACATTTAAAGAAGGGTGTGGCATAGTGATGACTGAATCTTCTGTCTTCTTTATTGCATTATAGCTGCTTCCTTTCCAGACTTAGACCAAAGTGTGCAGAATATTGTTTCATTGTACACACCTACCAGTCACTTTACAGACAAAGTTTGTCACTTAAGTCTACTTTGCTCTCTGTAAACATTACTATCCTCACCAGCTACAGCATAAAGGATGAAACGTTGACAACTTTCTTTTATGCAAAACATGGAGATGGACAAGTAGATGGAATTGTTGCAAACTACTGTGAAAAAGCGATTAATCTTATTTTCCCTTAGGTAGAGAAACATGTTACCTTGTTTCCAGGGCCTGGATTTTCTCATCCTTGATTTCACTGTTCTTTTTCAGCGTCTCCTGCATCAAGCTCTCCAACTGCTTCAGACGACTGCAACAATCACCAAGGAGACATAGAAATAAGAAATATGAAATACTGTTTCAAACTGCCACCAAACATGATACCCGAGCTTCTCCTTCTAGCTAGTTGCTAACATATATCACAAATGACCCATGAACCTTGAGGAAAATCAACTTTCAGAATAAAATCTTTCAAACATCTTTCAATGTTGGCAATAAAGGAAAAACTTACTTTGAAAGTTACTTTTAAGGATAATTTCCATCCTGGGTATACTATCATCTGAACCATCACAGGCTTTTATATTACATAAGATCATCCTTCCATACTTACAACACTGTACTCACTTTTCATCCTGCGACTGTTCAGCCATGGCCAGTTTGTGGAGGTTGATGCCGATGTGTTCCATACTCACAAGACTGTACTCTATACAGTATTTACAACACTGTACTCCCTTTTCATCCTGCGACTGTTCAGCCATGGCCAGTTTGTGGAGGTTGATGCCGATGTGTTCCATACTCACAAGACTGTACTCTATACAGTATTTACAACACTGTACTCCCTTTTCATCCTGCGACTGTTCAGCCATGGCCAGTTTGTGGAGGTTGATGCCGATGTGTTCCATACTCACAAGACTGTACTCTATACAGTATTTACAACACTGTACTCACTTTTCATCCTGCGACTGTTCAGCCATGGCCAGTTTGTGGAGGTTGATGCCGATGTGTTCGGACAAGACTGTACTCTATACAGTATTTACAACACTGTACTCACTTTTCATCCTGCGACTGTTCAGCCATGGCCAGTTTGTGGCGGTTGATGCCGATGTGTTCCAGTTCCTGGTGCAGCTTCTCCAGCTGGTTGTGCAGCTCCTGGCTGTGGATCTTCTCCTTCACCAGCTCCTGCACGATGTACTCCTACAGTCAGCTCAGTAACACGCTTTCACAATCATCTCAAAGGCTGAACACCAAAGGAAACACTCCTTTGATGTGGACTCCTATGATATACAACTGTCTTAAGGACCCAAAACCCCTTGGGACTGCTAAGGGACTGCTAAGTAAACAGCCTTCTCTTTGACTTGAATCAGCGCGATGTACTCCTACAGTCAGCTCAGTAACACGCTTTCACATTGATTGCAAAGGCTAAACACCAAAGGAAACACTCCTTTGATGTGGACTCCTATGATATACAACTGTCTTAAGGACCCAAAACCCCTAGGGACTGCTAAGTAAACAGCCTTCTCTTTGACTTGAATCAGCAAAATACTCCTGCAAGATGAACTCCCACAGTCAGTTCAGTAACACGCTTTCTCAATAAGTCAAAATGCAGAATACTTCCAAAGCTCTAAAGACGGAATATGGCTGCCCTTTATGGCAGGATGACTGAAAACAGTCATCTAAGTAATCTTCCCATTTGGAAGACAGAGTCCTCTTCTCTCTACCGAGTGGCTTGCACCGCCTGTGTTAAGCACAGGCATGCTCAACAACATCAACATAATTGCAACAACAATGTTATAAGCATAAAATAACACACCTGATCTAATACAATGCTACCTGCGATGAAAGAACACCCTTGGGACTCAGTGTTGTTGCCAGGCCTCGGTCTTCGGTCTCTGACGCATTCCGTTCTGATTTGACGCATTGGACCTAGCCTTGTCCGATAGTGTTTACGTTTTGGTGGTCAACTGACCGATACATGTTCGTACAAGGCGGACAAGGTCTGCAATGAATGGAATGGGAGTTGCAAAGTCGGAAAACAAACCCCGATCGAAATGCTCATGTTCGCTACGAGTAAAAATGCACTCGGTGCCGAGTCCGTCTTTGTCGTCGTTGACACTCGAGGCTGCGTTTACGGAAATACCCGATCCAGCTGGTGTACCTATTTACCGAAAACGGCGCAAACAGCGGAAAGTTCATCAATATAATACTACGGCATGGTAATTTGGACATATTGTTTTTTTAAAACCAGGACATTTGGACCTATTGTTTTTTTTTTAGGGAGGTCCAAATGACCTATTGTCTTCTTAGGCTGGCAACAACACTGGGACTAGCTCAAAGTGTCCCTACAAGACAGGTGGCCTATCATGACAGGTATACTTTGGTATAGATAACAGAAAAGAGGACAACAGAGCAGCCCTTATACTCCCCCATGATTCCAGAAGTATAAGTCAAGTCAATACACAGGGACAACAGAACGAGTTCTTGGAAGGGAGGTGTCCTTTCATCGGAGGGATCTCACATCACACCCACCACTGTATCACAACAAATAAACTCCCCTATGGCTTACTTCTCTCAGAGTGGCCACTGTTTTCCTGTCAGAGTTCATCTCCATGAACAGATCCTTGTTCTCCTTCTCCAGTTCCTTCACTCTGCTGGCAGTCGCACGCATCTGTTCCACGTTACGCTTCAGCGCCTTGTGGTCGTGCTCCAGCGCTCGCAGCTTGGTGTTGAGGTCGTCCAGGGACGTCTCTTTCACGTCCAGAGTCTGCCGCAGTTTGCGGTTTTCTTTCTCCAGGGTCTGCTTCTCCTTGTGGGCTTTGTCCAGCTCTTCTTCCAGCTCCTGTAAGCATGGTCAAGATATTTTACAATAGAAACCAATAAAAATTGCTTCTTTCTCAATCAAACAGGGGGCAATGAACTGATTTAGCCTGTGTGAGGTTCACCGTCCCACTGCGGTCTTGAATAACATTAACTGCTGAAGAGACGATAAACAATAATAACCATCACCGTCCCACTGAGTAAATCTCAAATGTTTGTTCTTCTTTCTGTAAGGGACGTCACTTCCATGGGGTTAATTCGGCACTGTGCCTATTTTTTTGTTTTTTTGCTTAACGCCCAGCCGACCACGAAGGGCCATATCAGGGCGGTGCTGCTTTGACATATAACGTGCGCCACACACAAGACAGAAGTCGCAGCACAGGCTTCATGTCTCACCCAGTCACATTATTCTGACACCGGACCAACCAGTCCTAGCACTAACCCCATAATGCCAGACGCCAGGCGGAGCAGCCACTAGATTGCCAATTTTAAAGTCTTAGGTATGACCCGGCCGGGGTTCGAACCCACGACCTCCCGATCATGGGGCGGACGCCTTACCACTAGGCCAACTAGCACTGTGCCTAAACAGGGACAAAAGTTCAGTATATTCCAAAGCAGGAAAACCTCACAATGGTGCTAACTTTTGCCCGTTTTGCCCAATGACCATTACATCCCAAATAAACCAACGAACCATTGAAATAACCAAAGAGGACACAGGTTCCCCCGAAAGCGGCGTATGGCTGCCTGAATGGCGGAATAAAAATGCTCATACACATAAAAATCCACTTGTGCAAAAACATGAGTGAACGTGGGAGTTTCAGCCCATGAAGGAAGAAGAAGAAGACCAAAGAGTTACACATACCTTGGATTCCATCTCTCTGCCTTCCAGTTTCTTGGAGGACATCTTGAGGGCTTCGATCTCTTTCTGCAGCTGTTCGTTCTCCACCTCAATGTCACCGTTATCCTTCTCCAGCTGCTGGAGACGCTTTGTCGTGACCTCTAGCGTCTTCTGCACCCGCTGCTTCTCATTGTCAAGGTCAAGGAGGTCGAACTCCAGCTGCTCCTGCTTGGCCTTGCTGGCTTTCTGGGACTCCAGAAGCTTCCGCACCTGTTGGATTTCCTTGTTGAGGAGGTCTTTCTCGCTCTCCAGCTCCGCCACTTTTGCCGGAGAACCCTTGAGGTTTTCCAACGTCCGTTCCAGTTTCTGTTTCCCGACGGTGAGACTGATGTGCTCCTGTTCTAGTTCTTCTTTACGCTTGACGGCAGTCTGCAACACTTCCACCGTCTTGTGCAGCTTGCGATTCTCCACCTCGATGTCCGAAAACTCCTGCTCCACACGCTCCAGTTTTTCACACGCGTGCTGCAGTGTGGCCACCTTCTGGTGGAGATCGCTGTTCTCCTTCTCCAGGGTGCCGTTCTCTGTCTCCAGTTCTGAAAGCCTATCCACGTTTTCCTTGAGCTTGGAATAGGACCGCTGGACCTGACGGGTTTCAAACTCCATCTTTGACATCTGCGTGTTTTTGGCGTTGATGGTTTCTGTCATCCGCTTGTTTTCTCGCTCCAGTTCCTTCATCCTGGCGTCATTCGTTTTCTCGTTACGTTCCCTCAACACCTGGGCAAAAAAAGGAAAGTTTTTATCATTTAACGCATTGATACATTATGCTTCAGAAACTGTTTCTTCAAACATTTTTAACCCAGCAGCTCCACTTGCCTTTTCCAGGTAATCAGAATCTGTCATCAAAGTGTCAAAGGAACACTGAAATGTGTGAAGACAGTTATGTTTTGTCCGAGTGATTTTGCATTCCTGCATTGTGGATTACCATCTAAATAATGGCATGCATGATAAGAACATGCCTTTGGAACCAAGCACAAATGAATTACATGTGTTCTATGCAGATACTTTGGTCAAGGCGTCTATGCTTTTGTTAAACAGACCAAGAATTTATATAAGGTATATCCTCTATTTGGAGGTCTCACATTACAGGTTCCGGTGTAAAAGTCTTGAAATCACAGCTGTTATTCACACTTCCTTCTGACTTTGCTGACAAATATATCCATCTACTCCAAGAGAAAATATATACTCCCTGATGGCCAAGAGACTATTAATTAAATAATGATGATGATGATGATATTCATATGGCGCAAATCCTAAAACAGTTCTAAGTGCCTCACAAAAAGAAACATAAATAAATTATTCAGTAATAAATTATAATGGACAACAGTGTAATGGCGCCTACCTCT
The DNA here is from genome assembly GCF_037325665.1 of Littorina saxatilis. NCBI lineage: Eukaryota > Metazoa > Mollusca > Gastropoda > Littorinimorpha > Littorinidae > Littorina > Littorina saxatilis. Next base: position 51,030,976 of record NC_090261.1, on the reverse strand, counting down.
ATGGTGCCGGCCAGCTGGACGTTCTCCTGCTCCAGCTCTCTGACCTGTCGCTCAGCATTCTCCTTGACCATCTCCAGGGCCTGGTGCAGCCCTTGCCGCTCCGAGTCCACCTTCTGCTGATCCTCCTCTGCTGACAGCAACTTCTGCGTCATCTCCTGCACACACATTGTTGTAAATATGATTTTTAACGAGACATATTCTTCTTCTTCTTTTTTGATCATGGGCTGAAACTCCCACAATCACTCATGTGCAGCTATTAGTGATTGCATCAGAAGAAAGCCCAGGAAGGACTCGCCACAACAAGCTGTAGAGGTTCTCATGATCATCCACAGAAACACAGAACTGGAGATCTGTGTTTTACACATATTGATTCTCATCATATTTCTCGTTATGGGTTATAGAAACATGAAAATACAAGCCATGCACCACTTTCGAGGGGAAGCATGCTGGGTATTTTTGTGTTTCTATAACCCATAACGAGACATATGATAAGAGAATCTATGTGTAAAACACAGATTTCCAGTTCTGTGTTACTGTGGATGGTCATGAGAACCTCTACAGCTAGTTGTGGCAAGTCCTTCCTGAGCTTTCTTCTGATGCAATCTCTCATGGCTATAGACTGAAATTATTTTTGTTCTTTTTTTCCCACAACATTCAGATTTACAAGACACAAAATGCTGTTATTTGTGGCTTACAACACGACATGGGAGTACATTTTATTTATTCAACAACAAAATGAACTCCCATCAGGAGTAAGGGCAAGCAAGAACTTATGCAAAACTGCCAAGCACTGTTTGTACACTCCTGGAAACTGCAATTACAGTGCATACAAAATACACATACAGTGGTACTGTGGTGAAGGGACACCCTTTGGATTAACCAAAAGTGTCTTTACACTGCAAATGGCCTGTCATTCTTTCTTTCTTTCTTTATTTGGTGTTTAACATCGTTTTCAACCACGAAGGTTATATCGCGACGGGGAAAGGGGGGAGATGGGATAGAGCCACTTGTCAATCGTTTCTTGTTCACAAAAGCACTAATCAAAAATTTGCTCCAGGGGCTTGCAACGTAGTACAGTGTATTACCTTACTGGGAGAATGCAAGTTTCCAGTGCAAAGGACTTAACACTTTTTACATACTGCTTGACTAAAATCTTTACAAACATTGACTATATTCTATACAAGAAACACTTAACAAAGGTAAAAAGAGAAACAGAATCCGTTAGTCGCCTCTTACGACATGCTGGGGAGCATCGGGTAAATTCTTCCCCCTAACCCGCGGGGTGTGGCCTGTCATGACAAGTACATTTTGGTCATGCTAATTATAGATAAAGGGACAATAGAATCACATCACAGGTGCCACTGAAGCATTAACAATGATGAGAAAAAAGAACAATAAAGTACCTGAACAGACTCCTGGAGTTTTTCGATGCGCTTGAGGAGTCGCTGGTTCTCTTTCTCCAGCTGCAGGTTGACCTCGGCGGAGTGGATAACGGCGCCCTCCTGCATCTCACGCAGCTTGGACGACAGACGCTGGTTCTCCAGCTCCAGGCGCATGATCTTGGCGTTAGAAGTCTCCGTCAGTTGGTCCGACAGTGACCCCCTCATGTCTGTGGTAGAGAGATAATGTGGAATTGAAAGTGACATTCTACAGAAATTGGAAACTTACCCAGTCGTACATATGTGACCCTCCACCACGAAATGAGTCGCGTGTCACCTCGCGCGGTTCTGCGCTAGGCTTGATATAAGTCCGGGGAGTGTCTGGTAACAGTGTGAGGGTCACCTTAGTCACAGGCTTATAATTCAAACAGTTTTCACTCTTTTCTAAAACGGTTTTCACCACTGGATAGAGCACAAAAAACTCTTTATGAAAATGTAAAAATATGAAAATCATGCAAAGGTGACATGTGACTCATTCCGTGGTGGAGGGTCACATATGTCAATGCTGATTTAATATTCAATCCAAAGAGTAAAGTCTTGTTGGTAAATTGGTCAATGTTTAACCTTTCTGTGGATCCAATAGAAAATTACTTATGATCAAAATAGGGTGTTGCTGCAAACAACTTCAGATACAAATTACAAAGACATGTCAACGATTTATGTGCAAAATTCCAATAAGGGTGCCAAAAGCTTCGGTAAAAACTTGCGTTGAAGGGGTTATTGTATAAACAACCAATGTTCAAACTTCACTGACAGACTTGCCCTCTAGTACATCTTGACATTCCTTGTAAAGCAGCCCCACTGAGCAAAAACCAAACAAACAAATACAATGTAAGACAAACACCCCCCCCCCCCCCCCCTTTAAAAAAAACCCACCCATAACAAAGTAACCCAAAACAAAAACAAAGAAATCACTAGAGTGTGGGCAGTGAGGCCTCCAGTCAACTCCCACACAGCAAGGCACTCACTTCAATATCCACCACAATGCAAACAGCCACCCAACACTCACTTCCCACTTTGGTGCGAGCATCTTCCAGCTCTTGTTCCAGACTGGCGCTCTCGTTCATGCTGGTTTTCTTCTCAAACTCCAGCCGCGCGTTCTCCTCTGTCAGCAGCTCGATACGCTCCCGATCCCAGTCACGTTCCTGAGTGAAAAAAAGAAAGAAATAACCACAATGTACAGATCAGTACCTCAGATACACCCTGATGACAACCTTCTTCTTCATCTGCCTTATGGCTAATTGTGTGCCCCCAGCAGTCCCCAGCATTCAGGGACTAATTAACAGTTGACGTCTGAGCAAACGACAAAGAAGAAGACTGGTCGTGTCAAGCTTAACATTCTGATGATGCCATGTACTGGACTGTGTTCTTCAGGTCGTCAAACATCCCCCGCAGTTTGGTCGTCAGGGCTGTTGGCGTACTTCTTCTTCTTCTTCAGCGTTCCAGAATTTTCTGGTTACGTGTGAGCTCGTTTATTCATTTGGGTTCCCCACACTATACTCTGATCAAGAGCATAGTCAGTTCACTCCGCTTTCGTTGAGTAGGCATGCTGGGTATTTTCGTGTTTCCATAAACCACCGAACTCCGACATGGATTACATGATCTTTTCCGTGCGCACTTGGTCTTGTGCTTGCGTGTACACACGAAGGGGGTTAAGACACTAGCAGGTCTGCACATAAGTTGACCTGGGAGATCGGAAAAATCTCCACTCTTAACCCACCAGGCGGCAGCGACCGGGATTCGAACTCACGACCTCCCGATTAGGAGGCCGACGTCTTACCACCACGCCACTGCGCCCGTCAGTTGGCGTACAACAATGTAGTTTTAATTTTGCCCTGTCAAACAAAGCATACACAATCCGGTGCTTTTCTATTCTTGTGGGTAAGAATCAAACCCTGTGTGTGAGGAAGTGAGAAAGAATCACATTTTTGTTTAACCTTTACAGTCATTACTAAAACAAACACACTGGTTTACTTCTGTAACTGTGGGACAACCCCCAATCCCAGCATTCTTTGTGCATGCTTCTCCTAAAGTATGTGGGTATGAAGTGAACGTAACCTGTTTTAAGGTCATGAATGTAACCGATACAGTTTAAATTGCCTCAATCAATCAATCAATCAATGAGGCTTATATCGCGCATATTCCGTGGGTACAGTTCTAGGCGCTCTGCAGTGATGCCGTGTGAGATGAAATTTTATACGGCCAGTAATTGCAGCCATTTCGGCACATATTTACCTTTCACGGCCTATTATTCCAAGTCACACGGGTATAGGTAGACAATTATTAACTGTGCCTAAGCAATTTTTGCCAGGAAAGACCCTTTTGTCAATCGTGGGATCTTTAACGTGCACACCCAATGTAGTGTACACGGGGGGGAGTTCGGACACCGAAGAGAGTCTGCACACAAATTTGACTCTGAAATAAATTTCCGCCGAACCTGGGATCGAACTCACGCTGACAGCGGCCAACTGAATACCGTCAAATCCAGCGCGCTACCAACTGAGCTATATCCCCGCCTCAGGGGAAAGATGAATCTTCAAACACTGCTTTGTTATACCCCGTGTCAGTCTTTTGAGAGTTTTGACTAAAATTAGCTTAGCTTTAGCAAGACAGGTGCACCTCAGAGTAAAGCTTATATTGTATTGTTCTGAAACCTCAAACCAGAGAATTTTAGCATCTTATGATAATTTATGCAAAGGATTAGGTAATAAATATCGTGAAAAATTAGGCTACTTGGAATGACAAGGGTTTAAATAAACTAGCTTAAGCAGATAGGTGAGGGATCTTAATTGAATCAAACATTGCGGTCATAAACTGAGCCAACAAATAAGCTAATTGGAATCTTTAACAGTTTAATGCTTTTGTACCATACAATGTTTTTGTCAGATGATCCTGATTGCTCTCTTTGTTTTGAGTCTTTACGACCTTAAAAAGTAATTAGAATGAATGCATTCAAAATAAAGTACATGAACATAATGTAAATGCAGACAGGAAAAATGCATGTCACAAATTTCAGGTATATCATAAGGTGTTCGCATTTATGAGAAATGTAAGGCATAATACAACCAGTTTTTAGGCGAGAAATTAAAAAATCCTCAAACCTATCAATCTTACAAGTACTGTATTGATAACAGTTGATGGGTTTTCGAATCAGACTACAGCTATGTAAATACACTTTAGATTGACTGATTACAGTGACCAGGTGGCCGGTTTTGTGGTATGCAATCTTTTTGTCTTTTAGGTGTTGAATATTTGCTAGTACAGTTTAAGACACTTTTACTCAAGCCTTCTGCTCTGCCTCTGGTGAATTGAGGCTAATTGATTCCTTGTTGAGATAAAATATGCATGACCTAGTGAACACTGACATGTTGAAAATCCGTCACTTCCACTGCCTGAGGTGCATTCCTTTCCTCTGTCTATCACACAGCCATATCTTGACTTCTGAAGTCAAACTCCAGGAGCCAGGGGGACCGTTTAGTCTTGAATATGAGCAGGGAGAAGTTGTAAAATTTGGGAGATTCCCGGAAAATCCGGGAGGATTGGCAGCTATGCTCCCAGGTACAGATATATCCGTACCCACTCATATGGCTCTATCTGACCAGCTACGGATATATCCGCTCAGACTGTTAGCTTCAGTTGCTTCCTGTAACGTGGATCTATCGCCTGCATTCCAGCGTGTTGACACACAGTTACTACACAGCTACTACAATTCTGCTGGTCTCGGCTAAAAAAAATATGGTCAACATAGGTGGGGTAGAAAATGTTAAGATTTAATTCAACGGTCAAACAAAGCTGATGACTTTATGATATACCTTTTATACAGACGTAAACACAAAATGTGACAGTGTATAGAGATTGTTGTGTAAACAGAAGAGTAATGGAAATATACTCCTAAGACACACACGTACACAGTGCATACAAACACAGAGACAGACACACACACACACAGGCACACACACACAGGCACACACACACACACACACACACACAGGCACACACACACAGGCACACACACACACACACACACATACTGACACAGAAACACAGTAAATGTAACAAACAAAAAATAAAAAAATAAATACATACAATAAATACATATATACAGTAAATGTATATATATGTACTTCAAGAATGACCATTTTCTATCCTTTTTGACCAGAAGGCTCAGAATGAAGAACATGAAAAACACAGAGAGAAGGAAACCAGAGGTAGAAAAGATGGAGGAAAAAAGGGAGAGAAAAAAAAGAAAAATTGGAGAACAAGAGAGAAAATGTAAAAACAGAAAAATCTGCTATTCTGTTCACAATAAAATCAACAGAAGTCAATGCAAGCTTTATTAAGAAGACAACCAGAAAGAAAAAAATAGAAAAAATAGAAAGAAAGTAAATTCTGAAGGACAGGGAAAACAGAAGAAACAAAAAATCTTACAGCAGAGAGCTTTTCAATCTGTTGGCGGTACTTCATCATCTCATTCTCCAGCTCCATCACAGTTTCCACACGACGTCTACTGGTGGCCAGCTGTTCCTCCAACATGGTGCGAGTTTCCTCCAAGATCTGAGTCTCTTCACGCAACTCCTGGTCATCAACAACAAGCAAGAGGCATGAGTAACATTACAGTGTTCTAGATGATCGAACGTGTAGCAAAGACCTGTACGTGTACGTGTAGATATTGCGTCACCCGTGACTCACTTTTTTCTCTAATGTTCCAAATGCATACGTTGTTTTGCTCCCACCAAGACTGCAGATCTTGGCAAACGCGTGACGTAAAAACTAGATTTGATGACGTTACCCGTACACGTCCTGAAACGTGCTGATCTAGATCTTGCTAGTACTGAAAAACAGGTGTTGCTAAATGTATAACAGGATTGTTCTACAGGGTGACCTTTGTGTTTCCCCTTCAAGAAAGTCAGTTGTCACCTCTCTTTGCTCTTGGTTGAAACCATTCTTCTTCTGCGTTCATGTGCTGAACCTCCCACGTACACTCGTGTTTATTGCAAGAGTTGAAATTTACGTGTATGACCATTTTTACCCTGCCATTTAGGCAGCCATTCACTGCTTTCGGGGGAGAAACCATTCAATACAGTATCGAAATTTCACTCAGATATGATCTGACACACACATTATGTGCCTATTAGCATTTTTTGGTGATACTAAAAGAGAGCAAACATCTGGAATAAAATAACACCATTTCTTAGTTCATTTTGTATCCTCCTCTCCAATTTTTGTTGTCGGTCCAATTTTTGTTGTATTTGCATAAGATTGCACTTTTTCAACTCATTTCACTGTAACACTTATATACTTTTTCAAGCAAAATCATAAATGAAGAAGTATTAAAAACATCAAACACAATCTGGCCTGTCTCCTAGAACTTCACTTAGCACAGAAGCACACAACACAACTTGCATCGAAAATGTCAACGACACTGCCAAGACTAAGCAAGCTCTATCCATCTGATTCATTTCTATTCTCATGTGGCTGTAAAAGATCTCACCTCAGTTCTGGCCTTGTAGAACTCCAGCTCGTTGAGTCGCTCCTTGTAGCGGATAATTTCTTTCTCATACATGTCCACCTTGCTGGCCTGTCACAGCAAACAGCAAAATATTGAACGAGGGAATGGTGCATGTCAACATCTTGTTGTCTGCTACAGCGGAGCCCTCCTTCTAACCCACCCCCCCACCCCCCCCTCTAACACTTCCACCATTATTATAGACCTTGCTTTATTTTTCTTCAGATTTTTTGTTCATAACCTCTGTAAGTTTACCCCCATGTTAAGACTCTTTTTAAGTCCTGATTTTCTCATATTTTTGGAGGTCTTAAAAGGGGGGTTCCACTGTACATGTATACATCTTTCTGTCCTCATCCTGCACCGTTTGACTTTCAAATAGCTTTTCTTTTTTTTTTAAAGGTACCGTCCTTCTCATCTTACTCAATTATCTCAGCCATCACATATCAGTTCAGGCTTTTACACGGGATAAGAACATCCTGCTACTTGAACACAATATACCACAATTTTACGGCCTGGCTATTTTCTGTACAGAGTCAGAATTTTCTGTAGAATTTCCTTCCTGACTAATAGTGACACCAGTGTCAACATGCAACATTAATTCAGCACAAAAATTCTGACTCTGCACAGAAGGCAGCCAGGCACTTGATTGTTGGTATGTGTCCAAGTGGAAGGGTGCTCTCATTCCATGTGAAAGCCTGGACACATCTGTGGTGGTGAACATGATCATGCATGTGGGAAGCTTTGTACCTTTAAACATTGTACGCAAAGTTTTTGCTTAGTGCTTGGGTTCTTGGTGTTATGTCTCAGTTAAATGTATGTTTTGTATGCTTGTTGATTTGTGCTAGTTTATTCTATAATGAATTTGTAAAGCGCCTGGAGCCAATTGATGGGACTCGCGCTATAGAAAAGTTATTTATTATTATTATTATTACCTTTAAAACACACAAAAAGACAAGTGAAGGGAAGTATTGTCAGCATCATTCACACACACACACAAACACACAGAGACATAAAAACAACACCAACAACAGCAGAAAACAAGGAACATGTCACTCAGGTTACTCACCTTTTCTTTGATGATATCCAACTCATCTCTCAAAGAGCGTGTGGTTCTCGCTTCTTGTGTCAGATCAGCATTCTGAAAGATATCACACAATAATACAGTCAGTCTCTACCACAATTAGCATAAACAGATTTCATCTGAAAGTCTAATTTACAGCCGATCACTCTATTTCTTCATGTCAAACAACCTTCATGCTTTTATACCCTGGTGTAAAATATCAGAAGTTGAGAAAGAAACAACTGAAAGTCAGCAGAGACTTTCAACTGAGATTTGTTAGTATGCTAAAAGAACTAGACACTCCTACCTGACATGTAAATTCCATGCTCTTCCTTTTGCCAAAAGGCTACATAAAAATGATGGCAACCTTTTCTCCACAAAATTAAAACAAAACTGCACAGGTGTGCAACATGACTAGAAAGGTTTGTACAGCTGAAGTTCTCACTCCTCGCATCTTGCTTCTCGTCCTACAATCAACCTCTATTCAAGTTGATCTTACAAATTAGATACTGTACATGTACATTCCGCCAACATAAAAACCACACACCATTTCTGAGTCAATCATGCATTCAACACTTCAGCACAAAGAGATCCTCCTACGTGAAACTGCAGTTGTTGTTATTTTGACAAAATGCTATCCTAAGGGAGTAAGTACACACGCCTTTCTTGCGTCAATCCCCTGCCTGAACGAAGCTTTTCAAAACTGAAATGCACAAGCATTCCTCTTGACACTACAAGGGGACATTTTAGAACGCTGAGAAAGGATCATGTAACCCAAAAGGGGGTATAGCTATTACGAGCAAGGGCATTTACAAGGAAAAGCACTGACACTTCCTGACATACTTGTCATTTTTCAGCCCTAATCAGGTGAAGTGCATTTCAAAGATTCTATTTCACTCAGATGTGAAATTTAATCTGCATAACACTCTAACACAGACAAGTGGAGTGTCTTTTGAAAGTCACATTGCAGGGCAAATCTGGGGCCTCTGAACGATTCAAAGGAAGATTTCAAGGGCCTGTTATTTTTTAAGAAATATTTCATGAATAGGATAACTATACATCCTGAAAGGGGGTCCCCAGCCATAAGAAGTTGTACCTTCATGCTATATTATAGGTAGAAGCTGGTTCTCTGATGTTACATGCACATGGATGCATGCATACACATACACATAGACACACAGCACACACACACACATAACAAAAACATAACACACACTTTATTCTCAACATTTGTAAAACGAATAGACAGACACTTCATCGCTATTCTTTACTTCTCATAAAATTACGATCACAAGCAGTAAACATATCAAGAAACATTAATTCAAAGTCAGTCTGAGAGGAAATGACCATAGTCAAAACAATTAAAATGCAAATTAAGCTCAATTACAATGTAAATCAGAACCACATATATTATGTCCCCTGTTGAAAGCTTGATGGCTAATTTAGCATGAATTCAGTGCGTGTGCATGCGACTACTGTCATGACGCACAATTATGTTAATGAACAGGTGCTGACGGCACTATGACATTAGCTTTAGCGTGAAGAAGCAGGTTGTTATTTACAGTCAGGTAAATCACTGGGTCTGATAGCCGTGTCCTGAGTAAATGTGTTAAGGGTAAACCTCTGCTGCACCATTTACACTGAATGATTGGGTAGCTTGGGCTGCACCAATAAACCTTTCTCGTGTGTAAACGCACACATGTGCTTGTACACATACATCACATGCATGCACACATACATGCACATGGTGTACACACACACATACACACACACACACACACACACATGGTGTATACACACACACACACACACACACACACACACACACACACAGAAGATCACATACACACACACACACGCACGCACACACACACTCACACAATCACACACATAAACAAATAGTTTAGAGAAGATGTTAGAGACGATGGCTGAAACTGTTCTGACCTCAGCCTTGACCTTGGCTAGTTCGGCCTTGGTGTCGTCCAGCTCATCCTTGAGATCAGTCACCAGCTCCAATTTGTCCTCTCTGACACACAACATCAAACCATGTTCAATACGGACCACAGTGAATACGAGACAGGTCAAATATGAAGAAAATGAAGAAAGGGATAGAAGAAGAGGATAAAGAAAATCTAGGCCAACACTCAGGACGACAAGAGCAGCTAGCATACACACACACACACACACACACACACACACACACACACACACACACACACACACACACACACACACACACACACACACACACACACACACACACACACAGATTTAAAAAAAAAAACGCAAAAAGTTCCCAGACTCACAGTTCTTGGCGCGTGTGTCTGAGCCTCGTTTTGATCTCGGCTAGTTCCACAGCAATGTGATGTTTCTCTGGAGACACAGGTGTCACAGGTGCTGGCGCTGGTTGTCCCTCTGCCTGCGACACGTAGTAGTCACGCTCCAGTGTCAACTCCTGGAGGGCCTGGAACAGGGAATAAAGTGATGTTACCCCTAACCCTGCCTGTAGGATGTCAGATGACGTGCTGTGTAAACTGCTTCATGTGCAACAAACCTTCCCATAAACAACAACAGAACAACAACAATAAACAACAAACCGGCCCCCGTAGCGCAGTGGTTAGTTCGAATCCCATCAGGGTTATGTGGGTTTTTCGGGCTACGGTCGACTCCTACCCAGAGTGGAAGTGCTATGGTTCCTATGGGAAGGCTGGGATCACATAGCCGAGTGTCATTCACTTAACGAATGCGACTTTGAGGGTGCTCAGGTTCTGTATACCTGACCAACACCGCAGGTGCGGCAGTTCTCGGGCCTGGTTGACGCCAGGATATATTATGACAGTAAGCGTAGAGTGCTGCCCTGTCACGTAGTCTCAAACCAAATTGGAAATCCAAAGCATCATTATAATCATCCTCATCTCATTAATCATCCAAAATATAAATTGTCCTTGCTCTTGTGGCCCTTCATGCCCGGAGCTCTCATGGTGACCTTGGTCTCAGTGTTCCTGTTCCTTCCTTCCCTGAATAGTAGTTCTGCTGTCAGTCTTCAACGTGTGACGTTCTGGGGGGTCGACGGAGGGACGTGGTGGCGGTCTGCTCTCTGGAGGGGACGCTCACTCAGTCTGGCTCCGCGACTTAAAGTCAATGTCGTAGGGGGCATAGTAGGTAGTGGGCTGCGTCCGTTAGCTCAGGACAGACCCACTACTGAACACCGTCGAAGTGACTCAGCAGAAGTGCAGTGTCATCTTCCGAGGGTAGCCAACCGCCCCCTGGAGCGTCTGTAAAATCGACAAGTCTGGCAGCGGAACGAAATTCAGAGGTGGTTGGAGCAGCGAGTGCAGGGACGGGGCGGTGTGAGAGCACAACGGGACAAGGGAACAAGTGTAAAAAAAAAATAATAAAATAAAAGAATAAAAAAATAAACAAACAATGTGTGTGTGTGGTGTATTCATTTATACATCAAGGGCACACTGTACAGTAAGTTGTCAATACCGGCAAATACAGGTAATGCTTTGTATACACATATATGTCTGCAATACATGATGCTGACTTTGTTCCCTCTGTCTGTGTGATGTGTATTTTTGTATGTATGTGGCAGGCCCAACATTTCTGTGTTTTTTGTTTTGTTTTGTTGTGTGCAAACAAACAACCAAAGTGCTAGTTCTTTTCTTTGAATATTGAACACCATCACATGTTGTGCCTATGTTACACCATGATTTTCTTTGAATATTGAACACCATCACATGTTGTGCCTATGTTACACCATGATTTTCTTTGAATATTGAACACCATCACATGTTGTGCCTATGTTACACCATGATTTTCTGTGAATATTGAACACCATCACATGTTACACCATGATTTTCTGTAGGAAAGCTCTCCCACACCAACACCAACACTTTCAGGTGCTCACCAACACAGGAATTTGATATCAGGAGAGTTAACCAGTGTAAGCAGGTAGCTAAGCTTTTGTCAGGGTGAGCTCCCTTGTATGCTTTATTCCTGATGATATTTTGCACAGAAAAAAATCCTTTCCTTTGGCTTTGATGGTTTAGGGCGGAATAAAAGGCAGAGGGTAAAGCTTGAGACAATACTTACATCCATCTGACCGTCCCGTTCCTTGATCAGCCTGGTGAGGTGACGAAACATTTTCTCCGTGTAGGCCTCCAGGTTCTCGGTGGGGTCAATCGCCAGCACCGCCTCGCTGTCATCTGTGATCTGAAGACATAAAGAAGCATGGGAATGTGAAATCTCCTGTTTTACTGTAAGGATCGACAGGGGTTCTGGGAATTGCAGAAGGCCCCCGGAGGGGTTCAGGAGCAATGCCTTCATGTGGGTCATGAGGCAAAGCTCAATGAAACTGAAGGTTTGCTTTAGTTTTTGTCAGTCAAAATCAGTGCCAAAAAATTAGGTATTAACCACAGTTGTCGGACAACGCTTACATACCTACATACTATTTCCCCAAATTATCTGAAAACATTTGCAAAAACTTCTAGAATTGGTCCTGCGGTTTGTAAATTAACAGAAAACTGTAAAGTAATGTAAAAATCTGAAATCTGATACACATGCACTCAATGTCAGTGAGAAAAGAAACAAATAGTATTCACATTTAGCATTTTTTTAATTAAAAGGCATAGCAGGAAATACGAAAAACAGAAGGTCTTAAAAGGGGGGAGGGGGGGGGGGGGGGCTTTCCTTCACTCACACACAGACCCATCCAGTCACTTCCACATGTAAACCCTGCATCATTGCCAGGGGTCAGAAGACTTCCCCCACCCCTCAGCCCCCTCCCCCAAATATATTTTGTGTGCTTTATGTTGCTTCTATACTGTTTAACATGGCAAGGGCAGAGTGACTGACAGCAAAAAAAGCTAATCCCTCTCTACTTCTCTGCCAAGATCAAATCCCTTTTCAGCTTGTGTCTGTACTTTTATTTGCTCACTGAACATTTTCTGTTTTTGTAGGTAGTCACGAACGACTGACCCCCCTCCCCTCCCCTTCCCCTCAAAAAAAAAAAAAAAAGAAAACATAAAAAAAGAGGAAGAAAGAAAACACAAATCCGCACACACGCGTACAAACACATACACCCACATGTACAAACACACACACATGCACGCACGCACTCACACACACACCAAAACCCCACATGATCCACACCACTACCAACCTCCCCCCCCAAAAAAAAAAAAAAAACCCCAAAAAAACCATTTCCCCACCCTCCCATTCCTTGCCGCTTTGACTTGAGGGTCTGCTAAACGTCTGGCTGTGACATTGCATGAGAGTCCAAAGCTGTTTGAAGTAGGCGGCTAAACGAACGGTGAATTAACACACAAACACCAAGTTGTGAGAAACGCAATTAGGGACAAACTGCACTCCCTTCGTTAAAGTCGCTTGCTCATCACTGCACCGAGAAATGGGCGGGGGGGGGGGGGGGGGGGGGGGCGGGGGGGGGGGGGAGGGAGAGAGAGAGGGAGATAGAGAGAGCATTTATTATGCTCTATCTAAAACGGAAGCAACCAACTTTTAGTAGCAACTGTTCCCCTTACACCATTTATGTTCACTAATCTCTCCACACACACCTGTCTCCCTCTCTCTCTCTCTCTCTCTCACGATGGAGTTTTAGCCAAATCACGAGACTTGTTTTGACACATATGATTGACAAGTCAAAACATATCGCATCGAATATTTATGACAACTCTGTCTGACTAATCGTCAACAAATATTACGTCCCTGCACTGAAAAAACATCCTTACAGGACTTATTCATACATGCTTTCTGGGTGGGTTTTTTTCTGATGCTTTCTACTTATTTTTCTGCCCTGATTTTCGGAGGTAGATTCAATCCTGAGGTAAACCAAGATACTGAAGTGGTGAACAATGCCTCATTCCGCAAATCAATTACACTTCAGCGAAAGCAAAGAGATACCGTCAGTAAACCGCTGACTTCAAACAGGCTTTGGAATAGAAACAGCGGCACTGTAAACACACTTAGCTGCACATACCCGTCCCGTGTATCATCAGTCTGTTCTCGTTTCAGCAGCACATGTAAGGCCTAACTATACCTTTGAACCTGTTGCACATGCACATGAAAGTCATTTGAGGATGAAAGTCGTTTGTTCTTTTCAATGCTACGTATTCTCCCAGGCGCCAGGAGACAGGTCCCGCATAGCTTGGTTTTAATTCTCTGTTGTGTCTACATGCTACACTGGAGAGTTCTTTAAACCCAAATACTTTCCAAAAACACGTACTATTTAATGAAAGTCCAAATTTGACAGGCGAAATCCATTTATAACAGTCTTTGAGTTGGAATATGATCTCCCTTCGTAACTGTTGACAATACATAATTTAAAACAGTTATTTCATAATAAAATCAGATGATGATTTCATTTTTCTTTCCAAGGACTTCTTTGTTAAAATTACAGCTTGAACAACATTCTATACATTTGCACCTTTGAAGATTAACTGAAGCAGACTTAAAATGGTCAGCACATCAATGGTCACGGTGCCCTTTCTCAGGTGAGACCCCCTCCACGCAGCGGACACCTACAATGGACAACTCTTGTAAGTTGCATCCCTCATTTAAAGATACCTGTTTCCACATGTATTGACGTAAAACGACCAAGCACACCACCATTGATCTGTCCAGGCTTTTACATGGTTAATATTCTATAAAGTTATGTAAATATGGGAAACATATTCTTTTAAAAATGCCAATTCTGCACGGAAAGCAGCCAGGCAATGCATTTTTCGTATGTGTCCAAAGTGGAAGGGTATTTTTACTCCATGTTAAAGTCTACACAAACAAGAAATTCCTCCGAGGTAGGAAAAACACCCCCGTCCTTACCATTCTCACTGCCACCAACTGAGAAGGTTATTTCCCTTTGACCATTAATATGTCCCTCTATAAGTCCTTGTAGAATCTTAATCCACCAATAACTCCCTAACCGTGTGTTTGACTGGTCCCAAGTTTTGTAAGGACCGTCTCAGGAATGTATAGAACCTGTTCACCAAGTTTGGTGACGATCGGTCCGTTCATTCTTGAGATCTATATGCGAACACAAACACACAAACAAACAAACACATCGACCGAATCCTATACACACCCCTATACCGGGGGTGTAAATATGTGGTGGTTGCCGTGGTGGCTTACACGGGAAGGAATGTGCCTTTAAAGCATTGTATCCCCATCCCAAGAGAACACCTGCACTGAAGGTACAGTACACATTTCTTGCAACCGAGACACTTTTCGCCTCGCTTCAAAAGTGTCCGTCATTAACAGGTACCAGTGTAACAGAGGGATAGGGATAGGGAGAGAGAGAGAGAGAGAGAGAGAGAGAGAGAGAGAGAGAGAGAGAGAGAGAGAGACAGAGAGACAGACAGAGAGAGAGAGACAGAGAGAGAGACTGAGACACTGAGACAGAGAGACTGAGACAGAGACAGAGAGACAGACAGAGAGAGACAGAGAGACTGAGACAGAGACTGAGACAGAGAGACAGACAGAGAGAGAGACCAACCGACCGACAAACAGACAGAAAAACAGACAGAGACCGAGACTCACACACACACAGATGATCGACAATGGTCAACATCGAATACTGCACCACATTCTTCTGACTGACCAGGCGTGTTTAACGAGATGATAAGTGCATCCATCGTATTCCCTGACATCCTAGCTCGCTGCCAAGAATGTTATGCAAGGTAGATGGGTTGTGGATTGGGTGACTGACTTCGTTTATGAAGTCAGTGGTGCGGGTTACTTAACTGGCTTTACGCCCTAATGTGGTCCTGACGGCACACGTCATCCTCCCAATGACACTGTGAAGGGGAGAGAGAATGTGTGAGGTGTGATGAAGGAGGTAGAGAAACAGAACTCTCACGGTAGATTTCAAGGCACATGTCACCGAGTCAGTTATATGTATTGATATACTCACGCTCGTGCATGCGCGCACGTACGCACGCACGAACAGTACTCTCTGTCTCTGTCGCACACACACACACACACACACACACACACACACACACACACACACAATGACAGATGGATAGACAGAAAGTCTGCCTCAAGCAATATTGCAACACATACAATTAAAACTACTCTGTCCGTATGGCCGGGGTATGTCAAACAGGCATGTTTCGGATGTCCTAACATCCGGAAAATTTAAATCTATACATTTTGTTAAGCAAAAGACAAACACACAAACCACACACCTTAATCTACACTATTTACTCTTCACTCGTTCTCAATCCCTCCCCATCCTCAAACATCTTCACTCAGCCACCCCAACCCTAGTTCCCACACCGCCCCCATCAGGACCTCCTGTGATGAGCAGCCGTCAAGGTAACAAGGCAGTCTGCAGACGGACAGGTGAGTTTGTCGCCAGGTGTGTCAGTTCACTTCTATTTGTTCTTTTCTTTCACCTTTCTGCTTGACCAAGCTAATGAACGACCCAACCCTTCCGTTCTGGGTCACTGTCAGAAGTTCAGCCTGTAAAAGTTTTTGAGATATTGTCCTTCCTTTCTCTTATTCGTGTGGTTCTTTCTTTTCGTTCGGGCTCTCCACTCTGTCCGTTTTGGGCAAATGTCTGAAGCTCTATATAAAAAAAAGAGAGTGTTATTGCTTACTGTTTCTGTTCTTATTTTGTAGTTCCTTTCAGCACACTAACCTGTACGGCCACCCAATCTCCGCCCCCCCCCCCCCCCCTTCCACGGTCCACACTCTGAACTGCTGATTCTGCTAAACGACAGAAGCCGCGAGAAAGGCGTATAGTGCCCCCCCCCCCCCCCCTCCTTTCTACATATAACTTCAAACACATTTAGTTTTAGTAGCGACACGAGAAGCACGTAGTCAATACCTCGCCTGTAAACAAATGTTTTTGCTTCATCCTGTTGTTGATAGTTTTTTTCCCTAAATCTGTTAAGTTCTTTTCTCTACATTATTGGGGTTTCCTCCACAGTTACTTCCTAAGAAGTTTGTCTTTTCGTAGTGCTGTGAGAAACACGTCGTTGGAACTGGAACAAAAGTTATCGTTCTATTGTGACCTTTTCTTTATTTTCTTCCCAAATCTTTCTCCATTTTTTTCACCACAGTAACTTTCTACCTATGTCATTTTTGTTTGTCGTAGTTTTTATGTGTGTGTCCAAGTTTGTGTTTGTGTGTGTCCAAATTCAGGTAGCAGGGCAGTATGATGTGTTGGTCAGTACAGCCCGAGCCAAGGACAGGGCGTTCTGTTTTGTTTGTCTGTTTGTGTCAACTTGCACTCGTCACGGTCCTGTCAAATCTGCTGAAAGCACCTTTAATCCCGAGTGTTATTCTGCTCCCAAACTATGACGGCTTACTAGTGCCAAAACCTGGGGTTACCCATTATCACGTGATAATTACTAATTAACGCTGTCAGTTACTGTTTTCACATGTTAGTTACTCATTTTCACGGGAAAATTACTAATGTTTAGTTTTGGCACTAGCAATCCGTCAGGAAGTGAGCCAAAACTAAAAATTAGTAATTAACAGGTGAAAGTTACTAATTATTCCGGGAAAAATAGTAAGGGAACACGTGAAAATGGTAATTATCAAGGGAAAATTACTAAATTCCCCTTGATAATTACAATGATGAGGTTTTGGCACTAGTAAGCCGTCATACCAAACGCCTCCTTACACTCCCTCCCTCTCCCTCCCCCTTCGCCGCGCCCAGTTCCGCTCCCCTTGGCTAAGTACGCTAATGAACTTTCTCACGACGGGCCCTTGGCAAATTCCTTCTCTTTCGTTTTCTTTGCCGTGCAGCACACAGAAAGTACAAAAACAGAAAGCGGTAGAGACTCGAGAAACTCACTGTTGGTAGGGATGATGCCGTTTTCTCGAAGGCTCTCATCGCGTTTTATTGAAACAGCGGAACACATAGATTCAATGATTGACCACCCTCCCCCCCCCCCACCCCCACACACACACACACGCCCATCCTTTCGTCTCTTTTCTTTGCATGCTTCTCCCATCCGAGCTAGCTTTTCACAATGTCGGACTGGTGGTGTATTGCAGCTGGAGGCTGAAAAAAAACCTATTGGGAGGATGGAACGTCTTGGACTGCACAAGAACTGTGTCCATCTCACTGGCCAGACGGTGACACCATTCTATACGTAGTTACAGGTCCCTGAACCTATTAGCATATTAGCAACATTAACTGGTGCTGCGCTAAAAAACAAAAACCCACCAACTGGATTGCCTTTCACTGATTCAAGGCAACCTTCCGGGGACTTACAGTATCTGAGCTCTCGTCGCCCGACAACCGGCCGAATCAAAAGGGACAACTTTGCAAAGCTGCTTTAAGCTCCGAATGCCTATAAAGTCTAAGGCACAGTCCTCAGTTCTCGTGAAAACACTTCTGTCCACTACCTCACATCTGCCCAGGCAGTTACTTAGGATGTGACCATCCCTCCACTTGGACCGTTCTACCAAATATCAACATCTTGACTGCTCCCCGCTGTGCAGCGTGGGTGAACTAAACTTGGCCAAACAATTATTGCAACAAATTTCAAACACAAATTAAAGCATTAATTCCCGTGTCATTTCATTAAAACTGTATATGCCAGTTACGGCCGTTCACTTAACCTTCAGGAACACCTTTTGGATTAAATATTTCTTTTACAGGGATCACGTGACCGCCGCTCAAGTAAGGGTACCCTCAAAATCGACCAGACAAAAACGGAAGAGCCGAATGAAAACTCGACAAAAAAATCACAATTGCCAAAACTTTGCAACTTTGACATACGAGAAGAAAGTCAAACCAATTATCTACCCTGAACAGATTGTTTTGTTTTGCTACCTTGCGTATTTCGCGTGCTATGCTATTCCTACTGATGCAGGTGTCGATCGCAAGAGCGGTCAAAAACGGGACGCTTTACGTCCATTTTTATGGGTATCAAGTGCAAGGGGAGGGATGGCCGTATATATCCTATGTTTACGTCTGGACAGAATAGAGATGGCGAGCCGAGACGTTTACACGGGAAGGACTGCGCCTTGAAACGACGACTGACTCAAACAGGATTGACTGCGGTGGGATCGAATTTTACGAGACTGGGCGTGGTCCTTGCCCTGCTGGCTTTGGTTATTAAACCGGACACAGCCAGCGGTCAGTGGTGTTTGAACACTGTTCACGCTGACCCAGACACTAGACAAAGTAGTGACCAGGGCGCTAGTATCACACACAATTCAAGCGGTATTGTCAACGGAAAGTTAACGGTCAACACAAACGATGCGACTTTGAAACCGACACAAATGTTTTCCAACATCTAGATTTGAACAAGCGTCAAATCTGAAAAACTGTTCAGTATTATAGCATAATCAGCTGACTTACAGTGGAACCCGGACTTCTGAAAACGCACACAATCAAACATTTTAGTAATACATTTTCATTTGATTAATATACTTACCCAACTCACATATAGCAATTAACCCTAGTTCAGTGCTGGTAACGCTGTACGCGTCCCCTTGGTAACAAGGGAGACAACTCTAAAAAAAGAGTGACCAATACCCATACTGGTATCAAGTCCAGACCAATACTGAGTCTGTCTTCCGTATGCGTGCGCATATGCCGCCATGTTTTCATTCTAACCGAAGCCCAGTTAACTCACTTCTTTTTTAGAAATATATACCCCCAACAGCGGGGAGGCGGGAGGGAATAAACGATGTGAGTTGGGTAAGTATATTAATCAAATGAAAATTTATTACTAAAATTTTTGATTAAATTACATATCTTACCCAACTCACATATAGCAGATTGCTACTATAGGTGGAGGGCACTCACCATATCAAGAATGAAGGACCTGTCCTGCCGCTACCAAAGCTGGCAACGCAGAACTACCATCCTGTCGAGTTCCAGCAACATCTCTCAGATAGAAGTTGATGAACACATCTTCAGAGCGCCAGTAAGCCGACTCAAGGACCTCTGAGAGGCGCCCCGAACGGAGAACCG
Organism: Littorina saxatilis; assembly: GCF_037325665.1. Classification (NCBI taxonomy): domain Eukaryota; kingdom Metazoa; phylum Mollusca; class Gastropoda; order Littorinimorpha; family Littorinidae; genus Littorina; species Littorina saxatilis. Next base: position 51,011,012 of record NC_090261.1, on the reverse strand, counting down.
CTAACGACGAAGCCCATGAGCCATGGCCGCAGTAAGAAGCAAAATTGCTCTATTATCGCTTGACTGGCTTTGCCACCAGATGTAGGCCTGCCTAATCGTTGTGGAAACCCACTTGGCCAAAGTGACTCTCGAAATGTCCTTCCCCCGAACCGTGTTGAGGGAGATAAAAAGCAGTTTCTGTGTTTCAGAGCGAATAGGCAAAGTCCGAGACAGGTAGCTGCTGAGAGCTCTAACGGGGAAGTTAAATACATCAGGGTCTCCAGGACCAGGCTTCTGGTTCTTAGCAAGACAGTCAGGTCAAAATTTAAGAGAAATAGAGCCATCCTTTTCTAATGAAATATACCTCGAAAGTCCCGATAACGCATGAACTTCGCTACCCCGCCTAGAGGTAGCAAGTAAAACCAAGAAAAGAGTCTTTCGCGTCACATTAACCAAACTGGCTGCATGGAGAGGCTCAAACTCATCAGAAGCAAGAAACCGCAAAACCAAAAACAGGTCCCAAGCAGGGAGCTGTGCCTTGGAACGAGCTGTGTCAAGAGAAGCGCCCTTGATGACACTAGCAATAACCCCACTCAGGTTAATCTTGTGACCTAACTGCTTGAGAGTAGAAGAGATCTAAGATCTCCTAACTCGCAGAGAAGAGGGAGAACCTCCTTGATCTGCTAGCCAGGACAAGTGGTTGGCCACCTGCATAGACCTAGGAGAGAGAGGATCAACACCGTTCTCCAAACACCATTTCGACCAAGCCGCCCAGTGTGAAGAATACACTGAGTTGGTTGAATCCCTGTGAGCATGCTGCACCAAATTCAGAGTTGAAGCTGAGGCCCCTGCACGGAGCAGAGAGACTCTGACAGAATCCACCCGTGAAGCTGTAGCGCTTGTGGATTTTCGTGCGGTATGCCTGACCGAGGCTGTAACAGATCGCCCTTTCTTACGCCGAGTGGAATTGGAGGACGAACTGCAAGACGGAGTAGATCGGGATACCAGTGCTGGCTGGGCCAAAGAGGAGCAACCAGAACCAGCGCTGACCTCTCTATGTCTGCCTTTCTCACAACTCTGCCCAGAAGGCGAAAGGGAGGAAAGGCATAGGCCTCCAGACTTGACCAATCCATCTGGAGTGCGTTTACCCCCCATGCTTGAGGGTCCGGGAACGGAGACACAAAGAGAGGTAGTCTGGTGGAAAATCTTGTCGCAAACAAGTCGATGAACGGCTTGTTCACCTGAGCTCAGAGACGATGTAGAGCCTGGTGGGACAGTGTCCACTCTGAGTGTAGGACTTTGTCCCCCCTGCTCAGGGCATCTGCCAAGACATTGAGACTGCCCTTCAGATATGTTGCTGACAGAAGGATGTGATGAGTGTTGCACCATATCAGTATGCGACAAGCGCTGTCTGACAGATTCTGAGACCGAGTCCCACCCTGGCGGTTTATGTAGGCCGCTACAGTCATGTTGTCTGTATGTAACCTGACAAGGCTGTCTGTCAGAAGAGGCAGAAACGCCTGAAGACCCAGAGCAACAGCCTCTAACTCCAGTGCATTTATGTGCCAAGAGACCTGATTGGCGTCCCAAACACCTGACACCATCTGCTCTGCCAGATGTGCTCCCTACCCTGTCCGGGAGGCGTCTGTGAACAGATCGTTCTCCGGGGAAGGGGGAGCAATGGGAACTCCCTGCGAAACCCAGGGAAGGAGCCACACACCCGTGGTATGGCCGAACCAACTCCCCAACTCGACCTGGACATTCCAGTCTTGAGTCGCTTGGTTCCATTCTGCTTGCAGAGCTGCCTGAAAAGGCCTCTTGTGAACTCTGCCAAGAGGAACCAGCGGAGCCATAGATTCCATCTGACCCATCAGCGAGGACAACTCCCGAGCCGTGGATAGATTCTTTCCGTAAAGAGAGCGAATCAAAGCCTGCAACTTGTCCACCCTTCTCTGTGAAGGGCGGACTGACCAATTCAAGGTGTTGAACTCCATCCCCAAATAAGTGAAATGTTGGGACGGTTACAACTCCGACTTCAGCAGATTCACTGTGAAGCCGAGTTGCCATGCCTGATTGAGAACCCTCTGCGTGTGCGTTCTGCAAAGGTCCTGGTCCTGATGTAAAATCAGCCAGTCGTCCAGATATGCCCTCAAACGCACACCTTCCTGTCTCACCAGGGCACAGAGCTGACGAATGACCATGGTGAATATCCAAGGGGAGAGAGATAGACCGAAAGGAAGAGCTCGGAACTGGAAAATTTTCTCTCCCCAGCGGAAGCGCAGCCATTTCCTGTCCGCCGAGTGCATGAGCACATGCAAATAGGCGTCCGTCAAGTCGACAGAAGTTATGTTATATGAAGTCTTATATCGCGCGCGTATCTCCAGACTCGGACTCAAGGCGCAGGGATCTATTTATGCCGTGTGAGATGGAACTTTTTACACAATACATCACGCATTCACATCGACCAGCAGATCGCAGCCATTTCGACGCATATCCTACTTTTCACGGCCTATTATTCCAAGTCACACGGGTATTTTGGTGGACATTTTTTATCTATGCCTAACCAATTTTGCCAGGAAAGACCCTTTTGTCAATCGTGGGATCCTTAACGTGCACACCCCAATGTAGTGTACACGAAGGGACCTCGGTTTTTCGTCTCATCCAAAAGACTAGCACTTGAACCCACCACCTAGGTTAGGAAAGGGGGGAGAAAATTGCTAACGCCCTGACCCAGGGTCGAACTCGCAACCTCTCGCTTCCGAGCGCAAGTGCGTTACCACTCGGCCATCCAGAAGTGGCCCAGTCTCCTGGCCGGAGAGCCTCTCTCACAGAGGCAGGAGTCTCCATTGTGAATTTCACAACTCGAAGATATCTGTTGAGTTGACAGATCGAGAACCGGTCTCCATGCCCCTGAAGCTTTGGGGACCACAAAAAGTCTGCCATAGAACCCCAGAGACCCCTGATCGTGAATCTCCTCGATCGCTTCTTTCAAAAGTAGGGAAGTCACCTCTCCCTGCACAGCTGACTTGGCCTCCGGGTCTCTTGGGAACTTGAAAGGCGGAGGTATCCTGGTCAGAGGAGCCTTTCCCTCTGCCCAGAGACGACGGAATCCCGAACGCACTATCCCTAAGATCCACTCGTTGGCCACCATGTGTGACCAGGAAGCGAGAGCCCTGGAGGGGCCGCCCGCCACCACGAAGGTGGGGGCTACAGGGATCAGCGGTTCGGGAAGGCATCATTGGGGGTGAGGCTTACGCCCTGACCCCCTAGAACCACCAAAAGAATATCCCCTGCTCTGATAAGGAGCACCTCGCCCCCTACCTTGAGAAGAAGTGCTCTGGTTCTGTGCCTTGCCCCCACCAGAGGAAGAAGGCTGTGCCTTGTTCTGAACCTGAGGCTTGCTCTGCGCTTTCTGGAAACCCTGATGCGCAATACGAGCAATGGCCAAATCTCTTGCATCTTGAGTCTCTTTTTGCAGAGCATCGAGAGATGCACGACCCAAGAGAGAGCCCTCCGTGAAAGGTGAGACCTTCAGATTATCAATCGTGCCTTTGTCTCTGATCCTAGATCCAGCTAGAAAAGCCGATCTGCGAGAATGTACTGCGTGAGTATACAGTCTGGCCGAAAGATTCATCTGTTCCTGCGAAACTCTGGCTAAAGTAGCCAAAAGAGTAGTCACATCCTCCGAAGAGGCATCAAACCGAAATTCAAATGGATCAAGCGAAGTTGCAATCGACCTTGACAATGATCTCTGGAGAGACTCCGACACGGAAGCCAACTCCAACAGAGACCTTCCAGTTTCCTCCAATGCCAAAAGGGAGGCTTCAGTATAGGGGACAGGCCTGTCCCTACTATACCCATCCTCCCTCAGAGTGGCTAGTTCCGGTGTAACCGGAAGAGCTGACTTAGGTAGAGCAAACGCCTCAATCAGATTGATAGGCTGAGTACCCAATTTGAAATTCCGAAAGCCAGCCGAACAAGAAGGAGCTTGTTGATCAGCTTGAGCAAGCCAAGGCTTAGCCGACTCAGGTGCCTCACTGTGTTGTGACAACAAAGGCACAGTAGAGCTCTGAGTACTCGACTGAGGGCGAAATTTCATCAGAACTTTCGACATCTCAAAGGCCACAGACGGTGATTCCCGAAACCGGAAAGGACATTTAGCCTCCTTGGAACTCCGGCAATTACTGAGAGCCGAAGGTGGTGGAACAAACTGAGCCTTAGACTCAACCACCCCTTCCTCGAAATACTTGAAAGCCGTTTCAGCTGCTAACGCAACAGCGTTTGACAGCTTCTGCGGCAACCTGAATTCAGTGCATTCCCCCATAGCGGAAGCACCATCATCAGTACATCCTTCATGCACATCCGTGCAATCCGGAAGCTGACCCCCACATTGACTATCATAGTTCAACGGGGAGTCAGCTTTACTGCCCCCTTCCTGCCCCCAGGGCGGAAGCGGAAGCTGCACACCCTGGCCTAAATCTTCCGATAAGGCGGGGTGCACCAAGACTTCCGTTCGCTTCTCAGGGTCCTTACCCTGAACTGACCGACCGCCTGAGCGGAATTGGACAGCCCAGAGATCAGAACTTTCGCCCCGACGGAGTACGAGAGGGGTTACTTTCTCCTGAGAACGCGCTACGCTTTGGCCGGAGAACCCGGTTACTTGCGTAGCTGACATACCTTTAGACTGAACTGGAACGCCGGAAGACGGACCACTCAACGAAAGGAAGTGACGGTCATCAGCATCCCATGAAGCATGAACATCCACGTGCGTGACCGAAGGGGAAGGGCGAACCTTGGCCAACGAAGCGACGTCCGTCACCCCGGATGGAAGAGCCCGAAGCTCCGCTCTCGTGGAAGAAATCTCCGCAGCCAAAGATGTAACCTGCGAACTGAGCGAAAGTAGCAAAGCAGCTACGTCCGCAGAAGCCAAACCAGAACCCACAGAAGAGGAAGTCCCTTTAACAGACTTATCTTCAAGAACGACCTTGTCCGAGGACCTAACAGGCAAAATGGAGGTAGCCGGTAAATCGACCAAAACATCAATACATTTCTTGGAGGTTGGTTCTAAAACAGAAACAACAGCCTGGCCGGTTTGTTTAGATTTCCTAGGCGTTTTCTTAGACGGAGAGGCCTCAGCAGCCACCTGTTTAGGAGTATGCCTCTTCCTGGCACTATCAGCCATGACAAAAAGACTCACGAAAAATTTTCAGAAAAATTTTACAAGTCCAAATTGTGGCCAAAATGTCGCCAAAATCAAGAAAAAACAAGGAAAGATCTCACCCCAACATTGTAGCGAAGTCAAGACGAAGAGTAGAAAACCAAGAGGAATGTAACAAAGTCAAAAGACTCAGTGACAACGGCTGTAAAACAGCCAGAGCATACAAAATAGCGACCGACCAACTTGACTGAGCGCTGAGGTAGGAATGAGATCATGGCGGCATATGCGCACGCATACGGAAGACAGACTCAGTATTGGTCTGGACTTGATACCAGTATGGGTATTGGTCACTCTTTTTTAGAGTTGTCTTCCTTGTTACCAAGTGGACGCGTACAGCGTTACCAGAACTGAACTAGGGTTAATTGCTATATATATGTGAGTTGGGTAAGATATGTAATTTAATCAGATTTTTAAAGGGACCAAGAATGGGGTTGGGGAGGGGGGGGGGGGGGGGCCGGGGGTGTATTATTTGTTTTTAAACAATCACGTTCCATACCCAGCAGGTTTTTGACCACGTAACACAGGTGCTCATAGTCTTAGCGTAAGGGCACTGAGGGCGTACAACTTAATTCGAACAAATCTTTAGAACAAAAAAAATCTTAAATGCAAAATCTGAAATGCAAAATCTGAAAATCGTGGGTTCTTCTGATTTCCATATTGCTGCGCCAATGTTCTCCCCATAAACAACGCTTCTACGGGAGGGAAGTATCCCTTTAACAAATCTGACACTGATGCCGCCTTCCACTACAGGACGCCCACGATAATTAGTCCAACAAGATTGGTTATAGCCAACCCCCCAAAGCCAATTTTCTCCACAAGGGCCGAGTTTCCATAGGGCCGAGTTTCCAAATGACTGTCCTTCAGTGCCCGAGCGGTGTCACCGACTCACCTTTCGTCAATCAGTCTGTCGGTCGATCAGATCTCTCTATTCTCGAGTTGATTCATTCATACACCTACTGAGTCATTCGGACAACCCATGGAATCAAGAAAATGAAGAGAGAGAAAACCCCACAGAAACAAGCAAAGAAAGAAACAAAAACAAACAAACGCTCTTGTGCGAGTTCGTGCCCCTGATTGTAATTTGTTTCGTCATTACCGTATCATGCCTGCCTTCGAGGAAATAAATTTTCTATAAACCAACTAATCAATAAACCAAATAAAGAGAGAGAGAGAGAGAGAGAGAGAGAGAGAGAGAGAGAGAGAGAGAGAGAGAGAGAGAGAGACAGACAGACAGACAGACAGACAGACAACCAAGCCAGTCAGCAGACCAAACCAGCCAACCAACCAAACCAACCAGCCAGCCAGTAAACCAACTGACCTCTTTAATGTGCCCAACGATGGCATGTTGCACATGCAAGTCCAGACGCTTGATGCCCTCAACGATGGTCTGCTTGTGTTCGCACTGCACGGCGCAGCCCAGGATCAACAGCAGGGTCTTGCGCACCTCACCGAAACTGCTGTCTGTATAACACAGACAGGAGTATAGAAAATGGTCATAAAGGTGGAAACGAGGTCTGCCAAATCCAACCAAATAAAAACTGATCGACCGACAGTAAAAGACACAATTTTGAAGAGTTCATCGCTTTATCTTGACCATAATGTAAGAGAAGAAGGGAAATTGATTTACACACTGATGTAGAGTGTTGCTTAAAGCTTTAAAATCGATTGAATGTGTCGATTTCCTATGGCCATACTCAACATGAAGTTCTAGAGAGGTTAAACAAGTCGCGTAAGGCGAAATTATTACATTTAGTCAAGCTGTCGAACTAACAGAATGAAACTGAACTCACTGCATTTTTACAGCAAGAGCGTATACTCGTAGCATCGTCAGTCCACCGCTCGATGCAAAGGCAGTGAAATTGACAAGAAGAGCGGGGTAGTAGTTGCGCTGAGAAGGATAGCACGCTTTTCTTTATCTCTATTCTTTTTAACTTTCTGAGCGTGTTTTTAATCCAAACATATCATATCTATATGTTTTTGGAATCAGGAACCGACAAGGAATAAGATGAAATAGTTTTTAAAACGATTTCGGAAATTTAATTTTGATCATAATTTTTATATTTTTAATTTTCAGAGCTTGTTTTTAATCCAAATATAACATATGTATATGTTTTTGGAATCAGAAAATGACGAAGAATAAGATGAAATTGTTTTGGGATCGTTTAATAAAAAAATAATTTTAATTACAAGTTTCCGATTTTTAATGACCAAACTCACTCATTAGTTTTTAAGCCACCAAGCTGAAATGCAATACCAAACCCCGGCCTTCGTCGAAGATTGCTTTGCCAAAATTTCAATCAATTTAATTGAAAAATGAGGGTGTGACAGTGCCGCCTCAACTTTTACAAAAAGCCGGATATGACGTCATCAAAGGTATTTATCGAAAAAATGAAATAAACGTCCGGGGATATCATACCCAGGAACTCTCATGTCAAATTTCATAAAGATCGGCCCAGTAGTTTAGTCTGAATCGCTCTACACACACACACAGACAGACAGACACACACACACACACACACACACACACATACACCACGACCCTCGTCTCGATTCCCCCCTCTATGTTAAAACATTTAGTCAAAACTTGACTAAATGTAAAAAGGTGGAATTCCTACGAAAGGAGAAAGATTCATGCACCACCACAAAAGCGAAGAATTGAGGTTTGTTTTAAAGATAGCTGAGCGAACGAACAATCTTCGAAGCCACATCCGTCAGATGCAGATAAAATTCTGGTATTGGTTTTAATCGTTATGAATAAATGGCCCTGGAGTTGATGGCTGTGTAAAATAATAAAACATTTAACCAATCAACCATTAAACAAACAATCTCGCAAAGAATGCTCATAATTACACTAAGAAAACAGGTTCTATGTGCGTGTGTGTGTGTGTGTGTGTGTGTGTGTCAGTGTGTGTCTGAGTGTGTGTATGTGTGTATATATGTGTGTGTGTCGGTGTGTGTGTGTGTGTGTGTGTGTGTATGTGTGTGTGTATGTATGTATGTATGTGTGTGTGTGTGTGTGTGTGTGTGTGTGTGTGTGTGTGTATGTGTCTGTGCGCGTGTGTATGTGCGCGCGGGTCCTGCTTGTGTGTGTGTGTGTGTGTGTGTGTGTGTGCGTGTGTGTGTGTGTGTGTGTGTGTGTGTGTGTGTGTGTTCGAACCCCTGTCTGTCTCTGTCTCAAAGATGCCAGGAAAAGTATAAGCACTGACCTTTATCGGGTTCCCTGCATATTGCTTGGATGTTGGGTAACTTCCAGATCAACAGCTGCTGTAGAACATCCTGCACACACACACAAGGCAAAACAAATTGTTACTCGTTTTACTTCCTGCTATTTTTCATACTCTACTATTACTCCATCGTCGTTACAGTCATTAGCATCAAATTCCCCAGAAGGAAAATCTTCATCGAAGACGATACTCACAGGAAATACCTTCAGAATTTCAAGGTTGTCTGAAAGGCCGTTAGCATAGATAATAGACTGACTGACTATTGAAGCTATACGTCCTCTGAGGTAGCTGGGACCTATATATTGCACAAGATGGGTTATACGATAGTAGTATAGATAATAACATGTTAGTACACTTATATGAGTGCACTTCTTAAATAGAGAGAGAGAGAGAGAGAGAGAGAGAGAGAGAGAGAGAGAGAGAGAGAGAGAGAGAGAGAGAGAGAGAGAGAGAGAGAAACAGACAGTCAGAGACAAAGAGATAGAGAGGTAACGTCTGTGTGTGCGTGTGTGTGTGTGTGTGTGTGTGTGTGTGGGGGGGGGGTTCGAGAAAGAGAGAGCGATATAAAGGTGATGGGGGGGGGGGGGGGGGGACAAATATACACACAGACATACAAACATTCTCATCCACACCCCCAAACAACCAAGCATTGGAGAAATTACGCACATGTATTAAAACCTCCTTATTATGCCAGTCTGCCACGCAATCGCGAGATGTTTTCGTACGGAACTGGTTATGTGATCGAAAGAATGCGTGTATCCGGCACATTCTTCGCTGCCCGCACAGCCCCGTATTGATACTTGCAGGATGACTAAAAGAATCGGTAATCCACTAATCCTGCACTCTCTGCTAATGGTCTTTGATCACCCAAGTGGGTGGAACCAACACTGACAAGTCTCGGGCATTTCGTAGCACGAGGCGAGGAAAGCTGAGAAAGTCAGAAACAGTCACAAGTCATACAGTTCTCTCTCTCTCTCTCTCTCTCTCTCTCTCTCTCTCTCTCGCGCGCGCGCGCGCACACACGAGGCACGCACGCACACACGAACACCTGCCTGCCTGCAAGTTGAGAGGTAGTTTTGAAAATGCAAACGTCTTTGTGTCACTGTGTACCTACTTTCCTCAATAATTTAGTGTTTTGCGAGCGTGACTGAAATTAAACCGCTTCTGTTCCGAGCAACGATAATGTCACAAGTGTCAATGTGGTCACACCTAGCTCAGGCGGGTGTCAGAATAAATGTATTATAACCGTGAAATAGACCTCATAAAGAATTTCCTCCACAAAAGATCGTAATAATAATATGGTCTTCCGCCTGATTTACTGAGCGAGTCATACTGGCAACCCGCCAACCAGACCACCCGTTATAACAGGAGGGGTAAGGTATGACGGCATACCAGCGACACAAGTGTTATTTACATTGATCATTAGAGTCTCAGTAATTACAACAAGCACTGTCGAATTATTGATATCTAACCCACAAAAATAAAATAAAAATTAACTTTTGGTGCTTATATGCCCATGGAAAAAAACAAGCCAAAATTGAATTTACGAAAAAAATCACAGTGATCTCGATAATTAAAAGGACGCTGCTGAGGTTTGGTGCTAACTTGTAAAGTAAAGCAAAATCACAAATAAAGACATTGATTCCTGTTATTCAACAGTAATCTTTGAAATTTAAACTGGCAAATGCACAAATTTGCTGGGTTTTTTTCTACTGATCAAACACTTCTGGTTCATCACTCTGGTGGCATGCAAGTGCTAAACACGTGACTGTAATTATAATATATTAAACAGAAGTAATTTTGTAGCGATCGTTGTAAACATCAAAGATCTTTGTCATTTTCGCCTTTGGATCCATTTTCTGTTGAACTTCTGGTGTTAAACGACTTAACTGTTATTTTGTTTGGTGTGATACTTGTAATAAGCATCGATCATCGATCTAGTATGCATTCGGCGAGAGAGAAAAGGGGTGGGGCAGTGAAATCCCACAGTTTTCTCTGCCCTCCTAGTCCTACCCAGCATAAACACAACCAAGTCTTGAGATCGAACACACAAAATAAATATCAGGGATTACCATTATCGTCTAAAGGCAACCTTCGACAACAACACATTAGTTTCCTTCGCCACTGACAAAGGCATAACCAGAGCGAAAAGGTATTATCGCGAACTGCCGTTCTTTTGGGTATGCGGCTGTTTGTGGATTCCTGATGGCTCTGCTGTGGCAGTGCGAGTTCTCTCGAACAAAATCGATACACACGGGTATTCTGTGGGCCAGTAGAGGATTAACGAGATTTTCATGGGTGGAATAACGGCTAAAAATACGGGTGGGTGTATCAGGGGAAAAAAAGGTGGATCGGGAAGCGTCCTGGGACGTAGTGCAGACGATAAAGGTTGATTGATCAGCTTCGGCTCCTGACTTATTCCAAGGCAAAGCAGACCAGGCTTGTCTACTTTTGTGTGGTCATTTTCATACAGCAAAAGAACTTGACATCAACCACAAGGAATTACGAAGGAGGATTATGTTAATTGGCAATATATTTCACATGTTTTTCTTTTATCCCTCTCCCGTTTGTTCTTGTAGCAAAAAGGCGGAATAGGGGGCGGTGTAAGCATGCCACGAATCGCGCTTTTTCTCTTTTTCTCAATATCTAGCTCTCTCTTTTCTCTTTCTCTCTCTCTCTCCCTAGTGCGTTCGCGCGCGCGCACGCACACACACACACACACACACACACACACACACACACACACACACACACACACACACACACACACACACACACACACACACACAATCACAAAGCTTGTAAACAACACTCTTCCCTCCTTTGAAGTTGTTCGTACTGACAATGTTCTTGACAACAGGAATCTCATCTCTCTCTTATACTCCTCAAGTGTTCCCCGCACAACCCTTCTCACACAGTCACTCTACACGGGAAAACACCATACATCAAAGCCACAATTTACTGGTCTGCTCTGATTTCATCGATCTTCTGAATCAGTGGATCGCCTATGAAGTGATACCGTCTGGTTAGGTTTACTGCCCGAAGCGAATTCCTATCATTATTCATATTCTAAAACTGCCAGCGCTGGGTAAATTGGTATCGAGACTTGCAGTAAATAACGAACTCTTGCTGTTCAAAGGTGCCGTGAGTTTATCAAAAAAGAAATCACGGTCTAGTCTGGGTATTGGACGCTTAAATTGACTGTCTGGTAAGAGAAACTCTGTTCATAAGATTAAATCGCATTCGTGGACTCTGGTAATTTATGTCGTAGAAAGTTCGACATCATCAAGACAATTTTTTACGCTCAAATTTCTCTGCTTTGGCACTGACAAATTGCAATCTCAACATGCTTTTAGAACTGGCATTGTCCAACACAACAACACACAAACGTGCTAAAACACACCCGTATGCACGTACACTATATTCACACCCCTTTTCATAAAAGCTTGAGCGCGCACACAAACACAGACAGGGTCACAGACAAACAGATAAAGGCAAGCACAGACATACATACATACACCGGATGAACAGACACACGCACGCGCTTTCGACTCAGACTGCTGTATTCGACTCAGACTGCTGTAAATAACCCAAACGTATCATATTTTAAACGACCGGTAAAGTCTGAACCAAACAGCGATTGTTCAGGCGGAAGACCAGCATCTTTTAACTGTACACTGATCTCTTTGTTCTTTTTCAAAGGCTGAATCACAGGAAGTGTCGGATTACGGAACCGGGAGTCGATGACACGATGTCTGTGACCGACCTGAATCAGTGCAAGAACTTCGATCTTTGTTACAAAAATAGTTACCGATTTCATGCGGAAAACCCCGAACGGAAGCCAATTTCGCGCCAATTTTAACCTGTGTCTCGTTCTAAATCACATCGCAACGAGTATGTACTTACAATCTTCTCAACGAGCTCACTTACTAACAAACAAACCCGTAGAATAAAAAAACCTTTTTCTTTCTGGGTTCGACAAGTGTACGGTAACAGTGAACACGTTAATCCTCCTCCTAGTCCTATGAGAAACATGATTGATCAGTCAAGGCGCAGTATCTGTCAAAACTCGTCAGAAATAGGACAAAACTTGTGGCACTCAGGGCACTCCATCCAGACGGGCAATGCAGCATGCAGTGAATCGCAAAAACAGGCAAAACTAGTTTAAAACAAATTATTCACTCTAATGCATGTACACGGACTCGTCACATAAGAGAATACCATCGCACGTGCAGTCAGTACTCTTGTAAGTATCAATAGTTTAGGTCTCTAATAGGTTTAGAGGCCTGTAAAGACGTAATGAAACACAGTTTCCGACAATCAGTACCTAGAGACGTTTTTTTGGGGGGACTGGATTACATCCTCGTCAGTGGCTTTAAACATGTCCCGTGAAAGCCGTCATAAAACTCTCAAACAACACCATTACAACGCTGCTTCTCATCTTGGCCTTTGTGAAGAGGACCCCTGAGGTCCTAAGAGGATGTAAAACTCAGCTAGTTCGTAGGCCCATCGAGACTGTGTCTGCCCAGCACAAGTTTGTTGGAAAGAGCTCTCTTGGTCATCTTGACCATCGTAAACTGGACATCACAGTGCAGGTGTCCACAGCGCTATTCAGCCAGGTTTACTAGAGGCAACTGCAAAACCTACAATTATCTGCGATTACGGTGCTGTTATGGGTTAGATAACGGTGTAACATTGATTGTGATTAAAGAAATTATGTTGTAATTGCTCTGTGGCTGCTCTCTTCCCCCAAAGAGCTCTAAGATTTTGTTAAATGATTTAAATTTTGACACCCTGAAACTTGGGAATTGGATTTTATGACAGCAGTCTACTGTCATGGTCATACTCATCAGACACACAACAAAGATGCTTAGCAATCCCTCATTTCGCTCCCCCCAAGCAAGAAGGCTGCCTAGATGTTGTTTGAAAATCTCGCTTTCATCATGGCAAACGATACCCAAGAGCGCTTGTATGAGGGTCGTGACGACTAAGTAATACTGCCACATGAATCGCCGCCATGGCGTGGTATTAATCGACAAGTACAAGTAATTGAGAAGAAAAATTGTCATGGTCACAGTTTGAACGTCATCACCTTCCCAAGAGTGGTTAAGACAGGTCCCTGTGGGTAGGTGTTTATCTGGCCATTAAGAGCTAGGCGATGCGTGTGATAAGTGCAATGCCAGTGTCTATCCTGGGTGCAACACTTGACCTCAATTACATGTCATTAAGAGCGTTTATTGTCATGAACTGAGTGACCGCCGTGACCCCTCGTAAAAAGGCCCGAGGGCTATCCCGCATGGTGTCAAGAGCTTGATGATACTGAAGATCCTGACTATTATATGTATTTCGGGACTTTGGTGATACCGTAGAGCCAATGAATGATATCAGGGGGATAAAGAGTGCTATACTGTGGCCATAAAAGACTGGTGGCATAGCCAGTGAAGTTTGTCCATCATTCGAGTCGGCACAAACGCCGCTCAAATAATAGTTGAAAAAATAATTAAATAATAAAAACACCACAAAAAACACCACCAACACAAAAATAGAAAAAGAAAAAAAACCTGCTGCCTTCGTTTCATCAGCAAATACGGTAAGTTGTGGTATCGGCAAGGCAGGTTTTGCGTTAACTTTTTCGCCTCGAATTTCCAGACTGTCACTATCCTCTCTCTCCCCCCCCCCCCCCCCTCCTAAGAACATTATGCCGTTGCCGTCCTCAGTAGAAAATGATAACATTCCGGTAAACTGTGATATGAACTTTGATATGATAAACGGTCGTTTGAATGATCAGTTACCGAGTAACGTTGTGTTGCTTGGCTCGATAAAAGGAGTGGGGGCTGAGGATGTTCGTCTTTAATTCTCTAATCTTCCACACGCTATACAAGGCTTTACTTGTTTGTATACATACACATGGTTGTATGATAAAGACTATAGACACCGGGTATTATCACAGTTACCAATACCGCGATAAAGACTGGACAACGTGTATTATCCCAGACACAAACACTCAACATGCAACCCTTCACAATTCAACGTATCTGTCAATGGTGTCCGCACACGATCTCTCGCTGGACGGTTTAAGCAGGTACAAGAACAAGACGGCAAAAACGCGTCCTATAATGAGCGCTTCTGGGGTGATAACGCGAGACAACTCCTGTTCTGGGGTGATAACGCGAGACAACTCCTGTGATCTTGCCGCGAGGTGGCACCAGTTACCAACCGAAAGAAAGAAGGGGCATAACCTCACCAGAACCGACCATTGTCTGTTTACCGTAAAAAATGCACGACTTACACACGAACCGATATGCTATTTGGGACCAATGCACGTTTTTTTTTCTTTCTCGTGTGATCTTGCCGCGAGGTGGCGCCAGTTACCAGCCTAAAGAAAGAGGTTTTTGAGATTGTTAAAAGTTCCGAGTTTTAATTGATTTAATTTACGGGCAACTTCGCTGAAATTCGCAATCCACTACAAATCTATGATATTTGGGGCAAGTTATACAGGGTAACAATCCTCTGCTATATATTATATCCTTTCTCTTTTGTGACAGACCGCTACCATTTCAGTTAGCAACTACATGCATAACAAATATTTTGGCCATATTATCGTACCTGTACATTCCATCCGAGCCACGTTTCTCACGAAGAATCCAGGCCAAGCCTGTGTTGGTATTACGCTCTGGATTCGTGACACTCAGTCGGACACAACAGACGAAAAGTCTATCCTGAATCACGTGTGTGAAACCTGAGCAATGTCCGCTTGATTATTCTCCTCTCGTCTGACATCAACTGTTAAGCTACAACTTACAATGACCAGGAATCGATCAACGAAAAACACCTAAACATGGTCATGCATGTCTTCGGTATGTGACTCCAGGAAAAAAATGTATGTATCAAATGTTGGTCGAGAATGACCAGAATTAATCAGCGACAAACACCGATGCATGCATGCCTCCGGTATGTCACTTGAGAAAAAACTGTTGGTATCAAAATTGGGTCGAAAATTACCAGAAATAATCAGCAATTACAGTGTTCAAACCACGCGTGGTAACAACTATATGTGAGTGTTTTTGAAGAATGTGACCTGGGAAACGTTTTTATGTATATATATCGAATATCCATTAACAATGACCGGAAATTATCAGTTTCGGTATTGTTCAAACCACGCGTAGAAACATGATACATCTATGTATTTTCTGGAGAAAAAAATTGCCTAGGGAAACAACTCTATAGATATCAAATGTCTGTTTACAATAATCAAAAATATTTAGCGACGATATTGTTCCAACCACAAACAGAAACGCTTGTATATAATACGTTTAGTATATTATTTCTATAGTACGGTACGCGCCTTGAGAAACGACTGTTTACATAATTTATTGAATTTGACCAGACATAACGAGCCACGATAATGTTCCAATCATGCGTAGAGACTTCTGCGCGTATGTCTCAGGTATGTGACGTGGGAAACGACCTTACAGATATCAATTTTCTGTTAACAATGAACAGAAATAATCACCGACGATATGGTCAAAACCTTTCATACAAACACATACTTCAACGTATGTGACTTGGAAAACAATTCTACAGATAACAACTACCAGGGATAATGAGCGCAAATATTGTTTCACCACTACATTCAAACGATCTAAACGTATTTTCAAAGTGAGTGACTTAGATTATGTCTCTACAGCTATAGAATGCCCGTCAACAATAACCGGAAATAATCAGCGATGATATTGTTCCACCCACACAGAGAAGCATGATCTAGATACATGTATGGCATGGCATGTGACTTGGGAGCCAACTTTGTAGACATGAAAGACTGTATCGACAGCTGCCCACGACTGTATTCATTCCCGGCCTTCTCTCTCCCCCGGTCCTGCCCGTTCTTGAAGTGGCCAGTCTGGAAACACAATGCCATCGATCGCATACACAAACACGACTAATCTCTCTCCAGCTTAACACGATCTAGACTAATTGCAACGACAGTTACAGGGAGGGTTAAGAGAAAGAAAACAGCACCAGCGGGGCCAAGGACAACACACAGAACAACCACAAGCCCTCTCATCCAGCCTGTTTAAAACACATGAGAATAAACCGCTTTTCACTAATGTTCTGGGGAGAAAGGGATCAAGGAAACGGGGAAGTTCAAGTAAAGGCTGGGCTCTGTTTGCTCAAACTCTGTGGTCCTTTACTTCCAAAACAAAATTGTCTCGAGTTGTAAAGGCATACAACATTTTTAATCAATCCTTTCGAACAATGCCTGATAGACATGTCAATTTTGCTGTGACCCAGCCCCCTACTCGTCGGCTCACGCCAATCCATTCTCTCAACCCAACCAGGCGTGGCAATCAGCCTTACTTGGACAATAAATAGCCTTTCCCCCGTCTTGGAGAGCGTAGGGGCCCGGGTAGCTCAGGTGGTAGAGTACTGGACTTGTGATCGAGAGGTCGCTGGTTCGAATCCGGGCCGGGACGGACACGGGTCAACTTTATGTGCAGACCCAGAGACGGTATCCATCTCCCACCCCCGTGTCACCACAATGGCACGTTAAAGATCTTGGTCATTCTACCATAAGTGCAGATGGCTGATACCACCTAAACACGCAAACATCAAAAAGCCGTGAGGGCGTAAAACTCGAATCGTATAAACCAATTCATGTCCAATATAGGCAATTAAGACCTGACGGACAATAAGCCCCTTAAAATTTACTTTTACTTGGAGAGCGTTCAGGCTTCACGCATGACTTAATCTGCAGTGACGAGTGACCAGTTATTCTGGGACTCCGCGACCGAGCAGAGCGGCCTGGAATTTCTTGACTGGAAACGCGCGTAATTATGAAGGCAGAAATAAATGTGGGGGCGGTCCCCAGAACCGGACTGTCACACCCCACTTACACCAGTGATACTGACTCCAGTGGATTAGCTCAAATTACTCACGCTAATTGTCACGACCCAGTGCGCAGCGCTATTGTCTGTCTTATTAACTCGCTCAATTCCGCTCCGGTGATTCAGGTGGTGGTTTTCAATGGCAGGTCTACGAGCTGACGGAATAACTGAATACGAATCAGATGATAGTTACTTTTATGTTGAGAGCGAGATGAGTATAAGCCTGGTATGTGTGTGTGTGTGTGTGTGTGTGTGTGTGTGTGTGTGTGTGTGTGTGTGTGCGTGTGTGTGTGTGTGTGTGCGCGTGTGAGCGTGTGTGTGTGTGTGTGTGTGTGTGCGTGCGTGCGTGTGTGCGGCGAAGGGGGGCGGGTTGATTGATGTGCGAAAGCAGAATGAATACAACACTGTGTGTACTTATCAGCCCTTTGTACGCGGCGTCCGTTTTAAATTTCGATATCCGTGAGATCTACATTCCAAAACGAAACCGGTACTCTATACCCCCTACCCCCCCAAACCAAACAAGAAACTCAATACACACCTCCTGCCTCCCCACTCCTCCCCTACTACCACCACCCCTCCACTCCGCTTGCAACAAATTCTTCTATCACCCTTCTTCGTTCATAATCCCCACTTCTTGAAAAGCAATCTATACGCGCAAAGAAAACATTGTCAATCCGACTGGTGTTGAAAATCGACCAGAGTGCCCCGTACAAACATGCTCCCCGTCAGTATTCCACGAGCGCAGCAGTGACAAAAGACTTCAACATCAACACACGGGCAACCAGTGGCCGGAGGGAAAACTGACCAGTCCAGCCTTGTGCCAGAGAGATTGACCCGTCTGGGTGGGGGGATGTCTGGTACCAATCATAGGCACATGCACTGACCACTCAAATGTCCACTGGTTCCACAACAGTTCAAGTCAATACATTGAAGCTGTCGAATTAACATAAAGACTGTCTCGAGGGTCATAACTCATTCATGCCGAAAATCAAGCTTGAAAACCCATGTGAACATTTCGCCTACTCCCTTGTAAAAAAATAAAAATATGCCAACCATGCAATGCACCAACCAATATAATTCCAATAATTTCTGGATTTAAAATTAACGTCCTCTCGGATTTATTTGGCCTAAATCAAAATGCTATGATTATTCCCTGTAACGACTTTTTCTGAACCGCACCGAACCATTTTATCAGGCTACGAGAGCAAGACTCGCTATAAGTATATAAGAGTATAGGCTATTCTGATGGACACGTGGGGGAATTCGGGGGCTGTGATTGAATGGTCTCCTCCGATCATCAAAGCATAATGCTACGGAAGTCGGCCATTTTTGCCAATATCCAAAAGCATATTGGCAATAACAAAGACGCATGGTTCCGGTTTACCCATCTGTACCACACGAGTGTTTCAATCGACAACAGCATACACTGACAACTTGAAATTCTTCTCGGGAATGTTTTTCAGCTTTACACATGTCGATAGCATACCCTTTTCTGCTAACTTCCCGATGAAACAGGACTAAACCAATTATTTTCTGTCCCTAAACACCACAAAATGCCAAAAGTCGAAAGATGTAGTACAAACAGGGGAGTAAAACGGAACAGCCGTTTTTGTGTGCCTGTGTGAGCTCAGTTGCCGACTAACACAAACTTTCGCATTCGGCTTTTCTTATAGATCTCGTAACTCCACACTAAATACCCCACTTCCCCTCTGAAGTATTGATGTACAACCCATGGCACTAACATTCATGTAGTCGTTTATAACTGAGGTTGAATAATTCGCTTCACGACGAGACAAGTATAAATGCCATTCACCCAAACTGAAAACTTCTCTGCCGTCTGCTCGCGTTGTACGGATTAGCTGTTCTCTTCTCCTCCCCTTGTTGCATCCTAGTTCTTCAGTTGTTTCTAGTTTTCCGTTGATGTTGTGTTTTGGTCTTCTTCATAAGTAGTCTTGTTCAAAATTAAAAAAAATCAAACTTCTTTTTGTTGTACGTATACGAATGAACTAATAAACTGAAAAGCTGTTTAACAGCTGTGTTGTCAAATCGAGGTTTTTTTCCAAAGTCAGTGTGGCGCCTGCGCAAAACTAATGCGCATAAGAAACGGCGTCTGCTATCAAAACCTGAGATCAACGCATCGACGCAAAAACTGTCATTTTGTAAGTTTGGAACAACAAATCAAGGTCAGAACAGCTATATAATCGCTATTGTATTTTCACGCCCATATCCGTGCACTGCCGCGGAAGAAAACAATGGCCCGGTGGGGTGTGCATATCGGCGACACGCAACAAACCTTTCCACCCCGATAAAGGGATTTGCGGTAAGCCTACAAGAGAAAAATCCATTTTGCCATATCCGTCCATTCTCCTACAACTAATATTTCACGGTCATATAACTCTGTTGACGGTTGGTGACTCTGTGAAGGGAAAAGAGCAATGTTGTCTGCTGCGTTTATTTGGTCACGTGATCTTCGATTTGGGACAAATGTCCACGGGAATGAATTTGCGTGGCGACAGCACAGTTGCAAAGTTATAAAACTTGATTAGTCATCGAAAAACGTAAGGGTTTTTAAAAAAGAAGACGGGGGGTCCTACCACTGAAACATGCGATTTGCATTTTCAGGCAGTAACACAGGCAGGAAGCACTGTGTCGTTCTGAGGACTGTGGAATTCTGGCATGTCGACGATTGCACGGTGACCCACACATGGCACACACATGCATGCCGAGACAAAACGATCAACGCTGGAAAACAGCATCTACAATACAACAACAAAATGTCTGGTACAATTCTTGCTGTTGATCAGTTTGCATTATTGAATAATTATGACAAAAACGACAAACAGAGAGAGAGAGAGAGAGAGAGAGAGAGAGAGAGAGAGAGAGAGAGAGAGAGAGAGAGAGAGAGAGAGAGAGAGAGAGGTGCGGATGGATCGTTGTTGAGTGGGGGTTACGGTGAGGTTTTAGGTGGAGTGTGTGTGCGAGGGGGGGGGGGGGGGGTTTGAGTCGTTCGGGCAAGTGCCAAACTTTGCGTTCCACGAGCACTTTCATACATCGTGAACTACTTTCTCCAAATGAAAAAATCGAGATTTCTCAAGTTGAGATAATACAGTATTGTATTTCCCATGCCAACCACACTGAATGATCACAGTTCACACCTCCAGACGCCGGTGTGACGTTTTCATCTTTCGCCGTGGTGATATTTCGATTCTCGGCCTCGTTGATCTTGTATAAACTCTACACTGAACAAAAAACCACCCTTCGATAGTACTGATGAGCGACCTTGTGTACCTTACATTCATGGGGCCAAATTTGTCCAACCAAATTTTTTTTATTTAACTTAGAAATTTGATTCATCCTAAAATGTTTCCCTTCTTACTCAAGGGACGTAACCACTCGGTACACGTTTTCGAATAAATCGATTTTGGGGGTGAAATCTATTACATTTCACCACCAATTTTCTTCACATGCAAGAAACTGATATGCTTTTCGTCCATAAATAATTCCACTTCTTAATTTTACCAGGAAACAACATTTCAATCTTGAGTATATATCGAGGGGGAAATATGTACACAGGCGAAAGATGAAATCGTGACACCGGCCTATTGTGCTCCGTGTAGAGTGCAATCATTCGGGCAACGACGACGGAAGGGGGACGACAGGAACTGGTGTGCAGTGACAGAAAGTGCGTGTGGTTGCATAGCAAAGCGGTCACCACACAACCTTCACCGAGAGTGCCGTTAAATTTCACTATCAGTGGGTCCGAACACTTACGCACCGATACACTCCGTAAGGTTGCGTCCCAAGGGTCTGACTGGGTTTTAAATTAGGCGGCCAGACACACAGTGCCACATCATATCTCTCCGCCTCGCGTCTTACTAACTCATCCGACAAACATCCGTTGCGTCGCCACAGGTAAAAGTTCACAGGTGATGACTTCACGCCTTTGCTTGACCAGCTGGTCAGTGACTCAGACAATGGGCAGTAATGGTCAGGCGCTGAGGCTTTAAGGAAGAAGTAACCAAGCTTAGAGAATCTGCTTATAGTAGTGTTCTTCTGGCACCAAGCTTGTAAGCGTAGTCTGGTTCAGCGAGAATGCCCCTATTTGTGTTGCCTGCCTGCCTCCTGCCTGCCTGCCTGCCTGCCTGCCTGCCTGCCTGCCTCTCTCTCTCTCTCTCTCTCTCTCTCTCTCTCTCTCTCTCTCTCTCTCTCTCTCTCTCTCTCGCCAGATTTGTCAGTAAACCGAACTTTTCCCTGGAATGCGTGTCATAAGACGGTTTCTTTTTTTTTCTGTCTGTTTCGCATCAGTTTTTATTCAAAACCGTAAACGGATGAAGGACAGACGTACACAGAACTAAAAAGAAACCTTGAAAAAAATGTACAAAAGAAACTATCTAATTAGATAACGGCAAGGGAAAACGCTATGTGCTTGTGGTAAACAAGGTCATCAATAAAACAAACAACGACCTCCCCACCTTCCAAACACAACAGACACAACCACTTAACCTGCAGGTCACAGACAATGTCTGATCAATGACGATCACAGCGCTCTAAAATTTGCTCCCCTCGAAAAACAGTCTCGTCTCTCTACCCGCAAGACCAGCGCGCAGAACCAAATTTATAGACCCAGGGTAAATTACATCAACATGGGACAAAATGCGAGTCCAAATCTGCCCACTGAGCGTAGGTGTGTGCACAATTATTATGGGGGCCAGGAGGCCCCCATTCATACGGATAGTTTCGAGGTTGACCATGGGCAGCGCCATTTTGTTGTGAAATACGTCATCAGTTTATGTACACAGGAAGTTGTGACATCCGTCACCCTATGGGAGGGGTGAAGGCAACATTGTTCATCAGTAGAAAGTTGTGAAATCCGTCACCCTATGGGAGGGGTGAAGGCAAAATTGGTTATCACTGAGTTTGTGTAACACAGGAAGTTGTGAAATACGTCACCCTATGGGAGGTGTGACGGCAAAATTGTTCAACAAAAACATCATAGGTCGAACTGTGCAGGGTCAACCGCAACAAACTCAAACCATTCATTCTACGCTGCATTTGAGTGACTTATAAACCGACATTTTTATTTCTTATTTTCAGCACAGGTGTAGGAAAAAATCATGAACCAAAATGTTATTTATTTTCTAATTTAACATTTGTTTTACAAATGTGACCATGGTCTTTCAAACATACAGTGACATTAAACATTGTTATGTTAAAAAAAAGAAAAAGAAGAAAAAAAAGCTTTTGTGCACAAATCAGAAAATACATTGTACATTTTACCTACAGGCCAAACAGTGTCTGTGGCGGCAAAGGACCCAGCAAGTTGCACTGATCTATATTTTTAGATCAGTGGCAAGTTGTCAAGAACAGGCGCTTGCATTTGGATGTGTCCACTGATAGTAGGTTTGGTTGTGATCAATCAGAATGATGTGGGAATAAAAATGCATGACAGTTTGGTATGATGACATGTAATTCACATATGCTGAAATGTAATATTATACATGATATAATATTATTATGGCTGTTGCCATGACCATGAACCCCAAGAAAGGTTTAATGTTATGTAAAATCAAAATACTAAAATCAAGCACCTATTAATCTGGTCTACGGCGCGGGAAGATTGAGGCCTTCGTAAACGTTCAACGTTGGCCAATAATGATTTTAACAATGTTGTGTCGTTTTGTATTATGTTTTATTTTGTTGATCAATTGATAAATATGTCTTCCCAACATATTACAATTCAAACAGAAATAAAGTCTTAGAGAACTACAATAATTATTGTTGCCGTCAAAACCTTGCAAGGCCTCAACCGTTCTCACGAGATCAGTTACATTTTTTTCTCTCTCTCTCTCTCTGTATGTATGTCTTTGTCTGTGTCTCCCTCTGAGTCTCTCTGCTTCTGTCTTTCTATGTCTGTCTCTGTCTATGTGTGTTTGTGTGTCTCTCTCTCTCTCTCGCTCTCGCTTTCTCTCTCTATCATCTGACTCTTGGAACACAGGTCAAAGCAGAGGTTCACTTGAGTGCACGTGTACCTAGCAGGAGGGAGGTGATTTCTTGAATTAGCTGAGGGCGGTGGTGAACATGGGTCTCAAAGCAGAGGTTGGGCTATTTTTAGACCGTCAACACAGACAGAACAGCGTAGTCAATCCCCGCGTGAAGGAAATCGCTCACCATCCACGTCCAAAACGTAGTGATATTATTGACACGCCAGATTAGCGCGGTAGCGTATTGTGCTAAGCAGGAAAGCGCGCTTTTCTGTATTCTTGTTAACTTCGCAATTTCCGGAAAACATCCACTGTTCTGTTTACATTCGACACTATCAAAACCACTTTGCATTGCAATACTGAAATAATTTTTTCTGTGTTCGAAAGCTACAGCCAATCGTTATTATATCCCCTTAGGTACAGTTTTATAACATTGTTGGCACATGTAAACAATAGGAATTAATTAATGAACGCTACGAAAAGGGCAGCCTTTAACCTCCCTGTTGTCACTCAGCATTTTATTTTTAATTCTCATCCACACTTTCAGCACTCCCCCCACCCGCCCTCCCCATCTCAGATGTAATTTGTAAATGACGTTTTCAGCCTTCAATCCACTATTTAACATAGTAAGTCAAGCTTTTCAAACCTTATTAATAATTGCTTTGATGTTTTGCTGATGTTGAGTTTATTATTTAATGAAGATCTCATGGTTCAAAATTTCATATTGTTTTTTCAAAAACGTGCGTGTGTTCCATTTCAAACTAACCTCACTGATGTGAACTCCATTATTACTGTCACATCTGTTTTACAAATTACACCCATAATCCAAACCAACGCGCAAACACACACACACCACAACTACACACATATGTACTCGTTACCATTAGCCAACGCTCGTCACAACACTGTTAGACTACGAAGCAATCTCTTTGATCATCTCTGTGCTGAGTCGGTCACACTTTTGCTCAACCCTGCCAACAATCTCAAACGTATCATATCCTTTTTTTTCAATCACTACAAAATTATCATACAGCTTTTTATGTCTCACTAAATTATAAATCAGATGTATGTGGTTGTTTGTTGCCTTGAATGCCCCAAGGAGCAAAAATTAGTGTTTCTTCCATACTAATTAGCCTCATTTGCCTAAACCATATAGGAGTTATCCGTCCTTTTAGAGTTAATTTTTTTTTATATAAATCCCATGCTAATTTCAAATACAGCGTTTTGCTATTCACTTCAATATAATAGTAAATAACAATCAAGAAATAACGAAGTCTTTAAACCACAATTTCCCAGATATTTACACTTTTCATTTTGTTTCAATTCACACCACAAAACATACACTTCGCCTTTTGCTATTCAGTCTCAAGTCTAAATAATAATAGTATAAATCATAACTAATTTTCTTCACACCATCATAGACATAATGTTGCCTCACATGTTATTTGTACAATCGTTGGTTTTCACAATAAATATTGCATTACTGTAATTGTCTTCTTTTTCTTTAACAATGTCTTTCCAAAAACAAAACTCAAAGACTACAAAAGCTATTGCAACCTACTCCTATCTCTCGTCTCTCTTCCTAGGTACAATGGTACCTAAGACTTACATTCAATTGCTTTCATTTCCTTGCTACCCACATTGTCAAAATACCAATAATGATTCAAAACAAATGTTAACTACTACCTAACTTCATTTCAGACCCACACCCATTATTATACACACATTTCACATTTAAACCATTAGTCGGCCCCCTGTCGATATTTATCGACTAAGTTCCTTGTCCACATTTTCCTTCGCATCTAGGTGCCCAGCTACTGCCCCCCACACACACACACACACCTCCACCCCATATCCAGCGCGGTAACCAAATTAAATCATCCAAGAACTAGTTTCAAGCGACAAGCAACTAATTTGAGACCACATTCAAGCGATGGACGCAATTGTGTCACAATTACACGCATCTTTTTCTCATCATTAGATTGTGTGTGTGAACACCCCACCACCTCTTTCCAGCTCTATCGCAGTAATCAAATTAAATCAACCGAAAACCAGTTACAAAGACATGCGACTAAATTTGAGACTTAATCCGTGCGCTAGGGGGGAGAGAAATTCAAGGTTTACGCCCTCACGGCAGAGCCATTTGGGTCATGTTCCCGGGTTTTAACTCGACTTTTGATGAGATACACACGTGTATGCGTGTTTATAGGTGTTATCAGCCATCTGCACTTATGGCAGAATGACCGCGGTCTTTTACGTGCCACTGTGGTGACACTGGGGTGGGAGATGGATACTGTCTCTGGATAAAGTTGACCTGTGTCCGTCCCCGGATTCGAACCCGTGCGCTAGACGCAGGAGTGTCCAAATTATCCACACCTTCCTTCGCATCTAGGTGACGTGTGTGTGCTCAGCTCCCTTCGCTCTAACGGCTCCCTCCAAATTCCATGAGGACCCCCCCCCCCCCCTCCCCTACTCCCTCTTCCTCACCCACCCAACCAACAGCCATGTTTTGCAGGGTGAGCTGAGATGGATCTCGTCTGTGTGCAAAGACAGGCAGGGGGAAAGGAGAGAGCAAAGACAGCTGGTTCGAGTCCCCAGAACACCGTGTGCTTGTCCACAGAGCCCCGTGTCAACCCCGCGTTGCATCACTCAAATTTGCCTGTTTGCTGTAGCCGTTTGTCCGGGGGAAGGTTCAACAGGAGCCACAATTAGCTGAGCGGGCCGGTTGCACAGTCCGGCCGAAGCTGCGGCGGTGCCCTATTCCTTATCATTGTTAAAAAAAAAAAAAAAATGCCGGTCGAAGGCGCAGTGGCCCTTCTGACTGGACCTAAGGAGACGAGAGTCTAGACGGCTACAGCTGGACATGGAGCCAGAACGGTGTGGATACTACAGACATATGTGGACGGAGACGTAGACACAGTACACAGTGCGGCACTGAGACAACACACACACAGACGCACTAATGCAGACGCACACAAACACACCGCCAAGTTCCCAGACCAACGAATAATCTCTCTCCTGTTTAATTTGTAGACACAGACAGACGCACGCACGCACGCACGCGCAGCTTCTTTCTCTTGTCTCCCGCACTCTCCGCGGGCCTTTTCTGTTACTATCGCCCACAGACCGACAGACATACATACACACAAACAAGTCTCTGCCACCGACCCCCATGCGCATTCACACAGTCTCTGCCACCCACATAATTATCCGCACAATGTTTTGCGGTCACATTGCAGATTCATTCTCTCTCTCTTTCTCTCTCTCCCGAGACCTTGAAGACACATGGTACATAGAACAGTGCCCCAGCATAAGCAGTTCAAAGTCCTGTATCTATACTCAGCACGTGCGGTCCGTTGTGGTGGTGGTGTTAGTACTCAACTCAACTCAACTCAACTCAACTCAAATTTTATTGGCTTCAATTTTCATAGAAGAATTTGTCTTGCGCTTGGGAGAAAATAAGAGTATAACATATAAAAACAGCATTCATACTGTTACTGTTAGTAAGTAGGAAAGTAGGAAGTGTGGAAACAGTCGTACGTTTCCTGTCACACCCACTGAACCCAATAAAGTGTATTTGTGGGAACAGCAGTAAGCAATTACCTGCAAAAATAAGCGAACAGAAGGAGGCAAGGTACAAGAAGAATCAATGGGCTAAGTGCACGATTACGAGAGAGAAAAAAAATAAAGAGAAAAATATTGCTTACACACAAACACACAAACAAACAAAAACGATCAGAAATAAATCAAAACATGTTCAAAATTACAGTGACATCTAGACTTGCTTCTTATTAAGCACAGATCAAGACACGTCAGGGGGTAGGGGGGGTGGTGGCTAAGATAGAGAATTCGTGAGTGTATCCCAAGAAGAGACACATGGATGAGACATGTCGTTCACTCGCCGACTGTGCCCCTGTCCTGGAAAGATCACGGACAGTGTCAGTTTGTGTTTGCTTGAAACCTTCAGACGTGTCCCTGGTCCCAGTATTTTGCGTTCTCTCTCTCTCTCTCTCTCTCTCTCTCTCTCTCTCTCTCTCTCTCTCTCTCTCTCTCCGCCCCCCCCCCTTCTCTCTCACGCTCTCTCTCTCCGGCCCCCCCCTCTCTCTCTCTCTCTCTCTCTGGCGGGTCTCTCTCTCTTTCTCGGACATGTCACAGTTCAATTTGCTCTCTCTCGCTCGCTCTCTCTCCCTCTCTCGCTCTCTCTCTCCCTCTCTCTCTCTCTCTCTCTCTCTCTCTCTCTCTCTCTCTCTCTCTTTCTCAGACATGTCACAGTTCAATGTGCTCTCTCTCTCTTTCTCTCTCTCTCTTTTTGAATTGTATTCGCTCTTTAAACAAGAAATTCGCGCTGAAGTGTATATAGATCATATTCAGCTCCACTGTTTTCGAGATGCATACATACAAATTCGATTTGGTATTTCCCCCATAAACACTCACAAATGCCGCTATCGAACTGACGTTGTACCTGGCCTTTTGATTTGCCCTGTATGCAGAGAGGACGTGGAAGACGAGAAACATGTATTGTTTGTATGCAAAGGATATTGTGATTATAGACTTCCCCGACCCCCTCTGATTTTGAGCGCTATATAGTCTAAAGCCTCCTTGCCACTTCTCTCTCCCCAGCAGCAACTCTCTACTATAGCTGTTGCCCATTTAGCCTGTGTTAGTCGTCCCCTGGGTCTCATGCCATCGTGATGGACATTGGACGGGGACAGAGTACAGCGCAAGTCTGATATGGTTACCCTGCTTGTCAATTTACCATGGTCACTGATTCGTGCATGACCAACCGCCCCCCCCCCCCACCCCCTCGTGGGTTCCTCTTTGGATATGTATGTCAACAGCGCACACGCACACACGCACGCACACACACACACACACGCGCGCGCGTTTAGACTCAGAGGGTGGGGAAAGCTTGAGACAGAGAGAGTGCGTGCTGGCGAGTCAGACAAATCTCACGGAGTGTGAAGTAAGTACGGTCAGACCTTGTTATTGAAGTATATAAACCACCAAATAAACGAATCATAAAACCTCGAACACCAAATCTTGTGCTACACACAGTCCAACTTTTATTGTAGCCCTCAAATAATGTATATATCTGTCAAAGTTCGAACTCGTGGAAACGCAATCAATCTTGCCCCGACCCCTTTTTGATCCACTACTAAAATAAACTTATCGATAACACCAGTTGACCGCGACTGTTGGCATAAAGAATGAAAGCCCTGTTATGTCACCCCTCGTACGGACTCGACTGTCAAACTGTAGACCAATTCTAACATTCGCGGGACCATTCATGAAGTATGTACATTTCCGCTTTTTATCACTGTTATG
Organism: Littorina saxatilis; assembly: GCF_037325665.1. Classification (NCBI taxonomy): domain Eukaryota; kingdom Metazoa; phylum Mollusca; class Gastropoda; order Littorinimorpha; family Littorinidae; genus Littorina; species Littorina saxatilis. The sequence goes on along the minus strand of NC_090261.1, from coordinate 50,982,400 downwards.
AGAGCGAAATTAGAATTACACGCATTCATTCATTTCTTTGCACGTGGGTTTAGCCTGTCGGTTAAAACTGAACCATCTTCTTCTTCTTCTTCTGCGTTCGTGGGCTGAAACTCCCACGTACGTACACTCGTGTTTTATTGCACGAGTGGAATTTTACGTGTATGACCGTTTTTACCCCGCCATTTAGGCAGCCATACGCCGCTTTCGGAGGGAGCATGCTGGGTATTTTCGTGTGTCTATAACCGACATGGATTACAGGATCCTTTCCGTGCGCACTTGGTCTTGTGCTTGCGTGTACACACGAAGGGGGTTAAGTCACTCGCAGGTCTGCACATAGGTTGACCTGGGAGATCGGAAAAATCTCCACTCTTAACCCACCAGGCGGCCGCGGCCGGGATTCGAACCCTCGACCTTCCGCTTTGGAGGCCGACGTCTTACCACCACGCCACAGCGCCCGTCAAACTGAACCATCCATATTCATGTAATTCTAATCTACACACAACTTTTCCCAATGTGTGTATCGCCACTTTAGTCTCAACTCGGTATGATTAGACAATGATTATAGGCAGTGATTACAGTTACCATGTCACTGACTGTCAGTACCTCTGTGATCTATTTCACTGCGTGCCTGGACCACCACGGCATAGGACTGTCTTCAATATGAGCAGAAACTCATTTCGTTTCTTAAATCTCCTCTCCTCTGTAAACCGAGTCCTGAAAGAAATCCCTACTTGAAACAGAATTAGAGTGATCAATATCAATCAAGCCTCTGGTCTATTTTTGAGTGTGTCCACACATAATCTCCAATCACTGTGCTAGACAGCTACCTTGTGTCGTCTTTATTATTATTATATGAAGTCTTATATCGCGCGCGTATCTCCAGACTCGGACTCAAGGCGCAGGGGTCTATTTATGCCGTGTGAGATGGAATTTTTTACACAATACATCACGCATTCACATCGACCAGCAGATCGCAGCCATTTCGGCGCATATCCTACTTTTCACGGCCTATTATTCCAAGTCACACGGGTGTTTTGGTGGACATTTTTTTTTTATCTATGCCTATACAATTTTGCCAGGAAAGACCCTTTTGTCAATCGTGGGATCTTTAACGTGCACACCCCAATGTAGTGTACACGAACCATCTCTCAACGGGCACGCTCACCTATGTCCAAACTCCACTGTAAATCGAAGTGTTCCACCTTTGAACACACCTTTTGCAACCAGTTGTGAACACTGTGTGAGATACTATTTAATTCTACAAGCAAAAGTACCACACAGTCAAGGTATAAACACTAAATAGCGTTTACAATGAGTGCTGCTTTTGCTAGTATAATTGCTACTTACAAAAGTGGAACACTTCAGTTGAGAGTGTCCTCAAGCAGAAGATTAATTATACGCTGCAGTAATCTATCTGGATATTTGAAGTTGTGCTACATGACCCATGGCCCGGACCATTTTCAATCTATGCAAGCACATCCAGTCCTCTACCTTGCAAACGGACGAAGGAGCAAACCATGCCGACACATGCTTCAGCCGCGGCAACACAAGCCCGACACTGGAAAGCGCCAATAAAAAAGCAGGTCCCGTGGATGCAAGAGAACAAAAGGCTCTCAAGGTAAAGTCAGGGCGGAAATATCTGCCGTCGCGTCGGTGGAGGGATCTAAAAGTATTCCCCGTCAAATTTCATGACATGTAGGGCCGAGGGGGAGAGGAGCCATGTGCACAACGCAGCAGCGTGTTAGACAAACAATAACTTGATAACAGGGCAAACAGCCTGACAAGCCGCGCGCAAACCTGGCAGCACACCGCTAGCCCGTAATCCTAGAATTGCCTTTTTCGAATAAAAAAAACAATGCAAAAAAATAAAACAAGAGGAGAGAGAGAGAGAGAGAGAGAGAGAGAGAGAGAGAGAGAGAGAGAGAGAGAGAGAGAGAGAGAGAGAGAGAGAGAGACAGAGAGAGAGAGAGACAGAGACAGAGACAGAGACAGAGAGACAGAGACAGAGAGACAGACAGACAAACAGACACCGACAGAGAGAGTCCGTGAGAGGCAGAGCAACGGAGATGTAAGAGAAAGGAGAAGGGGGGAAGATTATGAAGAAAAAGAACAAGAAAAAAAAATCAAAGGTAAAGAAAAGAAAACTGTCCCAAAGGGAAGAACTTGGCACTTCTCCGCCCGGAACTGGGCAGCTTGGCGGAGGGGATCGAACCCCTTAACCGTCAGCAAACAGACGGAGGGGGTCCGGCGTGCTGCGAACAGAGTGTCGCGAGGCCCCGCCACCCACGGCCACCCATAGCCGACAACAACCACCACTGACAACAGCATTTTTGTGTTTTGCTAACACAGCATTCCATACCAGAAACGTTAACTGCAACAGCGCCAACACTGTGAAAGGCGCAGGCATGGGAACAAGGCTTATGAAAACGTCGGAAAGTGACCTTCGGTCTAAAAATAGAACAATTACTTTTGAAGATGGACCACAAAACTGCTCTGAAATTGGGGCTCACAAAAGAGTCCGATTTCAGACCAAATGTTAAATGTTTGAATACAACTGGAATAAAATAAGAAATTTCCAAACTTGCAGTTGACGTACAAAGCTTTGGCTAGACCAAAACTTGCGCAAGACAAATCACAAAACCAGGAAACCAGTCAGACGCAATACAAAAAGGAGACTCATCAAGCATTGACAATGACAATGACAATGACAATGACAATTCTTTATTTTACGAGGGTAACAGAATAAGCATTGGTATACTTTTTTGCATCTGGCCCTCGCCCTAAAGAGGGACTAAATCTACTATAATAACTACTACTACATACTTACATAATTAGTGAAACAGTATAAGTTTATGTACATAAGTGCATTATATGAAACATTGCAGTTTATAAATGTTCATGACAAGGTGCAAAGCAGAAATTTGCAAGTCAATTACAGTCAGAATACTATACAATAGTACATCAACTCTGCAAGACAATGGATATCATGCAGAACATCATAATTTCGTGAACAAAACAATAAATCAAAAGTGAGCGACTGTGTCCCAAAGGACATAACAATCAAGAATATACTATTTTCATTAAATGGGATATATATTTGTTTTTGAAAGAATCTGTGCTGGTAGCTTCCCGTAAGGCATTCGTTCCAGAGACGGCCATCTGAATAAACTAGACTAGACTTAAATAAGTCTATCCTAGGAAGAGGAGTGTTAAATTTCATAAGGTGGTGTGGATTCTTCAAAGAGAACTTTGAACAAATGGTTTGGAGTAGAGTTTCGGATATAATGTTATGCATAAAGATTCCTTTGTTAAAAAGCAGTCTTGATTTTAGAGGTAAGATCCCTAAATGTATGTAGTCTAACTCTGTGAGGGTAGTGTGCTTTAGTAATACTACTTTTAGCGCTCTTTTATGTAATCTGCTAAGTGGTTTTAAGGAATTTTCACTTGCTGAGTCCCCTAGAGTGGATGCGTAATCAATAACAGATTGAATATGAGCAATGAAGAATAACTTTCTGGTGTGGCAGTTCAGGAAGTGTTTAATTCTAGATAAGAGATACACTTTCTTTGACACCACTTTACTAAGTTGCTCTATGTGGGTTGACCAAGACAAGTTGTTATCAATATTAGAGAGAGAGATAGAGATAGAGAGAGAGAGAGAGAGAGAGAGAGAAAGAGATAGAGAGAGAGGACAACCATATCAGCGTGGACAATCTGAGAGAGACAGAGGCAAAGATCTTCTACTGGCACTGCAGAGGTCTGATAAAGGAAGGGGTCAAGGAAGAGGGTAATCGTGGGCACACTGAGAGGAGCTGGAGACAGAGGGCCGGAGTTTGCTGACCAGTTGCAGATAGACACTGGCCGTTGGCTCTTCCCCTTTCTTCAAAAGCCTTGTGTCGACACACCGCGTCATCTTTGGAACGTGCGAACGGCTGGGCTAAAGCTCGCAATACTTGCCTCCCCCCTTCCTCTCTCTCTCTGTCTGTCTGTGTCTCCAATCCCACCCTTCTCTCTCTCTCCCTCTATCTCTCTCAGTCTCTCTCTCTCTCTCCCTCGCTTGTTTTGCTACTCCCTCTGTCGTTCTTTTTTGCCACCGTCTTCTCTTCGGCTCTACCTGCATGTCTGCCTCTATGACCTCCCCTCCACCCCCCACCCCACCCTTCCTCTCTGTTTATTTGTTTTGTTATTAACAGTAGCTGGGGACGAGCTCCTAGCAAACAGATTTGAGGAGACGAGAACCGTTTCTGGTCACGAAGGAGAAAAAAAAAAGGTGGATCAGACTTGCAACTTGGCAGTGGAAAGAAAAGTTGTCGTGTTTTTTTGTATATTTTTTTTAAAATTTGAGTGAATTAGTTACTTACACGCAAGTTGGACCGCAAAAGGTCCGAGTTGTTTTAATATTATACAAAGCATTTCCCTTTTTTCATTAAAAGCACAGTCCATCTCGTGTTAACGATTCGGCTTTCCATATCAGATTTGCTTTTACACGCGATTAGATCATCCCTTCCATTTGGACACATACCAAACATCGACAGTTTTAGGCAACAACAAAAAAGTCTGTTTACGGTAACATAGGCAAAAAAAAAATATGGTCGGTAGGTCGGGATCCCCCTCCCCACCCCCCCAAAAAAAAAATAAAAAACACAAAAAAACCCACATTATTGTTAAGTTATTTTGCCCAAAAACAAAGACTTTTTTTTCTTCTTCCCCAAATACCCAAAAAAAGTCTAGGGTCGCGCGAAAAAATAGGGTCCGTCGGGATACCGTAAAGAGACTATTTTTTTGTTGTTGGCCTTAAGCCGTGAAAGACCAACCACAGGCGGAAGGTATCGTCCACTGGACTACTACTATCACAGAAAGACTACAAGGTACGTCACTCACCTTCGAGTCTTCTGTGTTCTTGGAGTCGCTTCCTGGGGAAAAATATTGTTCAAGACGGTTTGCCTCTTCCTACAGTCTGTGTAAGGTCAAATAAATACAGTTGAATGATTGTTTGAACTGTATGTACCTTTAATTTTCAGCTTCCGTCCCTTGCAGGTTGTTATTAACCATCATTTGGACGAATCTTCGTTTGCGAGCCGCAAACTTCCACTTGGCGTCAAACTCATGCATCCGCACCGAATATGTATACCAGCGCTCATTGGTTAATAACAGGATATTCGATGATTATTTTCCCGTGGGTAGCTTCCCTTTTCTGCACAATATTTACATATGGTTCAGACCAATGAGCGCTGGTATGCATATTCGGTGCGGATGCATGAGTTTGACGCCAAGTGGAAGGTACATACTGTTCAAACAATCATTCAACTGTATTTATTTGACCTTACACAGATTGTAGGAAGAGGCAAACCGTCTTGAACAATATTTTTCCCCAGGAAGCGACTCCAAGAACACAGAAGACTCGAAGGTGAGTGACGTACCTTGTAGTCTTTCTGTGATAGTAGTAGTCCAGTGGACGATACCTTCCGCCTGTGGAACAGTGTCAGCTTTAGTGAGCAGAAGACAATCATCAAGGCATTGATGAGGCCAAGGACAAACAGAGATGACTACCACACAATGTCCAGAGAGCAGCAAGTCAACCTCATCAGGCTGCGTACTGGCCACAACAGGCTCAATGCTCACATGAACCGAAAGTTCAAGCTGGCGCCATCACCAACCTGTGCCTGCGGTCAAGAAGACCAAACAGCGGAACACATCTTACAGCGATGTCCCTTACTAGATGAGGAACGAAAAGAAGTGTGGCCGTCACCAACTCCCTTGCAGACCAAACTATACGGCAGTCGACAGGAGTTGGAGAAAACGACAACATTTATCACCAGTGCTGGACTGATCGTGTAACCTCTGCGAACGCCAAGAAGAAGAAGAAGTTGTTGGCCTTAGTACTTTAACACACTGACTGCTTCTTGTGCAGAGTGGGAATCTTTTGCTGAATATATTTCTGTGTCCGCTGAGTCAGGTTTGCGTTGGTTTTCAACTAAGACCTGAAAAGGCTTGAGACACGCAGCAAAATCCCACAAAGCTTGCAGCGTAAGAAATACATGATATGTATTGCTTTCCCACACCCACTGTTTCTGTCTCACAACTAACCCAACGCTTACATCGACAAGTTTACACTGAACTTCATTTAAATTTCAACCCTCAACCTCCCCATTGTATCAAAAGTTGTTACAGGGGTAAAAATCGAATAGATCCTCAGGCAAAACCTACCCCAGGAACATAACAAACTCAACAGACCCTGTGAGTTCCGTTATGCCGTAAGCTGAATGCTGCGCTATTCAACTTTTACACTGCTGCCTGTCACAGATAAAAAAGGAAAGTAATAAATCGCGCGCGCTTGACAAAGCCGGGTCTGCTGGGTACTGGGTAAGTAAAAGGGTAGAAATGTCCAATTTAATGTACGCAATGAAGCTCTGATCTACTATCGTTGTGTGCTGGTATACTTTACTGCTGCTTTAAGGTCAAGGGAAACTTCGATTCCAAATAACCAAGGCAAAAGGAGGTCAGACAGTTTGAAAGTCACTGTCAAACCGCAAATTGCTACACTACTACCTTGTATTTTTCTTCACATATATACATATAAATACGCGCCTTGTTTTTATAGTGTGCGATTCTATTTTGTACAAAGGTGAATACGTACACTGCTATGAAAGTCAATACCAATATCAATAGTAAGAAGACCTCATCAACTGTACTTCGGTAAAAATGAATTTTGGAGAAAATGGGATGGCTTGCAGCACAGACCCAACCAATGTACATTTAGATTCACTTCAATAATCAATTAGGTCAAATCTCAATTAAAGCAAATTGGAAAATTTTAAGAATAAATTTTCATTTGATTAATATATTTACCCGAATCACATAAAGCATTGACGCAGTCTGAGATGCTAAGGTCTGAAAAGGCTACCCGTCTTAAACAATTTTAAAGGGAAGCAACCCCACCACAAAAAGTGTAAATGGAGCCTTGGTAATGACCACATGTGAAGGAAATCACGAATCTCCACACACGGCCGATTCCTTGACGAGGTGTGGGAGCTTGAGTACTTCTATGACCCCGAGAGGCGGCAGCGGGAGTGTCAAAACTTCTGGTAGCGTCTCGCATGCTGGACAGGTCAACGGAGAGAGGTCAGACTAATATCAGCTAACTCTCCTCGAGTCATAAGGGGCATGAGAAGGATACTCATGTAAATAAAACCATGGGCAGACCGGACTCATCAGCCATGGCGGGCAACCGGTCTAGGAGAGGGACACTCTGAATTCAAACCATGGGCAGACCGGACTCATCAGCCATGGCAGGCAACCAGTCTAGGAGAAGGACACTCCGAATTCAAACCACCCCCCAACGAAGTCGGAGCGATGCTGACTGTGTTTCCGGACACAGTGTGGCAACCTAAACTAGTTTCAGGGAGACGAGCTCGCACGCCACCACTAAGGATTATGCCTCAGATTCAGACAGATATTTCGATATGGTGTCGTTCCCGTGGACCTTTGCCAGGCGGGAGCGGTGCCGGACCCTCAGCCTCAAGGGGGTCCACCTCAGCGACTGGCGGCTCTGTTGACTCGGGAACCAGGGGAAGACAGAGTAGAGCGACTGGTCGAACTCAACATCCAGCGACAGCCATCAGGGTTGTGCAGTGGAATGCAGAAGGCGTCCAGAGAAAGAAACCAGAGCTACAGGCTTTTCTGAGAGACAACAACATCGACATTATCTGCATCCAGGAGACCCACCTGAAAGAAGACCGCAGATTCTTCGTCAGAGGTTATGACACCTTCCGACGGGACCGGCCGACCGGACACAAAGGTGGAGTTCTCACCCTAGTCCGACACAACATCCCGGCAGCTATGACGGCACAGACGGCAGACGGCGACCTTGAGTATATCACCATCAAGACCTTCCTGCAGGGAGAAGAACTCTCCATTACCAACGTCTATAGCCCACCTACCACCAAGCTGGACCTCCACACCATCCAGCTCCCAAACGAGAAACATCTCATCGTTGGCGACTTCAACGGCCACTCCCCAGCATGGGGCTACGACAGTACTGACGCAAGAGGCGAAGACATACAGGACTGGATAACCGACAACCAGCTCATCCTTATCAACCAGCCAGATGACAAGCGATCCTACTACTCCAGAGCTTGGAAGAAAAGCTCAACCCCTGACCTTGCCATAGCCACAGAAGAGGTAGAAAAAAGGACCACCAGAACTGTCAACGACCAACTGGGAGGAAGTGACCACTTACCCATCACCCTCTCCATTGCTGACATGAAGACCATCCTGGAGTACCACAGAAAGAAAGCCAGCTGGAACTTCAAGAAAGCCAAATGGACCAAGTACCAGCTCCATGCAGAAACCCTTCGCAACACCACCTTCACGGAGGACATCAACCACAACGTAAAAGAGCTGACACAGACCATCCTAGCGGCTGCCAGGAAGTCCATCCCCCGTGGCTTCAGGAAGGACTACAAACCTTACTGGAGTCAGAGGCTGGCCTGCCTGCACCAGCGACTCTCAGAAGCCAGAGAAAGCATGGAGCAGTCCCCATCCGCAGAAACAACGACCATGCACAACCAACTGAAGGAGGATTTCAACAAGACCAAGACACAAGAACTGCAACAAAGCTGGCAGGAAATCACCATTGGAAATCACCATTGGCCTCGATTCAGACACAGGAAAACTCTAACGTCTCACCAAAATTCTAAACGAAGACAGCATGGCCACGCGGGGACCTACAGTACTCGAAGACAGCGGAACCTTCCACACAGGAAAAAGAGCAGCAAATCTCCTTGCCGACGTCTTTGAGACCGAGAGCACCATCAGAGTCCCACCCCAAAGAAAGAAGGAAGTTGCAGAACAACTTGAAACCAGACTCCGACAGCAGAGCTACAATTGCAAAACTCTTATAAAACACAGTTACCATTTACCGAAACTTCATTAAGTGGCATTCCACCAAGATGTTACACGACAACTACGTTACAGATCAACAAATAAAGTTAATTGTGACGTCACATTTTTATTGCAAGTAACACATCACCACTTGTAGGTGACACATCACACCTCTTAAGTTACATATCACGTTGATCTGTAACGTATAGAGCTTATAAGTTGCATTGTCGTCTACTCTTCACATAATAGTCATACCCTGTAAGTTACAAACCCCACCTCGTTTTTATAGGTCAGATTGTGTGTACAAATCGGGTGGTGGTTTCAGTGTAGAGAGACGACCAAAAATACAAGCCGGGAAAGCAAATAGTGATCGGAGCAGTGTCCTTTAATTCTCAACACGGCCCGGCCTCCTTCCCGTCTTAGCTCACTCACACCTTAGTTGCTAACTGTGTCCAGGTGAAACTCGACAACTGTTTGAATGTGTCCTCCCGCCAGTCCCCTTCCCCCGTCTCTCTCTGCCTCAGTTTCTCTCTGTTTCTGTCTGTCTGTCTGTTTGTCTGTCTGTTTGTCTCTCTTCGTTCATCTTGTTTTTCCATCTGCCAACCTGTCAATATACGTTATTTCTTTATTACTCTCTCTCTCTCTCTCTCTCTCTCTCTCTCTCTCTCTCTCTCTCTCTCTCTCTCTCTCTCTCTCTTTCTCTCTCTCTCTCATCTCTCTCTCTCTCTGTCTCTCTCTCTCTCTCTCTCTCTCTCTCTCTCTCTCTCTCTCTCTCTCACTCTCTCTCTCTATGTTGTGGTACATATTTCCAAAAGACTCCAAATAATTATATTTGTTTTTAACATTTGCTGCTTTACATCATGTTATTTTAAGTTCAAGCACCAACTACGTTACAATACGGCAAAACTCAAGACTAATCAATACAACACAAGCCTAGACTTAGCTAAGACATCTGACCCAGCACAAACGACTGAGCAATAAAGTTTTCTTTTCCACTGATACGATCACAAATCATGCAGAGACTTGCTCCCTAGTTTCCAATAATCTGTGACTATCTCGACCTCGCATCTACAACCTACACTACAGTGTACGAAGAATAGGCGGAGTTGGGTGACCAAGTCACAAAACAAATTCCGATGGAAAACCTATGAGGCTGGTCACGTACAAAGCAAATCTCACTCCGGATCCAAGTTTTGACATTGCTGCACTTTAGGAGTTAACGGAGTCTTCTTGTTCCAGACAGAAAACCTGGCTTCGGATTCTGTGGACTGTTTCCTCGTGTACTATTTGAGTATTGCTTTTTTTGCAAGGGAATGTTAACATGGTAATGGAATATTCACATTAAAAATGAATGCGTTCACTGAGTTATAAGCATCAGTCCACTAAAAATTTGTAATTCCATTGCTTGTCCCAGGGTATTCAAAAAATGTTTGCAAAGAAAACCTTGCAAACCCGTTTCAGATTACAATGGTAATTTGGCTTGCTTATAAACAAAATACAATTTCAGTCTCATCCGCATGTCATTTCAATTCAAACTGTCGCTTTCTGGACAAAACCATTTTCTTATTTTCGTTCTAATTTCGTCTTGATACAGGAAAAATGAACTCAAAGGCTTGTTCTCAGGATCCCTTCAAACTGAAACTTCGGCATACTGTACAAAACAACACTCTACTCCAGTACAATATTCATGCAGCTTGTCTCCGGACAACCCTGCACTGGCTATGAAACGCACTGCGTCCTCGTGAGCACCCCTGCCCTCAGCTGCACTCCAAAGTTGTCAGAGTGAGCAATCCTAAACAAGCCAGTGACACGGATCCTAAACAAGCCAGTGACACAAATCCAAAACAATCCATTGACACTAAGCCTAAACACGAATTGAAACCTATGAGGCAGGAATATCACTGTTGGTGAAGGTAGAAATACTGACAGCCTTCTAGGTCAGATGACTATTGTGTAGGATCCCACTATATCTTAAAACACAGGGGAAGAGGAGGACGATGAGAAGACTGATTAATTTGATATGTCGAAGCAGGAGAATTTGAAAGGAGATTTTTTTCTGGAAGCCATAATAGTTTAATAATAGTTAAAGAAAATCGTAATGGCCACAATAAAGGATTCCTCATTCGCTATGGTCCAAAGCTTTTCCATGCATAACATTAAACTGTTGGGTTTTTTAAAGTCTGCGCAGGAAACGGCCAGCTAATTTTTGACAAGTATCTACGTACAAGATGTTCTTTGTCTTATCCAATGTCAAAGCCTTAGCAGATCTGATCTGTGGCGGTTTCTACGGGAAGACAGGTACATTGTATCTTTAAATCAGATTCTGTCGAATTTCTCTACGTCCACATCCTCACAACCGTACACGGGTTTCGGGGTAGCCGACGAGATTTGATTTCAGCTAAGGGAACAAATGCGTCCTCCGAAAATAGCGTGAAAGGAACTGTCCGAATCAATGGAAGTATTGTGGCCACGCCAATGACTATTTTGACAAATGAGAGTCATTTCCACTGCTCCGATAGATAGTAACAGGGATCATAACTTCGCATCGGCATTTCATCTTGAGCGTCTTGCTCTCCGAGAAAGACATTTATACTAGTATAAATAATGCAGATACGTACAATGACACAAAGTAAACCCCAGGAACACACAGAAAGTTCATACCTCGTTTAGAGAACAACTTTTCAGCTTACCCTGCCATTCCTCATAACAAATGGGCACTATTACGTTTATTGTTATTCTCTTTATTTTGTTTATTTGTTTATCTATTTATCCATAGCATAGCGAGTAGAGATCGTCATGATCCATAGCCAAACACACTGAAATGACGATAATGACAGCGAGCGAGGAAGAGAACAACACGGACTTGAACACAAACACAGAAAGGCCGAGTGAAAGAGAGAGGGGGGGGGGAGAAGAGAGAAAGTGAGAGAGAGAAAGTGAGAGAGAGAAAGAGAGAGAAAGTGAGAGAGAGAAAGAGAAAGAGAGAGAGAGAAAGAGAGAGAGAGAGAGAGAGAGAGAGAGAGAGAGAGAGAGAGAGAGAGAGAGAGAGAGAGAGAGAGAAGGAGAGAATGAGAGAGGGAGAAAGAAAGACAGACAGACATACAGACAGATAGAGAATCATTCAGACCGACAGGCAACCAGAATCACAAGCAGACAGAGAGGGTTCGAGTTTCAAAGATTGTACTCACCAGATAATAACCTCGTATGTTCTTGATTAAAATATCCCAGTTTACAATCCGAACTGATACATCCTCCACTGCTCTTTGTACATTCCCATACGCTTCTCTTTGGTCTCTGGAACACAAAAATCACCAAAATATAAATTATGAATATTCATTTGAAAATTCATCACCAAATCCATTACAAAACAAAACATCAATAAAATATACAAACCGGCACGGTTGGCCTTGTGGTAAGGTGTCCGCCCTGTGACCGGGAGGTCGTGGGTTTGAACCCCGGCCGGGTCATACCTAAGACTTTAAAATTGGCAATCTAGTGGCTGCCCTTCGTGGTCGGCTGGGCGTTAAGCAAACAAACAAACAAACAAAAACATACAAACATGCGTATCTTAGTTAATAGGAACCATTGGACACAGAACAACATAATTCCTTTTAATTCGTATACACATTTGTGAAGCTTTTCAAATGCAAGATAGTAATGACTGAAACTTGAGGAAGTATGGCTGCATTGCCATTGGTGTATAAGGCAATGGAATCAATCTTGGAGAAGCAACCGCTCACAGGATGATCAGAGCTGAAATTAATTATGAAGTGCAAATTACAGAAAACAAAATCAAACATCGCTGTGACATGTTGAGACTAAGTAAATCAAAATCAGTCTTGCACGGGATAAACATTGACAGGACGTTAAAAGCCGAAATGGATTAATACAAAAGACAGTTTAAGCAAATACAGAAAATTAAATCGCACTCCAAACAGAAGTGTTCGCTGGGTATGTGTGTATATATAGTGTATAGCGTAGATGAATATTACGTGAACAGTACATGTGGTGATTTTTTTCCGTATGGTTAATTGTTTTATGTAGGTTGTACATTTAATTGTTCTATTCTATATGTTCTTTTGTAAGGGGCCTAGAGCCTTAGGTTAGGCACTTAAAAATGTCCAGTTATTATCATTATTATTATTATTATTAGTATTATTATTATTATAAGTGACACAGACACAGGCTTTGTACCACAACCTAACCAGCCAGTCACCCCGTAAAATCATAACATATTATCAAAGTCTCAGTTAGGATCCATGAGGTGTAGACAAAGTTTTCATTCAAAGCACACCACAGCAGTATTGTGCGACTTTGCCCAGAAAACCCAACACCTGCCTTTCAACCAAGGCATGCATTAGGCATTAGGTGGTGTCCGCTTCGATCTTTCAACGCCAGTACGACAGAGTGATTTATCGGTTAAATCCTCCAATCGATCTTTTGGGGCAAGTCCTATTGCAGATACGCTAGTGCTATATAATATTTTGAGACTGGATGCGTGTGCATTTGCCATGCAGATTTCATGAACGTGGAACAATAAACGGAGGGGCCCAATTAAAAGCTCACAAAACATGCACAGGCAGCAGAAGTTCAATCAAGAATGACTGTTCGCCGAAGGGTCTCATACTGTGAGAAACCAAGATTAAGGATGGAAAACTCTGTCACACACACACACACACAGGCACGCACACACTTAAACACGCACGCACGTACGGACACACACACACACACACACACGCGCGCGCGCACACACACACACACGCGCACACACACACACACACACACGCGCGCACACACACTTGTTGCCACCCTCACCCCCAAAATACACACATTCCCACATACGAAACACAAGGCTCTCCTCTCCCTTCCCCTTATGTCTTGTCTCGGTCATTGCCGTTCGCACTAAAACGACTGGTAGCAGCGAAAAGTCATGCAAGCAGTAGTCCGAAAGAAAACCAAACAGCAAGGCCATAAGACTGCTGGTGTGACCCACGAAGGTCACTGGTCTGTTCAAACTCAGACTCGTGCAGAAACTGAAATGACCACTGCAGTCCGAAGGTGAGTAACCGGGAACACTGTGCAGATCATACTTCCATAATTTATGGAGAATTTTGAGTTCGTATTGAATTCAAATCCTTCAATGCAAAGTCTGTGTAAGTTTGAAATTGCGTCGATTTGGGGACGATCCCCTACCGCCAGCGTTAGAAGCAAGTACTCTGACCACGTTGCCATTCCGTCTGTCACAAACTGTACCTGGCTGGCCTTATGAGCTTCTCCAACTGAACACCACTAGTACCCTTACAGCTTGCTTGAAATCGTTTACCGTATTCAAAGTATACACTTTTCACAGTTACAAGAGGAGACTAGTTATGCCACTTTAAACACACTAGGAGCCATGTGGGAATGAGTGGGAATGAGAGAGAGAGAGAGAGAGAGAGAGAGAGAGAGAGAGAGAGAGAGAGAGAGAGAGAGAGAGAGAGAGAGAGAGAGAGACTTAGAACATTTTTATTGACTTAGAACATTTTATTGACATAAAGGGTAAACATTTTAAGCCAAGGGCCTAATCTTACAAAAGAGAGAGAGAGAGAGAGAGAGAGAGAGAGAGAGAGAGAGAGAGAGAGAGAGAGAGAGAGAGAGAGAGAGAGAGAGAGAGAGAGAGAGAGACTCAGGGTGTATGAATGAAATATCAACAGACGCCTACTCGAGTAAGTCAAGGCAGAACGGCGAAGGATCCTCAAGTGTTTAGGCTCTTTCTTTGCCCCCACAAAGGAGAGTGTTTGGTCTGCTCTGTCTGGATGTTTGTCGAAATTATTTGAACACGTCAGCGCATCTGCCTGATCCCAAATATCGGAAACAAGCAACCAGACGCGAGACTGAGAACACGGTTAAGGACCTCAGTGTGTGGGTTATGCATCTCGGCTCCCGTCAAGTTCCTCTGCACATCACAACCTCCCTCCCCATTGGCGGTTTCCATCACGCCTACACAACAGGTGAGGTGGAGGAAAAAAAAGGAAACATGACAGAAAAAACGGGGTTGGAAGGCGAGATGGACATTTTTTTCTGACAGGAATGTGTTTTACAAGCATTGCCATAGGATACAGCAACATGCCCAGTGCATACATCAGTATTTTCGGTGTCATCCCAACCTGCCGCATCCCAGTCTGCCGCATCCCAGTCTGCCGTACCCAGTCTGCCTTTTGATGATAAGAACATTGGTCTACTCTAAAGAAGCCAGTTTACAGTGAAGTTCTCGGGGAAAATACATCCATTCTAAAACAGCAAATGAGAGAGAAGGCGGTTTAATTACACCATGTTAGATTAAACTGAGATCATAAAATATCACTCGGTTCTGACCCCGTTCGATGTCTGAAAACTCAAACAGCTAAGCCGAAAGCGCTTGGAAATGATCCTTGTACAGGCTGATACATAAGAAAAACTTGCATTCTCTCATTCGTTACAGCGCCCCCGAGCTAAGTGTTGAAGTGGTGTTTAGTCCTATTCCGGAACACAAACACCTTTTATGCGCACACGGCTTCCAATAGTCCACAAGACAAATAACACCAGAACTTAGCCTGGGGTGCGAACTCACGCTATGGGACCCTTTGCCTGCAAAGAGTTTCTCCCTACACGCGCGCAGACAATACACCTACCAGGACGGGGTGGGTGGTGTTTGTGTTGGTGTGTGACAACAAATCTAGAGGCAGACACGCAGTATTGGCGTTAACCGGCAATTACCGGTATTTTACCGGTTGAAACGAGAAAATACCGGAACAAAATTGGCTGCTGGTATGACCTACCGGTTGATTTTTAGAACTACCGAGTTTTTTTCGCCGGCAAAAAAACCCAAAAAACCCAATACTTTGAGTTGGACTCTTACTGGTTCCAATTACCAGGCTACCGTTTTTTTCTGGACTGTTTGCATTATAGAAGTTTGCGTACCGGTTTGAAAAAATACTAGCGCCATCACTGGACACAGTGAGGGCGGGGATGTAGCTCAGTCGGTAGCGCGCTGGATTTGTATCCAGTTGGCCGCTGTCAGCGTGAGTTCGTCCGCACGTTCGGCGAGAGATATATTTCTCAGAGTCAACTTTGTGTGCAGACTCTCCTCGGTGTCCGAACACCCCCGTGTGTACACGCAAGCACAAGACCAAGTGCGCACGAAAAAGATCCTGTAATCCATGTCAGAGTTCGGTGGGTTATAGAAACACAAAAATACCCAGCATGCTTCCTCCGAAAGCGGCGTATGGCTGCCTAAATGGCGGGGTAAAAACGGTCATACACGTAAAAGCCGTGGGAGTTTCAGCCCATGAACGAACAAACAAACTGGACACAGTTAACAGGCATGTTGAGGTGGGAGAAGACAAAATTGAGCAAAACGTGTATTCTTATTTTACAGATCAGTCAGCAATATATATAATATATGGTAGGAACTGCACCAAGAAGCTGTGGTTCCTTTCGCACGGCCGTTGGGCTGTTTACATGTATGCGGTATTTTCTTTTCCAAATAAACGAATAAACAAACCATTTACACGAACTGCGCCCGAGAGAAACGTCATAGCCTACCAATTTCATGTTAATACACTGCACAAAGAGTTTTATATTTGCTGAGCCCATTTCCAAACTTAATCAACTGTTTACTGTACCCCACGCATAAAGAATGTCGATCGAAATAAATTCAATAGCAAGCCCTGTTTTACTATTTATTAAAACGTAGGTGCCCTTTCGGTGTTATACATCGAGCCTTTCGACGGTGAATACACCATGTGTTTCAAGCCTCACGAGCTGCCAAGGTTCAAATACATCTGTCTCTGTCTCTGTCTCTGTCTCTGTCTCTGTCTCTCTCTCTCTCTAGGAACCTTTTCTTACTTAACAAGCTCTGGTGCGTTGTTTCTGTGGATGCCCTCAAAATGTTTTTCCACGCACACTGTCTCTCTCACATTTGCTATGCATCTACTGTCTGGTGCAATGCCAGTGATGTTCATATAAAGAAAATAAACACACTTCACAAGAGAGGTGTAAAGTTATTAAACCGAGATCCCAATATGACTACTCAAGAAAAATACACTCAACTGAACATTCTTCCGCTACATCAGCAGTTCTTTTTAAATGCTAGTGTTTTCATGTTTAAAATGTACAACCATGAAACACCTTCATACATCCAAGACCTGTTTGAGCGTCCTCCTGGTAGAGCGAGGCTTTTGAATTATACGCTACCGCTCCCACGCATTGATTTGTATAAATCTAGTTTATCCTACTGGGGATCGCTTGTGTGGAATATACTTCCAATGTACTGTAAAACATGTCAAACCCTTTCATCTTTTAAAAAAAATGTTCGAAAATATCTTTGTCAAAAATAATTCTCTCCCTACGCTTTAAAATCATAACTGTTACTGCATAACATCTTAATCATCATTTTATTAATCAATGAACCACGTTATTATAACTAGTGTTTTGTTACTTTTAACCTGATTACAAATTCTTAGTTAATTAGTTATTCGTTTGGCTGTTCAATACATGTTATATAAATATATAATTGTAATGTATAATGTCATGTATGTCTAAAAGGGACAGGTTGGAAGATTAGGCATTGCCTAAAACCTTTATCCCTTTGTATTAAAGTTTTGAATCTGAATCTCTCTCTCTCTCTCTCTCTCTCTCTCTCTCTCTCTCTCTCTCTCTCTCTCTCTCTCTCTCTCTCTCTCTCTCTCTCTCTCTCTCTCTCTCTCTCTCTCTCTCTCTCTCTCTCTCTCTCTCTCTCTCTCTCTCTCTCTCTCTCTCTCTCTGTCTCTGTCTCTGTCTCTGTCTCTGTCTCTCTCTCTCTCTTGTGTATTCGGTTTGTGTACTTTCCGCTTCGACGTTGGATGGATAAATATATCCCCAAACTATCTATCTTTAGATTGTGCTATGAAGGCTTGAAGAGATTTATTAGAACGCGTTTTTTTCAAAGCTGTTTCTCGTTACAAAGTGCTTGACATTACCCTGAATTGACTATTTACCGCCCAATTAGAGTCAAAGAGAACATGGCTAAAGTGGCCTGGTCCAAGTGATGAAAAATAATTACCCTAGCAATTTAGAGCTACCACATTCCGTGTGGCTTTAGTTACGAGCTGCAGGATCTTGCTAGGATTTATTTTGTTCGGCATATTTGTCGAAATGGCCACAACAGTTTCGACAATTTTCCGAAATATTCACCTTCCCGCCACCCTTTAAAAGTGCGGCACTTCTACCGAAAGTTTTTTTTGTCGATTTGAAATAAATTTCGTCTTTTTGTCGACAGTCGATAGCAAACAACATCACTGGCGGCGGCATCAGTGGTTTCAATATTACTGATCATTTACGCTAACCAATATGCCATATGAAATACCCGACTAAGTCATTTGATACTGCCTTTTTTTGCGGGAAAGTATGCCCTCGAGTACAGAAGTAATGCGCACAGCACTGATCAATATTTGTGATAGAAATAACCAGGATGCCTTTTGACAGCCTTAATGATCCACTAAAGTAACCTCACCATATCTCTTAATAAGATTTGATTGCAGAAGGTGGGGGAAGGGGGGGGTGGGCATAATATCAAGCAGCTCAGTGGCACATTTATGTTCTAATTCTTTTCACAGCCTCTCCAGAATCCACTTGCTTGGAACTGTGTTGACAGTTTGTCAACATTGAACGTGCGATCACTGTTAACGTCTTTTGTCCGTGACGCTAGACTTTTCATGTTGTCACCTTGACCCATTGGTGTTGTGAGCTTGACCCATGTTTATGACTGGAAAAATACTGTGTTTAAACCACAAATATTGCATATGTGTGTGCATTATGTTTGCGCTGAATGCTACCAGGCTATTTTCTGCTAATGCTATATATTTATATAGTTATTGCTTTACGTTTGTCAGTAGACTACTTTCTGAAGCTATAATATATAATATCATATATATATATATACTAGAGGAATACCCGGCTTCGCCGGGGTGAATCGCGAGACAGAGACAGACAGCGTGGCGGTTCACCACAATCACCTTTGAAGGCGAAGTCCTCTCAAACGGGATTGAGAATTTTTAGAGCTTATTTCTAAGCCCTATATTATCTGTTATGGCTTCTCAAATGCCAGAACATACAGACAGATGATGATGATAAAATCGTTTATTTAACGTCACTCTGTAAAAACATTGGCGACATTTGTCTTAGATTAAGAACACACACAGGCACGCACACAAACTTTCCCTTTATGTACAGTGGTTCACCACCCTCCCGCCCCCCGCACACTCTCGCTCATCTAATTAAAAATGGTGTTAAGAGATACTTGGATATAAAATGGTATTTTTAAAAGTTCTGATAAAAATATATAGTAGCTGTATGAGAAGCAATGGCGTCAGCCGCAGCAATGTCTCTTCATATCCAGGGACCAAGTGGGTGCGTGTGCATAAGTCCAGCGATAAGTTTGGGACCTTGCCACCCAAGGTCTTTATTAAAACTTAAAAGATAGCTTAATTTTTCCTTTGAGGTATTTGGCAGAATATTTCTATTTGAGTTTATAAACTGAGTCAGGGGTTGAAAGTGGCATGAGTTCAAATCACACTCCAAAGTCAAATGAGCAATGGTGAGGTCGGATTGACAGGTGCATTTAAGCTCTAGAAATTGGTAATTCCCAGCTTCTGCCCTTAGGCGGTTAATCCTTTTTATTACACGTGGGCATGCATTATAGGTGTTCATCTGTTTTGATGGGGCTTCCCGAATGAGCCAGCCAGAGCTTATAGCCTTGTGCATATATTTGTTCCTCCATTCTCTCCAGAGAAGAGAGTCTGTAAGGCTACTGATCTCAGAAGCAGACAATGGCAGGTCTACCTCGGAGGCGCCTATGCCTTGGGCAGCTTCTTTAGCGGCTTTGTCCGCTTTCTCGTTGCCAGGCACGTTCACGTGTGCTGGACACCAGACCAGGTTAATCTCGCTTCCTTTTTTTATAATTTTATTTGCCAGCTCCTTTATGGCAATGACAAGATCATGTCTTTTTGATCTTTTGTTAGATCTTAATGCTTCAATGGCTGCTTTGGAGTCAGAGAATATAGCTATCTTTTGAGGAGGAGTGTTCTTGAGATTGAGATGAACAAGCGACATGCAGATGGCAAGGAGCTCAGCTGAGAAGATCGAGTTTCTGTTGCACAGTTTAAATTTCCCAGTCATGTCATCGCTGGGGATTACAAAAGCTGCGCCAGCCTTCTTGTCATCCAACACTGACCCGTCTGTGTAAACATGAACATGGCCTTTGTATACAGTATCAATGTGCTCAAGGGCTTGTATCCTGAGTAATAACTGATCATCCTTTGTAGCTGTGCAATATTCTGTGTCAAAATTCATTTCTTTCATTGTCCATGAGGGATCACGAGATATGGGGTTTTGGGCCACATCATTTGGGTCGACACTGATTTCACTAAAGAGTGAAGGATTGAATTGAGCCAGTGAGGAGAAAGTAGTGCCAAAGTGGGCCTTTTTGTTTTGGACATGATTGTAATGCGGTTGTAGCTCCTCTTTTGTTGAGTTTTGCACTGTGTTGGCTCGAACATTGTAATCTGCGCAGCACTTACGCCGCCACATGTCAAGAGGGAGGAATCCTGCTTGGTGGTATACAATGGCCTGCTTTGAATGCCTTGGGTGTCCGAGGGCAAGCCGAAGGGCACGACATTCCGCTGACTGTAGCTTATCAAGCCATTTTCGAGCCGACGAGAAGTAGGCCTCCTGTCCATATGATAGTCTTGATCTTATAAGAGCTCTGGTGATGTTTGTTAGAATAACTGGGCACTTTGCCCATGGTTGGGCAGCCAGTATTTTAAGAAGGTTGATGGTCTTATTTGCTTTGCTTAAAAGATACTTTAAGTGAGCAGTCCATAGTCCATTTGAGGTGAAAAGTACGCCCAGATATTTCACCTGCTGACTGGGTGAGACAACAGATTTATCTAGTGAGAACTGTATCTTTTCTCGATCTTCCAGTTTTCGGTTTGTAAAGACAACGAATACAGTTTTCTCGGCAGAGAGAGTGAAGCCATTCTCCCGCATATAGTTCGCAATGTTATCTATAGCTGTTTGCCACTCTTTAGAGAATTTGTGTTCTGTTTTATAGGTTTTGTTTTGATACTCTTTGCATAGAGCAATATCATCCGCATAAAGCGTCAGTTCGGCTCCATGTGTTTTAATTGTCGATATGTCATGCAGCATAATGCTAAAAAGCAGTGGTGCTATTACTGAGCCCTGTGGCACTCCCATGTCAACTTTGCGAGTGGATGATTTGGCACCTTTATAATCAGTTTGAAAGGATCTGTTCAGTAGAAAGCTTTTTATGTATTGAAACATATTACCACTGATGCCTAATTGCTTCAATTTGAACAACAATCGTTGGTGCCATACTGTATCGTAGGCTTTTTTGATGTCAAAAAAGACAGCAAAGAGAGACTTCTTGCGTGAGAGAGCTTTCTTAATTTTGGAGGACAGTTTTACAATGTGATCCGAGACACCCCTGCCTCGACGGAAACCGGCTTGGCACAGGGGTATTACCTTTTTTCTTTCCATTTCATCTTCTAGTCTGGATTTTAGTATTCTTTCATAGATTTTGCTCAGATGGGAGGTCAGAGATATAGGGCGCCAGTTGGAAGGGTCAGCTCTTGGTTTTCCAGGCTTTAAAATGGGGATCACAACAGCCTCTTTCCAAGCTGTGGGAATCAGGCCAGACTTCCAGCATGTTGAATAAAAATCCAGTAAAAGATTTAATCCTTGGTTTGGTAAATGTTGTATGACCTGATAGTTTATTGGATCAGAACCACAGGCGGATCGGACTTTTGTCACCGATGCTATAGCCGTTTTCAGTTCTTGAATGGATAAGGGAGCATTTATTTTTAAGGAAGGGTTGAGTTCTGGGTCGTTTAAGTCCTGTTTATCCTCCCACTTCTTACGGAAGAGTTCCTGCTCACATAACAGTTTATCTGTTTGGCTTGCTGCTGCAAAAATATCTGCAAACAGTTCTGCTTTTTCAGGAAGGCTTTCATATTTTTTTCCTTCGTGCATAAGAGGACGTTCAGCCTGCTTGTGTCTGCATTTGAATTTCCTTATTTTGGTCCAAATTTTTCCAGCATCTCTGTAATCGCTCACTTTGCTGGACATGTTTTCAAAATATTCTTTTTTTGCTTTGTCTATAATTTTGTCACATTGTTCTTCAGTTGATTTCATATTGTTGTGGTTTTGTGCAGACCTGAAGCGATCATACTTCTCTTTTGCAGTTCTTTTTAACCTGATGGCTGTTCTGCATTCTTCTGTCCACCATGGGCTCTGATCAGTTCTACTGGGTCCGATAAAAGGTTTTGTTTTGGGGATTGACAATTCCATTGCATTCAGCAGGTTTGATCTTAGCTGTTTATATTTGTTGTCGATACTTTCTTGGGACTCTGGATTGCCATCCAAGAGGGTATGTGCATCGGCAGACTTAGTGACAGCGTCCTTGAAAACTGCCCAGTCCGCCTTTTTATAATTGTATTTTAAGGCTTTTGGACCTGGCTCTGTGTGTGGTGATTTCCCAATAATGGATATCATGATTGGTAAGTGGTCGCTTTTTAATTTATCTGACACAACGCACCAGTCCGTTGTTAATCCGAGAGTGGGACTAACCAAGGTTATGTCAATGGCGGAGGGGTGTTGGTTTGAGATATCGGGTATTCTGGTTGCTGATCCGTCATTTAGTAAGTACACATTTGATTGCGTTATATAGGTGGCAAGGCTCTTTCCCACGGCACATGTCTGATCGGGGAAGTTGGCATCCCACAGGGGGTTTCGGCCATTAACATCTCCTCCGATCACCCAGGTGCGTCTTCCGTCGAGCTCTGGGAGCCAGCTGAAAATCGGGCCTTTGGTAATGTTTCTGTTATATATGTTTAATAAGAAGATGGATGGGCCATCATTCAGCAGAAGTTCAACTAGGTTTGAATGTATTTTTGTGTCGGCCGGAACAGGGGTTGGGTGAACATTGTACTTCAGATTGTCTCTGACATAGGTTACTGTGTACTTGATAGTTTGTGCTCCGCTCGTATCATCAACCTGATAATCTGTGACGGGTGGGTAAAAGAAACCAGATATGAAGGGGAGTTTTCCCGCATGACAGAGTGGGGACTGTATCAATAATACATTGAACATGTTGTTTTGGTTAAGATAATTAATAAGGTACGGTAGAGCAGTGTTAAGGGAACGACAGTTCCACTGCAGTATATTTATTCTTGAATCCATTTCAATCACAGAAGACCTAAAGTCTGTTGTGACCGTTTGATCTGCCCCTCAACTCTCTATGTCATTGTGTTGTCAAGGGGTTGAGACTCTGTTACAGATCTGCCTCCCTGAATGCCGAGAAGAGCGCATTGAGTGGAAAGTATCTTATTTAAGGCTGGTGGAGTTGGATTTTCCTTTGGCTTAAATATTTCAGTATATAGCCCTGTCAGAAGTGTCAGAACATTTTCGGGGCTTTCATTCGTTTTTGCTTCAATAAGTGCAGCTAGGATGCCAGTGACGAATTTGAACACCTCACCGCAGTTCTCGGCGCTCATCATCTTCATCTTTGCATAGCTTTCTTTTAAAATATGTTGTCTGAGGCAGTCTTCGGACTGTGGCTTTGGTGTGTTTTGTGTTTCATCTTCCTCAACAATCATCAACTTTGGTTCATCCATGAGCAAGTCATCATAATCGTGTGTAGGGGAAGTTTGAGATTCTGCATCAGCAACCTTTTTCTCATTGTTTGTTGTTGGCTGTTTGTTTGTCTTTGTTTTGTCTGCTGCTTTTGTGGGGGCCTTTTTTACATTGTGTGTTGATTTTAGTTTCTGGGCAACAGTAGACTCCTTATTAATAGGGTTTATGTCAGTTCTTTGTCCAGGTCTCTGGAGGGCGATATTTTGCTCTGAAATGGGGTTTTCACTACGAGGGTTGCTTGGTCCGCCTTGATTTCCTGTGCGTAT